>NC_092145.1:119892394-120195425 GCF_043159975.1 Macaca nemestrina | reverse complement strand
CATGAGTGACATTGTTGTTTACTAAAGGCCATGGTTTACATTACGATCTACTCTGGGTGCTGTGTGCTCTAGGGTTCTGCCAAACACACTACACTATCATGCAGAATAGTTTCACTACCCTAAATATCCCTTGTGATCCACCTATTCATCTCCCCACCTCCCTCCCCACTGAACCCCTGGCAACCACTGATCTTTTTGCTGTCTCCCTAGTTTTTTCGTTTGTTTGTTTATTTTGTTTTGAGACGGAGTTTCGCTCTCGTCGCCCAGGCTGGAGTGCAATGGCACAATCTCGGCTCACTGCAACCTTCGCCTCCCAGGTTCAAGTGATTCTCCGGCCTCAGCTTCCTGCATAGCTGGGATTACAGGCGTCTGCCACCACGTCCAGCTAATTTTTTGTATTTTTAGTAGAGACAGGGTTTCACCACGTTGGCCACGCTGATCTCGAACTCCTGACCTTAGGTAATCCACCCACCTTGGCCTCGAAAAGTGCTGGGATTACAGGCATGAGCCACCGCGCCCGGCCCCTAATTTTGACTTGTCCAGAATGTCATGTAGTTGGAATCATGCAGCATGTAGCCTTTTCAGACTGACTTCTTTCACTCAGTGATATGCATTTAAGCTTCCTCCATGTCTTTTTGTGACTTGATAGCTAATTTCTTTTTATTGTATAATAATATTCCGCTGTCTGGATGGATCACTCAACAGAATTTTTGATTGATCGATTGGTTGAAAAGACCTAAATTACTAGATGAACAACAATCCTTTAAACACAAAGTCTGTAAGAAATCTAGATTTCAGGACAGTTGTAAGTAATGGATACAGTGTACCTAACACAAAGAAAATCCAATATTCTGATAGTTGAGTTTAGAGGTGATTACTTTTATTACAGAAAAGTTTTTTCCTACATAATTGCATTTAAAATATAATTCAGTTAACAATTTTTACAACATTTTAGGAATGCATTCACACTACAAATTATCTATAACCATACTAGATGTTGTGCAAAGAGGGAGGGTTTTGAGAGTAAAAGGGAGATACTATTAATAATTACGACAGACAGGCCGGGCGCAGTGGCTCACACCTGTAGTCCCAGCACTTTGGGTGGCCAATGAGGGCAGATCACTTGAGGTCAAGAGTTTGAGACCAGCCTGGCCAGGTCTCTACTAAAAATACAAAAATTAGCTGGGTGTGGTGGCACATGCCTATAATCCCAGCTACTGGGGGAGCTGAAGCATGAGAATCACTTGAACCTGGAAAGCAGAGGTTGCAGCGAGCTGAGCTTGTGCCACTGCACTCCAGCCTGGATGACAAAGTGAGACTCCATCTCAAATAAGAATAATAATAATAATAGTGCTAGACAACAAGTATAAACCAGGACTATCCCAGATAGTCTCCCTATTTATAACTAGGATCCATCTTCTTAAAATAGTAGCTGGGGAACATAGAATATTTTTGTATTTCTCCAAAAATATTAGATGGTGAATCAGTTAAGGTTACACTAGCTGCGGTACCACATATAGTAGCAAATCTCAGTTTATTTCTCAACCACATAAAGTTCAAAATAGGTGTATTGGTGATTGATGGGGGTGGGGGGTGGGCGGTAGTAAGTCATGGGGGTGGGGGGAAGGCTGGGAAAGTGGGGAGTGCCCTGCTCCATGCATCCATTCAAGGACCTGGGCTAAGGGAGGCTCTGCCATCTGTCACAGTTGCTTTTCAAATTTGTCTCAGACTGAGGGGTTTCCCAGAGGGCAGACTTTCAGTGTTAAAATTGGGACAGTTCCTGGCAAGTTGGGACAGTTGGTCACCTATTTCCAAGGTTGCCCTAAAGATTGACAGACAGCTGGTGGGGAGGTGAAGAAAGAGAGCAGAGAATGGCATGATGGGGTGAGGAGAGGGTCTATAGGCCAGACCACTCATCATATCTGCCTGCTTTCTGTTGGCCGGAATGCAGTCTCATGGCCACACTTGGCTGCAAGGGAGACTGGGAAATGTAGTCTAGCTCTGTGCCTAAAAGGAATGGGAAATGGATTGGGTGACGAACCAGTGATCTCTCTAATGGAGGGGAATTAATAATGTCTTCTTTGACATGTGTCCTTAGATGAGATGGACGTCTTCGTCCACTGGAATATGTCTGGGATATTCGTCCACTGGAATATGATCTCTTTTGAGACCGAAGTCTCATCTGCCTAGCAGTCAATGGTGTTCAGCTCTGGGTGTCCACGTGTCCTGGGCCTCTGCCAACAGACAGCCTTGAACACTCTGGGCTTCTGGGAAGTTTGGGGATGTGGCATTGTGGAGGCGACACCTGGCAGCCACAGAGACCCATAAAAAGTGAACCAAGTCACATGCAAGGAGAGCAGAGAAGTGCCACATTGGAGGGTTTGCTTGTGCTGCAAATGGAAAACTTGTGGCCTGGGAAGCCGCTACAATGCATTCTGGCACCCACAATGAAAATGTAGCAATGTCATTAGTCTTCAGTATGACTGCTTTTTCCAGGCCCAGATCATCGGTGAGTCTTTTCACACAGCTGAGCGTTTCCGTGGCAGGGAGTGCACTTCACAATCGTTAACTCTCACAGCATCCCTGAAAAGTTGGTGAGGGCTGTTAACCTCAGGCATGGGGGATACCCCATGCTTACTTGCACAGGATCTGTCCTCCCCTAGGTACCCTTGATGCAGCCCGAGAGCAGCTCTGGGAGATCATTTTCAGGTACTGGACTCCAGGGCCTCAGACAATTGGTCCAGGCCGTCCCTGCCTTCCCAGGTAAGGGAGCGTTTGTGCCGGAAGTGAAGAAAGTGATACTAATTTTCCTTGTATCCTTGCCTGGACACCTCCTGTGAGGAGCAAAGTTCAAGGAGTTAGTGTGAGTGTGAGTTGACAAGACCACCCAGGGCAACCCCAGTTGGAAGGACGTGGGGTTCCTGCAGCCTCTGCCCAAGGGACCAAAGGGCTTTCTTTTCAGAGGGTGGCCTTAGAACACAGATCTTTCCTTTCTTAACTCTCTCGTTGGGGTCACAGACTCAGTCAGCCACTGCATTTGTTTCTTGTGGCTGCTGCCACAAATTACCACAAACTTGATGGCTCACAGTTTTGGAAGCCGGAAGTCCCAAATCACTGTCACTGAGCTGAAATCAAAGTGGCCATAGGGCCAAGCTCCTTCAGGAGGCTCCAGTGGGAGAATCCGTTCCTTGCCTCCTCCAGCTCCTGGTGACTGCCAGCCTTCCTTGGTTTATGGCTGCAGCACTCCCCTCTCTACCTCTGTGGTCACATGGCCTTCTTTTCTCCTTTCTATACTCTCCCTCTTTCTTTCTGTTATGAGGGCACTTGTGATGGCATTTAGGGTCTACCCAAATAATCCAGGATAATGCCCTCATCTCAAGACCTTTAACTTAATCACATCTGCAAAGTCTTTTTTTATTTTGCCATATACGGTATCACACGTTCCAGGCTTTAGGACATGGATATCATTGATTTTTCTGGGTTGGGGGTAGGATTAGGGTTCTGTTTCATTTTTGCTGGCACAATAGGGAGAAGGGCACTACTCAGCCTCCCACAGCCACTGTCACAACATATTTCAAACAGTGGGAGACCCTTTCTGGGTATGCATGGTGGTAAGAGGGAGTTGAGGAGGCAACCGGCTGCTCTGTGCCAGATGCTTGTGATCTCATTTAATTATTCCAGAACCCTGTGAGCAGGTATTGTTATTTCCACTCACCAGTGTGAGACCCAGAGAGGTGAAGTGATCTGCTTAAGGAAACACGATGGGTAAGGGAAGAAGCTGGACTTAAACAGGGCTGCCTGACTCTAGAGCCCATATTCTTTCTATGGAAACACAGGAAGTTGCATAAGGAATCACTTGGTATGCAGATGAACAAGCACATTTCCACGTCTTGGCCAGATCAACCATATTCCCCGTGCAGGGGTATCTGGCCTTTTGCCTGTCTCTGGGAGAATCCCTTAGCCGCGTGCTAATGCAACCTGACTGCAGGCCCTGAGTGTAGATGCGGCTGACCCAGTTGCCAGAGAGGTCCCGGCAGCTCTGTCGTGAGCCCCTTTTCATTGGCATTATCTCTTTCTTTTCACAAACCCATTTCTGGTTCCTTTCTTCATCTTCTCCAGCCTATATCAAACCATTGCTTCTTTTCATCCCCAGTGTTCTGAAACGCGCCTTCCCTTGTTACCACTATGTGTTTGGTAATTTCCTCATTGACAGGAAAATAGGCAAAAGGCTGTAATACCCTATATAAGTGAGTCAATGTGTGTATAGGGCATACTTCATCACATGAGTAGACACATTTGTGAAACGTATTTATTAGACTGGTGCTTCAGATGTGATGATGCTGATTGGAGTGAATGATGAAGAGTTTAACTTTGGGTTCCTCTCTGGACTTCCTTTAGAGCAAATCAACTCTTTCTGGTTTATTAGGCATACCCAGCTAACTTTTTGTATTTTTTTTTAAAGAAGGATTTTCACCATGTTGCCCAGGCTGTTCTCCAACTCTTGGACTCAGCGATCTGCCCACCTCAACCTCCCAAAGTGCTGGGATTACAGGTGTGAGCCACCTCATCTGGACTATTTTCTTTTAAACCAATGAATAAATAGATCTAAGCCCTCTACTACTTCTCTCTCTCTCTCTCTCTTTTTTTTTTTTTTTTTTTTTTTTTTTTTTTTTTTAGGAGAGATGGGAGTGGAAAGGAAAGCTAACTTTTGCATGTTAGAACTTGTGGCCCTATTGTCAAATAGATTACCACTTGCTAGATAGAGCATGTTGGTAGTTAAGAGCTATATGTGCACACAGGCCTGCACATATGCATACACTTTAGCTGACTAGAAGATCCTATACAGCAGACTTTTGGGCTTCTCAAACCCTATTTTAGACAGGTTTTGAGGTTGGTTGCAGGCTAGGTTGCAACAACAAATAACCCTTAACATCTTACTGGCTGAACACAACAATAACTGATTTCTTGCTTATAAAGTATGATGCAGGTTGCTAGGGCTCTTCTCTTTCCAGTAACTCAAGGATCCAGGCTCCCTTCAGTTGAGAATGCCACCATTTTAATGCAAGCCCTTCATGTTTGCCACTTCAGGGATAGCAAAAGATTGAAGACAGTACACTGGGTATTTTTTTTTTTTTTTTTTTTTTTTTTTAGACATAGTCTCACTCTGTTGCCAGGCTGGAGTGCTGTGGTGTGATCTCTGCTCAGTACACTGGTTCTTAAATGCTTTGGCCTGCTGCTCACATTTCACTGGATAGAGCCAGTCATACTGTCTCGCCTACCTGCAAGGGTCCTGCAAAGTGTGGTGTTCTCATGTACTCAGAAAAAAGAGAGCTGAATATAGGCACAGTCAATTCACATTATTCACGGTAGTTATGGTCCATAATGTCTCAGTGAATGCTGAATTAGCTAATATAGAACCATTGCTCCTAAGGGCTCTACAGGCTTAAGTTCCTACAAGCCTCTGATCACATTATAATCAGCCAATCAATACATAATCTTGTTTTATGTGTGCTTCTGTTTAAAGACATCTTAATTAATATATATTGATGGTTCATTAACATTGAACATAACAGCACTATAACTCATGCCTTAATGAGTTACATGTATATATCATGTATTTTCTCTGTGAGGCGTATCACAGCCCTCTTGCACTCAGGAACACTAGACAGCCCTTCAACGCTACACTTGGGGGCCATTTTAAACAGTGAAATCACCAGGAAGTAGCACAAAAATGTGAAAAAGGGGGCATTAGGTAGGTCGCAAAAAGGCCATGTTTATGGTATGGGAGTTGTAGTGAATTTTTATAATATTATGTTGTCTCAGCATCATTTTGAATATATTGGACTTTCTCATACCAGAAGCAGGGCTTAGTCACTCTTGACTCAGTTTGCAGTTCTCCACCTCTTCCCTGTTCTTCAATGTGGTCGATCCAGATATCTACCTTACACAGTCACCTGCTGGTGACCACCTCCCTACAGGACAGCTAGATACAACCTACTCGACTGGCCCCATTGACCCTCCACACTCTGCATAGGCCGTACAGATCTGCCACAGTGACCCCTTCTCAGTCACAGCGTGCCTCCATGGAACTCCTGCCTGCTGGCTTTCAACCCACCGAGGAGAACTCCCCACGGGAAAGCGGCCTGGGACCCCGATTAAGGTCTAGGCCCACAGGGCCCTCACTCTCTCTGTTGCTCCCCACCTGCTGGCTAAGCATGGATGGCCCAGAGGATTTCTTTCTTTCTGCTGGCCCTGAGAGGAATCTGTAAAGAAGACGCTGCCTCTGGTATTTCCCGTGTTCTGTGGAGCTGCCTCTCTGTGCCTCACCCTACCCACACACTCGGACCTAACTTCTTTCCCGGTCAGCGTTCTCCAAGAGAGTGGCTCTCTTGGCAGGAATAGATTCGACATAGGTCAGACAAGAGCCACGACGGCGTCTGCAACTGTAAACAACTTTCCTGTGAGAGGGACACCTGGTCATGATTTGGACACTGAAGAATTAGGCTGTCTGCCAGGATAAAGAAGTGTCCTGTGAAAAGCACACTGTAAACATCCACGACCAAATTCCCTGGAACCCTGTTAGGGCAGACTGAGAGTTTATAGCCACTCTCATGAGACAGATCTTAAGACCAAATTAGAAAAAAATACAAGAGCGGAAACAAGAAAGCAGAGTGTCACCTTGTTTGACCATGTTCCGCGGTGAGCAGGTATATGCAAATCTATTCCCAAAGGCCAGGGGAGTTGCGAGACCAAAAAAAGAGGCTGACAAATCCGGTTTCTCAGAAAGAAACATTTAATAGGGACTTCCAAACAGAAGTGATGTCTCAGGTGGTCATGAGATGGTAGATCGCCGCACCCACCCTCCAGAAAATATCCTGTATTTAGCAAGCTTTGATGGCAAAAAATGTGTAGCTGGTCATGCCTCTTTCTTATGAGACTTGTGACTACTGGGGAGGTTAGATATGCATCTTTATGGGATGTTATCTATGCTAGGGAAACACCTTGTTATGCAGGAGTCAACATCTGTCAACATGACGGTTTTGCTTCAAGATGTCACCACACCTGCATGCCACAGGCTGTTTTCCTATAGACCTCAGCAGGGAATATGCACATTGGGTGACTTAAACTTGTTGCCACTCTGCATGTGTCCACAAATGACCACAAAAGCGTCTTAAGTAATGAGTTTGGGGTTACATATAAATTTTAGTAAGTAGAATTTGCAAATATGAAAAACATGACTATGAGGACTTACTATACATTAGTTATCTATTGCTGTAGTATAAGCCATCCCAATACTTAGTGGCTTAAAACGCCAACATATATTGTTTTTCAGGGCTCTACAATTGCACAGGGCTTAGCAGGGTCAGCTCATCTCTTCTCCACTTGGCGTCAACTGGGGCATCTCAAAGGCTGGAGGTTGAAATCATCCAAGGCTTGCTCACTCACATATCTACCTCCTGGCCTGGGAAGAGCCAAATGGCTGGAGACCGGAGGCTGGTACAACTGGAGCCCTTCAGGCATTTACCTCTATGTAGTCACTCTGTGTGGTCTCTCCAGCTTGGAGCTTTCAGGGAAGCTAGGCTCAGGGCTCCCAAAAAAGTCTGTGTCCCGAGAGAGAGCCAGATTGAAGCCGTGTCTCCTTTTATGACCTGACCTTGGGAATCACACAGAGTCACTTCTGCCATACTTCATTAATTGAGGCAGTCACAAAGTTGCATCCAGGTTCCTGGAGTGGTAACATAAACTCTATATGTTGATTCGGGAGTGTCAAGGTCATAATGTATGAAGAATACATGAGCTGGGAGATAGCGTTGAAGCATTTAGGAAAATAAAATCTGCCACAATGGATGGGTATTATTATAATAAACTACCACCATCAGTCCTCTGGTTTATAAATATTTGGTTCACTTTTTTTATTCTTCTTGCCCCTAAAACAACATGCTCATCTCATTCCCAAGAAATTTAACCCAAGGTCTTATCCAGCAACTACATCCCAGCTCAAAGGTCAGGATCTCTGGGCATTGTAGTATCCATATAGGGCCTTCAACAATTTCTTTTACCTTTGTGCGTGTGTGCCACTCCACCTGGCCAGAGGTGAAGTCTATTTCCTCTCCCCTTGAATCCAGGCTGGCCTTCTGACTCACTTTGGCCAATAGTATATGGCAGAAGTGATGCCATGTCAGTTCTGGGCCTGGACCTTAAGGGCTGGAGTTTTTGCCTTTGTACTCTGAGAAGCCGGGGCATGCCATAAGGAAACTAAGCTTAGGCTACTGAAGGATGACATGCCATGTGGAGACAGAAGCCATGTGGAAGAGGATCAGACATGTGAGTGAAGTTTTCCTGGCCTAGTCACTAGCTAAATGCGGCTGTGCAAATGATTCCAGCCAATGGCAGGTAGAGCAGAAGATCCACCCAGATAAGCCCTGCCTGAATTCCTGACCCAGGGGATTGTGAGAAATTATAAATCATTGTTGTTTAAGCCACTAAGTTTTGGGGCATTTTCTTACCCCCTATAGACCCTTAAACATTGGATGATGCCTTCAGGTCTAGATGCTGCTTCTTCTAGTCTGGCAACCTATGAACCAAACAAAACAAGTTATCAGCACCCTACACCTTCAGCCCCAATCCAACAATGGTGGAGCAGGGGCAGGATACCACAGCAAACACTAGTGTTCTGAAAGGGGAAGGATGGGAGACATACAGCAGTCACTAGTCCATAGTCATTCTCAGATCCTACTGTGAAGGCCTCATGCCCTGAGGGTGAAGACTATTTCTTTTTTCTTTTTATTTTTTTTTGAGACAGGGTCTAGCTCTGTTGCCCAGGCTGGAGTGCAGTGGCACGATCATAGCTCACTGTAGCCTTCATCTCCTGGGCTCAAGTGATCCTCTTACCTTAGCTTCCCAAGTAGCTGGAACCACAGGCACGTGCCACCAAACCAGGCTAATTTTTTTTTTTTAAGTGTAGAGAAGGTCTTGCTATGTTGCCCAGGCTGGTCTTGAACTCCTAGGCTCAAGCAATCCACCCACCTCGGCATCCCAAAATGCTGAGATTACAGGTGTGAGCCACCACACCCAGCCAAGATTTCTTTAATATTCCCTAAGTTTTCTCCTGGAGGAGTTTCTTTGTCCATTTTATCCCCAAGTCATGGCTCTGCCCTCTAGTTCTTTTCTCCTATAATCTTCTTTGGTTATATCTAAATAGGTACTGAGGAAATCCCTTCTTGAGGGTCACAGAACTTTCTTAGTCTACTTTTTGCACATGGTGTGAGCCCAAGGATTATTTTATCTTCATAGCTGACTCAAGAAAGATTTTTTTTTGAGGTCTAGGCTCAAAGTTTCTTTGGCTATACAATTCCCCTAAAAATGTAATAAGTCACTGATGTATTTGCTTGTAGTCACTTCCACCTGCCAATGACCACATCCAAAGTTCTTTTCAAGATATAGTTTTCATATCTGCTATATATCTTTGCTTTCTCATCCATATACCTTGCCCCTGCATTTAATCAAAGTTACCTTTAGGCTTCTGGAAATTTGGGGGAAGGCCACACCCTTAGTCTAATCTTTTCCTTGAGTCATTTTTGCCACTCAAAGGTTTTCCCATCACTTACTATTTACAAGTGGAAGCTTGACTGAATTTTTGTATCTGTGTAACATGGATCACTATCTTACCAACCTTTTTTTTTTTTCTTTTTTTGAAATGGAGTCTCCCTCTGTCGCCCAGGTTGGGGTACAGTGGCGTGATCTTCACTCACTGCAACCTCTGCCTCCCGAGTTCAAGCGATTCTCCTGCCTCAGCCTCCCGAGTAGCTGGGACTAGAGGCGCCCGCCACCACACCCTGCTAATTTTTTTTTTTTTTTTGTATTTTTAGTAGAGACGGGCTTTCACCATGTTGGTCAGGCTGGTCTCAAACTCCTGGCCTCAAATGAACTGCCCACTTCGGCCTCCCAAAGTGCTGGGATTACAGGTGTGAGCTACTGTGCCTGACCATCTGGCAGCAATTTTTGTATTAGCCTGGGCAGGATAGACTATGCTGCAGAAACAAACTAGCCCCCACTGATGAGTTGGGCCACTCCTCAGGGCAGCTCTCAGCCACTTGGTGAATCTGGGATCCCAGGTGCATCTATCTTACCATCTGAATACATGGCCTCTATGGTTGCTGCTGAAGGTGACAGTAAAGTGGGAAGGTTGCACAAGATGTTTTTAATGGTAAGGCCTGGAAGGAGTGCTTTATATTATTTCAACTTACTTCCCATTGGTCAGGATCCAATCACATGACCTCAGTCTAACTCCAAGGGAGGCCGGGAAATGTAGTCTTTCTGTGACCCCCAGAAAGAAGAAAATGAAACAGGATTTGGTGAACATACAGGTTACTTCTTTCACACACCCTTTTCAGAGCTCTCCATTCTTGTTCATCTGTCCCTGTCAAATGCCTAATGCACCCTCACTTATCCCCTACATCAATAGACCTCTTCAGACTTCATTTGCATTGAGGAATATAAATGACTGATAATAATCTAAAACATGATCCTTCTTAGAGATAGTTGCGTTTGAAAGCAAATGCAAGGTTTTGGCTAGCAGGTTAATGCAGTGACAGAATTTTAGGCAGGAGCAGACAAATAGGGAAAGTATTTGGGTATTCCTGAAATGACTGACTGGGCAGGTCCTGTGTGTCATTGTTTGTGCCATTTTGCCACTGCCTGGGGACCATTCATGTGAGACACTTTGAAGTCAAGAGATATCAAACTAACAGTATGAGTGGCCATGCTATTAGATATGACCAGAGCATTATAGCATGATTTTCATCTGGCTGTCTAGAGGTATTGATGTGAAGTGGGGATAAATTATTGTCTACTCCAGGATATCAGTTTTCAAATCGTCCATCTCCCAGCCTTTACTCCCTCCCTCCCCACTACAGATGAAAGAAGCTTAATCCAGAGTGGGTTTGTCATGGGCCTGGAGAGGGAATTGGAGTTTTCCCTGAGGTTCTGAGAAGACTGGAGTCTCTTGAGTTTCTCACTGCCAGACTCTGGCTCATCCATGGCTGTCTTTGCTCCTCCTGTCCCTAGTCCAAGGAGAAAGAACAGAGAGCTTATTATGACCACCTCTTTTGTTTGCTGCACTCATCCCCTAACACACACTCCAGCCCTGTGGTGCCTGTGTGCTATGGCCACTAGTTAAGCTAGAACCACATTTCCCAGAATTCAATTTTGTGCATGTTTCCAAGTTAGAGTTGGCCGCAGGAGACATTTGCGTGAGATTTGGAAGGCAGAGGTGGAGCAGCGGCCACTTTCACACTCTGCAGCTCTGTGTGAGCCAGGCGCTGTTGCAGCTCAGATGTGTTGTTGCTGATCTCCTGGCTCTCCTTTTTGGCCTGGAGAATCAGCTAGGCCTGTAGCATCAGCCAGGCCTGTAGCTGCAACAGCTCTTTTTGGATCTTCTTCAGCATCTCCAGATCCTGGGTGCATGTGCAGTAATTGCAAAGGATGCCAGCTTATCTTGCAGGTTACCTATACCATCAAGGTTGGAGGTGGTCAAATGTGAATGCCAGCTGTCACATGGGTTCCAGTTTGTCTTTGCACCTGTCCACATATGTTCATGGTAGGCAGCACAGGTGGCTGAGTCTGCAGTGAGCCATGATCATACCACTGCACTCCAGCCTGGGTGACAGAGTAAGACCCTGTCTGGTCTTAAAAAAAAAAAAAAAAATACACACTGGCTTCTGTCTTGGTCTCATTCTCTCCCTCTCTCTTTTCTCTGAGATCACTTGATGTAGGGGAAACCAGCTGCTATGTCAGGAGGAGCCCGATGGGAAGGCCCATGTGGTGAGAAACTGAGGCCTTTGGCCAGTTTCTCCTGTCAATAGCCATGTGAGGAAGCCATCTTGGAAGCAGACCCTCCAGCCCCAGTCAAACCTGCAGATTACCACAGGCCCCAGCTGGCACTTTGACTGGAATCTCATGAGAAAGCCTGAGCCAGAACCATCCAGCCAGGTTGCTCCTGGATTCCTGACCCACAGATGCTGTGTGAGATAATAAATGTTTGTTGTGTCAAGTTGCACACTTTGGGGGTAATTTGTTACACAGCAGTAGGTAGCTAGTACTGTGTCCATCCTTTCATCTCAACTGCTGTTCCTGCTTCAAGTCTACTACCAGACACAGGTTAGCATTCTTGCATAGCTGGCTTCACCAGCTCCCACAACTGTGTCAGGCCCAATTCCACAATAAATCCCTTATTCTTCATCCCTCACAGTGGTCCTTCTTCCCTGATCAAACCCTGTCTAATACCACAAGGACCAAAGGGGAGAGAGACCCCAGTCCTTTCATCACTGGTTTCTCCTGAAGCAGAGGTCCTCAACCTTTCATCAGAACCACCCAGGGAGCTTTAAAGAAAATACTATGCCTGGAGGCTGGGCGCGGAGGCTCACGCCTGTAATCCCAGCACTTTGGGAGGCTGAGGTGGGCGGATCACGAGGTCAGGAGATCGAGACCATCCTGGCTAACATGGGGAAACCCCATCTCTACTAAAAATACAAAAAATTAGCTGGGCATGGTGGCGGGCACCTGTAGTCCCAGCTTCTTGGGAGGCTGAGGCAGGAGAATAGCATGAACCTGGGAGGCAGAAGTTACAGTGAGCCAAGATTGCACCACTGCACTCCAGCCTGGGCAACACAGCGAGACTCCATCTCATAAAAAAAAAAAAAGAAAAAGAAAATATTATGCCTGGGTCCCACCTTCAGAAGTTCCGATTTAATTGGTCTGCGGTGTGGCCTGGAGAATGCGACCTCTTATAGCTCCCAGGTGCTTTTAATGCACAGGCAGAGTTGAGAGCCACTGATCTACAGTCTGGCTGACTCAATTGGTCCTTCCAGGTTCCTACCTTCCCTGGCCTTCCTTGGGTTGGGATATGGGCACCAATCCAGGCGCCCATGGCAACTTTGAATCAGGAGCTCTTGACACCCAGAAGTAGGGGCCACATGGGATCTTCTCATTGGTGGTGGTAACATCAGTAAGACAGAGTTCCCAGGGCAGCACAGTGTGGCAATGGCCGCTAGGGTCCATTTCTG
The DNA here is from genome assembly GCF_043159975.1 of Macaca nemestrina. Lineage (NCBI taxonomy): Eukaryota > Metazoa > Chordata > Mammalia > Primates > Cercopithecidae > Macaca > Macaca nemestrina. The sequence goes on along the minus strand of NC_092145.1, from coordinate 120,182,361 downwards.
GTTATTTAACTCCATTACTTCTGCCATCAATGCTATGAAATTTACCCAGTATCCTCTTAAGTATATATTTTTTTCCTGCTTAGACCAGGGGACCCTGAAGATCTATTCCAATGCTGAGAGTCTGGATCTGAGAACCAAATCTCACATCAACTCCCAGAGTGACCTCAAGGGTCTCTAGCCCCTCATGGACCTCAGTTTCCTCATCTATCAAGGAAAGGGCTGTGTTAGATGAGCTTCAGACCCTTTGTCTTGGGTTAGATTGTCTGAAAACAGGCTCTGAGATGGAGATTTCTGTGCGGGTGGTTTCTAGGGGTGTGCCTTTAGGTCAACACCTGTAAGAGAATGAGGGAAGCAAGGTTGGGCAGAAAAGGAGTTGAGCTGTGATGCAGTCACAACAGAAGGTCTCCCATGATCCCCTGGGAACCGTTGAACCAAAGATGTCCCCAGTTGAGCCAAGGGGGCTGGTTCTTTGTATCCCCAATAGGCCAATCATTGAATGTGGTCTGCCCCCGGGGAGGGGCTGTGACCTTGTGTGAGGTGGCTTTCCTGGACTGCAGGCAATTCCTGGAGAGAGACACAGCTGAGAGCTGTCAGCAGCCAACACCCAGGCAGCTGAAGGAAGGAGTTCCTCAGTCTTGAAGAGGGGTATTTTCTGGTATTTTGTCTTGTGGCAAAATACCATAAACTGGGCAGCTTATAGACAACAGAAATTTATTTTTCAAAGTTCCGGGGGCTGGAAAGCCCAAGATCAAGGCACTGTCAGGTTCAGTATCTGGTGAGGGCCCACTTCCTGGTGATAGAGAGCCATTTTCTCACTGTGACCTCAAATGGCAGAGGGATGACAGTGCGCTCAGGGGCCTCTTAGGTGAAGGCCAGTAATGCCATTCACCTAATCACCTCCCAAAGGCCCCACCTCCTAATACCATCACATTGGAGGTTAAAATTTCAACATATAAATTTCGGGAGACACAAATATTCAGTTCATAGCAAAGGGGATCTGAGCCATGAACTTCAGCGAGACTGCACCCTTTTGGTTCAAAGATTCTGTGATTATAGCTTCAGCTCTAGGGCTATATGTAGAGAAAGGGGTGGATTTCTTACTCACTTTAGCTAGACATGGCATCAGACACCCCGGGAGAGTAGCTGGAAGGTTCTGGGAGACCAAGAGCTTGATTGAAGCATAACAACTCTCCTTAAAACCACCCTCATCATTAGCAGAGGGAGAGCCATAGGGAGGAGTCTTTACCTCTCCAAAGAGCTGGGGGGGGAATTAAAAGCCACTCCTGGAGGAAGGTGTGGCTTCCAGAAGGAAAGTCTCCCAGGTATAACACTCAACTCCCCAGAGCATGGAAGATGACGGAGCTGCAAGGGACTGTGGTCGCCATGGTAATGGTATCTCAGATTCCAACTGAATGTGAGCTCCTGGCTGGGCTGTCAATCACACAGCATCTGCATTTACAGTGGGAACCAGACCCAGCACTGGTCAGGGGCGGAGAGAAGAGACCACTCTGCTGCATGCACACAACAGGCTCATGAAAGCATTTGTGCTCAGGTGGGTGTCTTTGCATATATGATTCTTTATACAGGCATCTGTGCACATGCTTGTGGTCCTAAGCGTGCACAAGCTTGGTTTTCCTAAGCGTAGAAAACTAAGTCCAATGTATGTGTGTGTTTGTGCTGAGGATGGGGATCTGAATGCTGGACCCACTGCCCGTGGATGTCAGGCAGAGCAGATTACTCCATTTAAGAGGCATGATTTTAGGGTCTCTTCACCCTTCTTCAAAATATCAACAACTGCCATTGACCAGTCATCATTAGAAAGTCATTTCTTTGGATAAATTTTCTACCTTCAATCAACTATTTTAAAATGCAAATAGTTGGCTGGGCACAGTGGTTCACACTTGTAATCCCAGCACTTTGGGAGGCTGAGGTGGGCTGATCACCTGAGGTCAAGGGTTCAACACCAGCCTGGCCAACAGGGTGAAACCCTGTCTCTACTAAAAATACAAAAAATTATCTGGGCATGGTGGCATGCACCTGTAATCCCAGCTACTTGGGAGGCTGAGGCATGACAATTGCTTGAACCTGGGAGGTGGAGGTTGCAGTGAGCCAAGATCGCACCACTGCACTCCAGCCTGGGTGACAGAGTGAGACTCCGTCTCAAAAAGAAAAAAAAAATGCAAATAAGTGTCAATTACCAATCGACCAAGAATGGATGGGCATCCCCAAAAGATAGGTGAACTGGACCTGCCATGAGAGGGGAGGGCCCTACCTTAGTGACTTTCATATAGTAGCTGCTCAGCATATTTGTATGGACTTATGAATGCATATGTATGTGAATAGAGAGCTATGGTAGGGGAAGCGCAACCATGAGAGAGAATATTCTGATGGGCAAGTGGAAGGGTTTCTGGGATCAGCTTCAAATCAATTCAATTCAATGTGTTGCATAGCTTCCCTGTACCATGTATTGGGTTGGGGTGTAGTGGTGAATAGGGCAGATTGGGTCCTGGTCTCTGGAAGCTCAAAGTCCTTTGGGAATGTGGGCTTATCTTATTCTGTTTAGGTTGCTGTAACAGTATACAATGAATTTGGAAGCTAAAAACAAAATAAATTTATTTCTTATGGTTCTGGAGGTTGGGAAGTCCAAGATCAAGGTGTTAGCAGGTTTGGTGTTTGGTGAGGGCCTGCTTCCTAGTTCATAGATGACTGCCTTCTCTCTGTGTCTTTACATGGCAGAAGGGGTGAGGAGCTCTCTAGGATCTCTTTTATGAGGGCACTAATCCCACTCATGAGGGCTCCACTCTTGTGACCTGATCAGCTCCCAAAGACCCCACCTGCTAATACCACCACATTGAGGGTCAGGATTTCAACAGATGAATTTTGGGGGGACATAAACATCCAGTCTAGCAGGGCTCCTTCATGGATTTCCTTGGTGCTGAGCTGAGGCTGCAATTCTTTAGAGATGCTAGGACCCAGCCCAGTCAGGGCTTCTGAAATGTTTGCTGACTTTAGCTAACTGGGCCACCCCAGCCAACCATGAGCCACAGAACCAGGCAAGCTCACTCCAGGGAGAGCAGAGCCCATCTCACTCTTCCTTGATATAAGCTCAGACTGTGGCCTATTGGTCCAGGGCTTTAGTCCTCAAGAGGCATTTGCAAAGGTCTCTGCTCCCATTCCCTACTCACCCTCTTCTGTCTGCTTCTGATTGCTCAGTCAGGCTCTGACATCCTCCCTGGACATTGGCAGGCACTTCTGGCATCTTCTGTTCACTCAGGGCTCCAATCCCCTTCTCTTCTGGGGCCTACTTTTCTACTCAACCCCATCGTCTGTTGGGGAAAGGACCTCTGGATTCTGTGCCTGAGCCTTCTTGCTCTGAATTTAGAGGAGACCTCCCCTTCCTAGACTATGATCAGCTCTATTCACTCTAAATCTTCTGCCAAATGGATTAAGGATAGAGAAGGGTGAATTGGCAGGAGGGGGATTGGGGCAACCTCCCTTGGCTTAATCTCAAATTGTTTACTTTTCTACTCCATTCTTCTCAGATTCCCACCCATTTCCAGACTCCCTGGAAGTTAAATTCAAGTCAACAACTGCCAAAGAACTTTCCGTGAGTCAAGGACACTACTAAGCATGGAAGGATTAGAGAGAAGTCCAACCAAGCCCATGACACTTGCCTGGGGGCCACTTCTGTATCAACCATCTCTGTTAGTGACACATCTTCTTTCTTTGGTTTTTGACCTGTCAAGGCCAATCCTCAGAGAATCCTAATGGCCTAAGAATGTACTGAGTTTCTGAAAGACAAGAGAAAGGCTCCAACCCCAGATGAATTGGCTCAACCTGTGGGAGCCTTGAACTAGCTTGACGTGAAGCTTCGGATCAGTGAGGATTGTCTACAGGAGGCCTTTGCGACAAGTACACCATTTAACAAGGTAGTGAGGGGAGTGTAGAGTCTCCCTCAGGGTTGCCGGGAATTTTATGTTGTTTCCCAATCTGCAGGCACTGGTGTGTTGTCCCCTAGCTCTGGTCAGCATGTGGCTTCTGCCCAGCAGCTTTAATGTTGTTACATACTGCATATCCCCCGTGCCTTTTGCAAAATGACTAGCAAGAACACATCCCTGTCTTTCCTCTGTCTGTGGTGAAGCAGAAGTGGGCTGCCATCTACCTCTACCATGTGGACTCATGCAGGTCCTACCATTGATGCTAAGAGAAGTACTTTGCCCACAAGTAAACAATTCAGAAAGGAGCCAGCCTTTGTTGGTTGTAAAATAAAAAATCCTGAATTGCCTTGCCACAAATATCTGACCAGTATAGAATTAAGAAAGTCAGATGATCACGGACTATGAAAGTTCTCAGAGACGTAGAAATCCTGTAATGCAGTCTCCTTACTCTACCGCCAAGGATCAGACCAGGGAGATCAAGACCTATGGATATTGGAAAGGCAGAATTTTGGAGCTCCAGTGGCACAATTGGTTATATAGGAAAGGCAGAATTTTTAGGAAGCACTGTGGAAGGGGGAAAATATTTCTGATCCTTTTGTACAACCCTCCTTCCCCAACCCTTCCGCCATCCATCATGCCTTTCCTGGTGCCCAGCAACAAAGGTGTAACAATATCACAGTGCGGAACAGTTTTTGTAGTGCTTTCACAAACATCATCTCATTCCCCTCCCCAAGCACACTGTGAGGTCTGTGCAGTGGGCATCATGAGTCCCATTATACAGATGAGGTTACCCACCAAGGCTCAGAGAGCTTTGCTCCAGAGTCGATGCACATTTCAGTTAGGATTATGCACAGACACTCAAAATAGCTGTGGTTAAAACAAAATAAGAGTTTATTTTTCTTTCCCATTGGAGACTGGGGGTAAGCTCTGCTCCACAAAGTCAAAGGGACCAACGATCCACCCATTGCTCTGCCATTACTAGGATGTGGTCCTTGCCTTCATGATCCAAGATAGCAGCTAGAACTCCAGCCATCGCATTTTCATTCCAGGCAGCATAATGAAACAATGGGTGGATAATAAAAAGAGGGAAAAAAAGCCTGCCCTTTCCCTTTAAGGATGCTTGCTGAAAGTTGCACTCACCATTTCTGCTCTGCCTCCAGAATTTAGTCACATGGCCACATCTAAATGCAAGGTGGGCTAGGAAATATGGTCTTTATTCCAGATGATCATGTGCCCAAGTAAAAATTTGAGGCTCTATTTCTGTGAAAAGAGGGAGACCATATATTGGGAAGAACTAGTCGTTTCTGCTACAGTGATTTTGCCATCAAGGGAGGAATCAGTTTTTAAATATAGTTTATCTTTTCTTTTTCTTTTTTTTATAGAGACAGTGTCTCACTATGTTGCCCAGGCTGGTCTTGAACTGGCCCCAAGCAATCCTCCTGCCTCGGCCTCCCAAAGTGCTGAGATTATAGGCATGAGCCACCGCACCCAGCCTAAATCTAGTTTTTCTGACTCCAAATCCTCCCTTCTTTACCCTCCATGTCATGTGGCATTTCTTATGTGTAGTTTGATTCACAGAACTATAGAATTTTGTCACTGGGAAGAACTTTGGGAGTTCTCCTGTCATCCGCTGGTTGGATGCCTGAATTAGCTCTAAAACCTCCTAGACTAATGCCCATTGCCTTTCTCAAATATCTTGTAGGCCAGCCCATTTGGAAGCAGCTCCAATTGTTAACAAAGATCTTTCTGTGACTGGTCCCAAACCAGCTTCCCTGGCCACTCTGACCATTGGTCCTCACCGTGTCCTTTAGTACCTCTCAGGGCAGAAAGCATCTGCTCTTCTCTTCACTCCTCTCAAAGCAGCCCTTCGGATGTTTGAAGATGACCTTTCTGTTCCCTGAGCCATTTCTTCTCCAGGCTAAATGTTCCATATTCCGCCAACTAGTCCTGGACATCTCCTTCTGGACATCGTCCCAGTGATTTGTAGCTTCCACACTAGGACACACTAGCTAAGAAGAGAGGAGTCTTCCTGAAGACTAAGCTGCAGGGTACTCAACCCTCACCCCTTTCAGCAAGAGGGACTTATGTGCAGTGAATGCAGGGACTATTCGTGTGAGCAAGGTCTCCGCTCCCACTGTAAATCCTCTGCAAAATGCATAGTGGGGGACAGGACCAGAAGAGACAACCCTGGGATGATGTCTTTGACATCTAGGATGCTCATTCAAGGCTTCTTTAGTCTGATTCTAAGCCTTGCAGAAAAAGTACAGGCCCAGGGAAAGCTATCTGGATGCTCATATAAGTCAGGCTCAAATTTGGCTGCAGGTAACAGAAAACCTAACCAACAAGAAATTCAGGTTGGTGGTGAGTTCAACCTTGTCATTAAAGACCCAGACTCCTTCTATTTCCTTGATCTTCCATCCTCAACATGGGGCTTTTATCCTCATGGCTGCAAGACAGCTGCAGCACTTCTAGGCATTGCAACTGCATTTCAGGAAGGAAGATAGAGGAGTGCAGAAGACAAAGGGTAGTGTTTATTTGTTTGTTTGTTTTTTGAGACAGAGCCTCACTCTGTCGCCCAGGCTGCAGTGCAGTGGCATGATCTCAACTCACTGCAACCTCTGCCTCCCAGGTTCAAGCAGTTCTCCTGTCTCAGCCTCCTGAGTAGCTGGGCCTACAGGCACATGCCACCACACCCGGCTAATTTTTGTATTTTTATATTTTTAGTAGAGATGGGGTTTCGCCATGTTGGCCAGACTGGTCTGGAACTCCTGACCTCAGGTGATCCACCCTCCTCGGCCTCTCAAAGTGCTGGGATTACAGGTGTGAGCCACAGTACCCTGCAGACAAAGGGCATTTTAAAAGAGAAATGTTCTCTTTTACCTGGAAGTCCCAAACTTGTGAGTTTTGTTTATAGATCATTGGCCAGAACTGAGACACATATGTCCTCTGCCCAGTTGCACGGGAGTCTAGGAAGAGGAGCATTTTAAGTTTCCAATTTCTTCTTTTTTTTTTTTTTTTTTTTTTTTGAGACGGAGTCTCGCTCTGTCCCCAGGCTGGAGTGCAGTGGCCAGATCTCAGCTCACTGCAAGCTCCGCCTCCCGGGTCTACGCCATTCTCCTGCCTCAGCCTCCCAAGTAGCTGGGACTACAAGCGCCCGCCACCTCACCCGGCTAGTTTTTTGTGTTTTTTAGTAGAGACGGGGTTTCACCGTATTAGCCAGGCTGGTCTCGATCTCCTGACCTTGTGATCCGCCCGTCTCGGCCTCCCAAAGTGCTGGGATTACAGGCTTGAGCCACCGCGCCCGGCCTAAGTTTCCAATTTCTATGGTAGAAGACAAAGGAAAAGAGGACTGTGAATGGTTTAGGGGTGGCCATTCCAGTGTGTGCCATAATGTTCTTCTGCAAAATAAAGGAATTAGACTCAACAGTTTTCAACTCCTTTCCAGATGACATTGTGTGGGAATGGACTGGTGAGAAGCTGCATGAGCTAATGGAAAAAAACACTTGAGGCTGGGCGTGGTGGCTCATGCCTGTAATCCTAGCACTTTGGGAGGCCAAGGTGGGCGGATCACCTGAGGTCAGGAGTTTGAAACCAGCCTGGCTAACATGGCGAAACCCCGTCTCTACTAAAAATACAAAATTAGCCGGGCGTGGCGGCAGGTGCCTGTAGTCCCACCTACTCGGGAGGCTGAGGCAGGAGAATCGCCTGCACCTGGAAGGCGGAGGTTGCAATGAGCCGAGATCACGCCATTGCACTCCAGCCTGGGCGACAAGAGCAAAACTCCGTCTCAAAAAACAAACAAACAAACAAACACACTTGAAGTCGGCTTTGTCATTGTAAAGCCTGGAGTTTGAATCCCAGCTCTGCCATAACAAGCCCTGTGACCTTGGATGAGTCACTTAACATCCCTGAGCTCCATTTGCTTTATGTATAAAGTGAGGATAATAATATTCACCTCTCAACAGTGCTGTGAAGATTGGGGTCATATGTCAAGTTCCTAGCACAGAGATGGGCGCACATACTACCGACTCCTCAAAATGGCAGCTGAGTCACAATGCTGGCTGATACGTCTCAGCTTTCTATGGGAGACCAGGGTGCTGCTCAAGCTTTACCCAGGGCCAAGAGCTCCCTCCTCTCTCCCTCTCCCACTACTTTCCCCGCTTGCAACCACCAATGGTGACCAGTAATGATCCAGATCATAGCCGGACCTCTAAGGTAGCAAACTAATTGGTCCTGGTGGAGATAACCTGGACCACCCAGGCAGGCAACTCAGCATGGATAGAGGCCACCTCAGTGGATGTTAAACATTCACAAAATCGTAGAGTGGAAATGTTGGCAACGCTTTAATCAGAGCAGGGCTGGCGGGTGTTGAGACCATGCAGATGAAGTGCAGCTCAGAGCCTGAGGGGCTACAGCTTAGGTAGCACCGAAGGTGGTACCCTGAGCCTGCCCTGAGCCAAGAAATGCCTCCCATGCAAGGCCAGGGTGTCCTCTCTGGGGAGGAAGCCCCACGTGCTTGAAGGTTTCTTAAAATAGAGCCAAAAGGGCTTCTGCTGCCAGCGCTAAGGAGCTGAGGGCTTTTCCCTCTCCTGCTGAAGTCTGTAATTCTCCTGCCATGATTTGGGTTTCCCTTGCCAGGACTGCTTAGCATTACTGGCTGATCCGAAGGAGGCTCGGGGCCTTTGATGACACTGCCTGATGACTCAGAACTGAACGCAGCTTGGAAGCGCTAACTGAGCAGATTGGTCAGGGCAAGCTGGGGCTGTCTTTTGCCTTCTGAAGATCTACGGTTTGGGCCCTGTTATTGGCTAAATCATGTCCCCCACCACAATTCAGATGTTCAAGTCCTAAGCCCCGGGACCTCAGAATGTGACTGTATTTGGAGACAGGACCTTTAAAGATGTGATTAAATAAAAATGAGGTCTTTATGCTGGACCCTGATCCACTATGTCTGGTGTCCTTATAAGAAGAGGAGGCCAGGCACGGTGGCTCACGCCTGTAATCCCACCACCTTGGTAGGCTGAGGCTGCAGGATTGCTTGAGGCCAGGAGTTCAAGACCAGCCTGGGCAACATAGCAAGATCTTGTCTCTAGAAAAAATTTAAAAATTAGCTGGGCATGATCATGTGCATCTAGAGTCCCAGCTACTAGGAAGGCTGAGGCAGGGAGTTCGAGACTGCAGTGAGCTGTGGTTATACCACTGTACTCCAGCCTGGATGACAGAATGAGAGCCTGTCTCTTAAAACAAAACAAAACAAAACAAAATCAAAAAAAGAGAGAGAGGAGATGAGGACACAGACATGCACAAAGGAAAGACCATGTGAAGACACAATGATAAGAAGGCCGCATGCAGGCCAAGGTCAGAGGCCTCAGAAAGAACCAACCCTGTGACACCTCAATCTAGGATTTCCAGTCATAAGAACTGTGAGAAGATAACTTTCTGTTGTTTAAGCCTCCCAGTGTGTGGAACCTCATTGCAGCAGCCCTAATAGTCTAATATAGGCTTTTACAACTCCGTTCTGTGCTTTGACCCTGAAAAAAGAATTAAGAAGGCGAAGGAGAGGATACTAGTTTGAAGTGATTGGCACTGGTCTGTCTTCTCACACCTATAAACTGCTATATGCCTGGTATCTATTATGGTCAAGATATATTTGTGAGAGACCACAGGAGCCGATTGTGGCTAATAGTGGTGAAACTGTCCTCACAAGGTTGACAAGAATTGCATGCCGGGTTCTAGACAGAAATATAGTTATCATTAAGCATCAATTAGACTGCACTCTGACCCACTTCCCTGTTGCTAAAAGTCCTGCAGCACTAGATACTGACCATTCGTCCTGTAGATAGGATTTCTGACTGTTAAAGAGTTGATTTGCATTCCCATCATTCCTACAGACAGGGTCTCTGACATTAGAATCATAAGGTTTTTGTTTAAGGATTGCTTAAGATGGTTTTCAGACCTGGAATTTCCGCAACCAGTTTGAAGACCCCCACAGAGGATCAAGATCAGCACGAGAACACAGCTTCTTCACCTTCTGGTCCCATGACTTCACTCTGCACTCTTCCACCAATCAACCATCTCCACACTTTGGCCCACTCCAAAACCCTTAAGAATTCTAACCCCCAATTCCACAGGGAGATGGTTTTGAGCTTCCCTCCTGTCTCCTCATTCAGCAACCCTACAATTAAGCCCCTTTCTCTGTTGCAACCCGGTGTTTCAGTGCACTGACTTGCTGTGTGCATCGCGCAATGAACCTATTATGGTTACAACAGCGTCTGAAGACTAAACATTTTGGGAGACTCTCTTTTTAAAAATGAATACAAAATTGCAAATACAAAACCTACTATGAACGTTTAAATGAGAAAAGAAATTACAATTATGAAATTTAAAAGCCCTCACAAAGACTTCAGACTTTGCAAAATCCAGAAAAATATCTAGTGTTTTTATGAATTAATCTTCTGAAACACTCTTGTGATTCCTTTTTCTACTCTGGTGGGCTGTGCTGCTTTGATCGCCTTTTCATGTGATAACAATTTTTAAACATTGTTTTCTATAGAGACAATAGAAAGATCAGTCTTTCCTCCAGTGTGCTTGATCTCCTTTTTATAAAATTATTGATAGTGTTGTAAAGTTTCTTTCAGATTCACTAGTTGTCATTGGTAATTAGCTTTAATTGTGATGTATTAAGAGAGTGACATTTTGAAGTATCTGTGGATCTCCTACTTTACGTTTTTGACTACTACCGAGATACTTCTACCTTCCTATCCTATTTGAATTTTGGTATGATCAGTAATTCGTGTGTGTGTGTGTGTGTGTGTGTGTGTGTGTCTGTGAAATTAACATGAAATTAAGGTGCATATGTTATGCTGCAGTGCTGCATAATTGAATAATAAAATAAAATTACTCTTAAGCTACATGCATTGATGTGTTGATAAGCTTGTGTAGTTTTGACACTAGAGCACTTGTTTCTTCAGGCTGTTTTGCTGCATCAGTAGCAATTTTGCATGCCCTTTTTCTTTCTGGATGCACCGGACTCCATCAGGACAAAATGCATCAGATATGCTAAAATGCAATCTGAAACACTGGATGGATAAAACTTGCTACTTTTCAAACAGATGCCGCTTGTGTTTGTAGGACTGTTACAGTTTCGTGCCTTATGAAACATATGTGTTTTGATAAATCCTTTTTTGTGCAAGTCCCATCAGAAAAGAAATAAAAATATATGGTGCGTTATTAATTGCATACACTGCATTATTGAGTCTATTCCTGACAGAAGCAAATTTCCATTTTGACTAGGAAGATTTTCCACAGATTAGCTCCTGGCTCCGTACATTTCAGGCTTTGTTTCTTCTGCTACCTACATATTTTCAGGGGCTGGGTGCCATAGGACAGCATGGAAGATTGTATTTTCCAAAATGGTCACAATCAGATCTTCCATCTCACATGCTCTTCTTATAATGGGATATTGGTGTTCCTCCCATTGAGGGGTGGGGCCTGTCTTCCTTCCCCTTATCTGAGTGGGTCTGTGATTACCACAGAAGTGCCACTATGTGACTTCCAAGGTGGTCATAAAAGGCAAGGCAGTTTCCACTTGGCCCTCTTGGGACAATCACCCTTAGAACCCAGCTGCCACGCCCAGGCTCCACGGAAAGGCCGCAGCCAGCTAGCTGAGGTCTCAGCTCACAGCCAGCATCAACCACCAGATACATGAGCTCAGAGCCTTCAGATGATTCTAGGCCCCAGCCTTTGAGCCACCCCAGATGATGCCGTGTGAAACTATGACAGGCTGTCCCTGCAAAGCCCTGCCCATTGCAGATTTGTGAGAAAAACAAATGACTGTTGTCATTTGAAGCCACTGAGTTCTAGAATGACTTGCTATGTCGCAAGAGATACCTAGGACAGACACATTTATGTTATGAAACAACCTTTGGCATGCACCTTCAAGTCACAATACTGGGCAAGTCAGCCCAGAGGCAGTAGGAGAATTCCTGAAGGCTATTTCTGCCCCGTAATGTGTGATGGTTAGCATCAACTTTACATGGAAGTGGTTGCAAATCCCTAAACAAAAACTAATTGTATCCTCACTTTCATTTCCCCTTAGCCAGAACCCAAATATGCCTGCAGCTACTCTTTCACCATCTGACCCAGTGGGAGGTGTGATAGAGGGGAAGTTAAACTGGAAACAGATGGTGGTCTGTACAAAACATCTAAGTACCCTACTACCCCTGAGCCAAGCTTGGAAGGGGCCAGTGTAAGTAAGGGGCCTGAAGCTTAAGCTTTATTAGGTTCACAGTAAACCCACTTCTGTAGCCAATATTTACTGAATGCTTACAAGTGCTATGTCCTGAGCTAAGCTCTTTACATGAACAGTCATATGTTTTTAGATTACGACCCTCTAGGTGGGTATTATTCTTATCCCTGTTCTACAGATGAGAAAAGAGAAGCCCAGTATAGGCTTCTGTTAAGTCATGAATAATTCCAATATATTTGGCATGTATTTATTGGGCACTTGATTTTAAAACCAATAACTATTTGTGTATTATCTTAATCGTACAAAGGATATGCAACTCCATTATGGATGTTATACTTACAACAACACTCCAGACACAAATCTTTTCCTTTTGTTTTTTTAAGAGATGGTGTCTTGCTCCGTCACCCAGGCTGAAGGCAGTGGCACAGTCATAGAACTCCCAGGCTCAAGATGATCCTCCCGCCTCAGTCTCCCAAGTAGCTGGGACCACAGGCCTGCCTAGCTAATTTTTCAATTTTTTTGTAGAGATGGGGGGGGTGTGTCTCACTGTGTTGCCCAGCCTAGTCTCGAACTCCCGGGCTCAAGGGATCCTCCCACCTCAGCCTCCCAAAGTGCTGGAATTACAGGTGTGAGCCACCACATCTGACCAGGCACAAATATTATGTCCATTTTGTAGAGATGCAAACTGAGGCGAGGCACTGAACAGAGCTGTGATGAAGACCAAGATGCATTCCTCACTCTTGGGGGTCTGCCTTCCTCAAAAAAGCTAAGAAATGCTTTTAATTTGGAAAAAATAATGAAAGACACTGGAGATGTTAGTGTCACATGAGGGAGGAGCCTTGGAACACTGTGGGTTGGGCAAACAGGCCTTGAGGTAGAGTCTAAGAAGTGGCCCTCCACTCATTTAAAATTTGAGTATCGCCTTAACATTTCACCTAGTAAGGATCTATTTCCTCTTCTGAAGGACTAACATGGCCTTTTCGGGTAAAATCATGGATAATTAACAAACATTTACTGAGGGCCTTTTGGGTATAAGACTCAGAACTAGATTCTAGTCTTACCTTTGAAGAGCTTTAAGTCCTGCCGAGAAGAAAAACCAAGTAACAACAATAATGTTAACCACCATTCCAATTCTTTGAGAATCAGTCACCCTGCTAGGCATTTTCCCCCTATATTTTATGTTCACACCTCAAAACAATCTTGAAGAGATGAGCATTATTATTCTCCTTTTTAACAAGAGAGAACTGAGGGCTATGAGTTGCCCAAGTCCACAGTTAATAGGTAGCAGAATTGGGATTTGAAGCAAAGACTTGCTGTTTCCCTGTCCATATGCCTTTCACTCTGGTTAACACTATAGAGTTATAATCTAGAAAAGGTCCAAGAGATGTCATGTGAAGCCAGAGTGGAAAAGGCAGGAAGGCATACAGTTGGGAGTCAGAGACAGTTCCACAGAGAAGGAAGAACTTCAAACACAGAAGGTGGGGCCAATTTATCTGGGCAGAGAGATGTAGACATTTGGGGGAGTAGCATGAACAAAGTCAGAGATTGACAGGACATTGGGGTGGTGCACAGGACAGGGCTTGAGCAGAGGGTGTATCGCAATGATGGGAGATGATTTCTTCCTATGCATGTGATGGTTTTTTAAATGCTATTGTAAAGTGATGTGTTTTTATTTTCCAATTTTTCTGTTGCTAATATATAAAAAATGCAATTGGTTTTTGTATATTCACCATGTATCCCATGACTTTGCTAAATTCATCCATCAGTTCCGGTGGTATGTTTATAGATTTCCTTGAATTCTCAATAGACATGATTGTATCAGCTGAGGACAATGACAGTTTTACTTCTTTCTTTCTTTCCAATTTTTGTTTGTTTCTTTTTCTTGTTTTATTGCATTGGCAAGGACCTCTAGTACAATGCTGAATAGAAGTGATGAGAATGGAGATCTTTGTCTTATTCCTAATCTTAGAGTGAAAGCAGTCTTTTGTGATATAAGCTGTAGGTTTTTTGGTAGGTACCTTTTTTCATATCAAAAAATTCTCTTTCATTTCTAGTTTGCTGAGAGGTTCTATCCTGAGCTAGCCAAATCTTAAAATTTATAGCCTGTTCCTAGTTGTGCTGTAGGGAAATAAGGAGGGAGGTAACTTTTTATTCATCTGCGGAGTATTTATTGATCTGGGTCAATGTTCTCATTTGGGAGACTGGGAAAACAGACAGGAATAGTCATCAGCAGAATATGGCCATGCCCGGTAGAGTGCAGACCTCCCAGGGTGAGTAGCAAACAGAGAGCTGCATGGTGACTAGACAGGGCAGAGCAGAGGGACCATAGAGACTGGTTCCAGGACACAGGTAAAGCAGTACCATGGGAAAGTCTAGAAACAACTGGGGGATGTGGGAAATGGGGATGCTTCTTCCAGCAAGAAGGCCAATGGTGGCTCACCATGATCCCTGGGTTTAAAAACCAAGTGTAATTGTATTACAATTTAACTGGGTAGAGGAAGCAGTAGTTCATTCTGCTTTGGGATGTGAGAGAACTTTTTTTTTAAATTAAATTTTAAAACATAGAAGAAAGTTGAAAGAATAGTGCAAAGAAACACCTGATCACCTTCCCCACCTACTATGGTTTACATGTTTGTCTCTTCCAACACTCATGTTGAAATTTAATTGCCATTGTAATAGTATTAAGAGGTGAGACCTTTAAGAGGTAATTAGGCTATGAGGGCTTCACTGTCATGGTTGAGATTGGTGCCATGTTCAGGCTCTCTCTTACCTACTCTTTTCTCTTCCACTCTTCTGCCACATGAGGAACAATGTTCCTCCCCTCTCCTCTGGAGGATGCCATGTTCATGGTGCCACCTTGGAAACGGAGACAGGATCCTTCCCAGACACTAAACCTGACAGTGCCTTGACCTTGGACTTCCCAGCCTCCAGAACTGTGAGAAATACATCTCAATTGTTTTTAAATTACTCAGTTTGTGGTATTCTGTTATAGAAGCACAAAATAGACTAAGATACCATCCTATTCCATATTCAACAACTGCTAACATTTTGCCACATTTGCCCTATCTCTTTGTATTAGGTTGAATCAGATGAATTGCCTTTTTTGTTTGTCAAAAATGTTTGAATATGAGAAATTTCACATGGATTAACCTAACATATAAATACTTTGTTTTTGCCAAAATCACTTGAAAGTTGCAGCTATCGCTATATTCCACCCATGAATACTTCTACATACATCTGCTAAGAACAGGAATATTTTCCTACAAAACCACAATACCATTTTCACATTAAGAAAGTTAATATTACCTCATACATGTGGTAGCCAGTCTCCAAAGTGGCTCCCAGTTGTCCTCACCTCCTGGTACTCACACCCTTGTGGATTCCATTCCCACAGTGAATAAGGCTGAGCTGGGTAACCAATAGGATACTAAGGAAGTGATGGAGTGTGATGATTCCTGAGGCTAGGCCATAAAAGACATTGTGGTTTCTTCCTTGCTTTCTTGGCTTTCTCGCTTTGGGAAAGCCAGCTGCCATATTGTGAGGGTACTCAAGTAGCCTATAAAGAGGCCCGTGTGGCAACAAAAAACTGAGGCCTCCTGCCAACAGTCAGCACCAACTTGCCAGTCATGTGAGAGAGCCATCCGGAAGCAGATCCTCCAGCCCCAGTTGAGCTTTTGGATGGCTGCAGCCCCAGCCTACATCTTAACTGCAACCTTATGGAAGACCCTCAGCCAGAACCACCCAGTCAGTCTGCTCCTGGGTTCCTGATCCATGGAAACTGTATGATTTAATAAATTGTTGTTGTTTTCAGCCACTGAGTATTGGAGTAACTAGTTACTTAGCAATAGGTAGCAATTCAATAGCTAATACTTCATCTAATACCTAATTCACATTCAGATTTCCCCAATTATCTCCAAAAGTGTCTTGGAGGTTTCGGGGAGATTTTTAGTTTTGTCGGGGTGTGGGAATCAAGGTTCACACACTGCACTTGGTTACTCTGTCTCTATAGTCTTAGTATCTGGGGTGAGGAGTACTTGTATGAGTGAAGGAAAAGTAGAACTGACCCACATGTGTTAGGAACACCAATGTACCAATGAAAGGTAGGATTAAATAACTTGCCCCACGTCATACAATGGTAAGTAGTGGAGCTAGGATTTCAACCCCAGCTTTCTGGCTCCAGAGCCCATGCTTTTAACCACTACACCATTCTATCCAAGCCATAGAAATATTTGCTACAGCCTTTTGAAAGAGGTCTAGAATGGTTCAGAAACAAGATTGAAAAGGGATAGAAAACACAAATCCTGTGAGAACCATTAAAACGAATTCTACTTTATAACGTGGAGTAATTGGGGGGAGAGTAGTTAACCATCTCATTGTGTATATAAAACAAAAAATGTTGACTGGTTTCTTTTCATCTCCATAAGGGACATAGCTCTATCAGAGGAAACACTGCTCAGCCACATCTAGAGAGTCTGTTCATGGTGAGGATGAAAAGCTACACAGCGCTGGGACAGGAAAGCTGTCTGGGTAGGATGATTAAAGTCTCATGTCCTGGCAGTAGAAAACTGAACTCTATAATCTCTTGGAGTTCTACTGAACCAAAGGATTTCGTAAGCTTTTGTGGCCACTTGTGACTCATTGCTCCCCTTCTATCTTTCTCTAGCAGACACTGTTGGTAACCCACCCACCAACACCGCCTCCAGCGCTCATCTCTATACTCTGACAGCTGTGCTGTCCAATAGCATTTTCTGTGATGATGAAAGTGTTCTGTGTCTATGCTGTCAAACATGGTAGCCACTAGCCACATGTGGGTATTGAGTACTTGAGATGCGGCCAGTAGACTGAGGAACTGAATTTTAAGTTTTATTTAATTTAAATTAATTTAAATTCAAATAGCCACATGTGCTAGTGGCTACCTATTGTACAACATAGAACTTCTGAAGGTTGTTTACTGTGAGCACCTGCAACTCTTTCCCTGAGGGCGTTTTTTCTGGCCTAGGGAGCACCCCTGCCCCCAGACTGGGGCAATTCTGTGAGTTAAAGAGCCTCCTCCCAGCAACCTCTCCCAGTCAACAAACTGACAAGGCAGCTCGCTTGACTGGGGTCACCCTGAGACAGCTTCACTGGGTCCTAGAGTTCTCCCTGTGGGACCAAGCCCCAGTTGCCAACAGTGGTAAATGACTTGATATTAATGACCTTGTGTTGGTGGTGGTACCCTTCTGTGCTCCCTCCCACGTGAACTACTTACACTTGAATCTCTCAGGGTCTACTTCTGTGAGAACCCAAACTAAGGCAGTACTGCCCTCAGCTAAGCCCAAGTGAAAGAAACAAATGCCCAAAGCATTTGTACCTCCATTTACATGCAGGGGAAACATGATCTGATCTTCCTTTGCTTATATTCTCCTCCGAAGAGAAGTGACATGCAACTCTGCCTTGATGGTGACAACTGCTGGGTACAACTCCATTTGCCCTGAGGACCCCAGGCTGGAAGGAAGCCCAGGATTTGACTGGACCCAACAGAATCCCTCTGCTCCCTGCCAGGAGAACATGGATTCTGAGAGTGTAGGTGGAGGCTCAGTTTCCAGGTTGGGTTTTATCTTCAAGGTCAAAGTCAAGCTTGCTGAGGAGGCAAGGTCTCTGGAGAGGGTAAGAGCAAAGTTGTGTAGAGTCAGTCTATTGGGAAGGGTGGCTGGCCTAGGTTTGCATTTTATTTTTAAATCTTTTCCCTCAACATGTCCTGTATCAAGGAGTGACTCGGCCATGAGAGGAACGAGTTTGAAAACTTTCAAATCAAATAAGGCTCCTTTATTCTGTCCCAGCATCTCTCTCCCCACCTGACCTCATCACTTCATTGACTTCCTTCATGTAATAATGGGCAGTGGGCTCCCAGTAGCCCTCTTGCAAGTAACCATGCCTATTCACATCTGTCTCAGGAATCCTGAGATAAGAGATCTTTTCTTTTTTCTCTTTTTTTAGAGACGGGGTCTTGCTTTGTCACCCAGGCTGGAGTGCAGTGAGTGGCACTGTCACAGTTCACTGCAGCCTCCATCTTCCTGGCTCAAGCTATCCTCCCACCTCAGCCTCTAAAGTAGCTGGGACTAGCAGCGCACACCACTATGCCCAGCCAATCTTTTAAAATTTTTTGTAGAGGTGGGCTCTCATTGTATTGTCCAAGTTGGTTTTGAACTCCAGGGCTTAGCTGATCCTCCCGCCTCAGCCTCCCAAAGCTCTGGGATTACAGGCGTGAGCCACTGCGCCTTGAAACTAGGGCTTGTCCCTTTATTCCATTATATACAGATATGCACCCTGAATGAAAGCATTTCTTGGACTTCAGTGTTTATTGCACTTTATCGTACCCCTTATGAAGAGTTTCTTATAAAACTTTGTTGTGATACACCACTCCCCTTGCTTTCTCGTAGTTTATTTTTGCTAGACAGTTCAGCCAATGGGCTGGAAACGAATAAAAATGACGTTTTTTTCTAAAGGATCAGGGCAGTCTGTTGCACAGGACCGAGTGACCTTGGAGAGAGTTCCTCTGCTGCTTCACCCAGAGTGTGTGCAGTTCTGGGGACCCGATGATTACCTGAGGGTGGAGGTTGAGAGAGAGCTTCTTTCTCCGACAGAGGGGCCCCCATCGCTCTGGCTGAAGAGCTGACTGACCCACCGCAGAACGCGCTGCCAGGGCTGAACGTGGAAAATTTGGAGCTGGTGTAATTGCTTATGTAGTTTTAATTGCTCATTCATCATGCTAACAGGCCCAGAGTGCTGATCGTTTGCAACGTGCTCAGTAATTAAAAGACCAGGGGTGACGTAGGGTAATGGGGAGTGGCGGGGTAAAATGAGGTGACCAAAAGCCAAACCGTATAGCACAGGAGGAAAATGGGGAGATGGCAGCCTGTCTCCTTCCTGACACCAAATGAAGCCTTTCCACACCAGCATTTCACAACTGTTGGTTTTAACCAGGAACAACATTGCTCTCAGCTTCCTGGGAAGAGAACTTGCCCCTTGACAGCCCTCTTCAGTTTGCAAAGCACTTTTGCCCACAACGTTCCATTTACTCCTAGGTGGTCCAGGGAGTTCAACACGCTTTGGGGCCCACAGTTTTCAGGTGAGGAAAAAGCGGTTCTGTAAAGTCATTTGCCCAAGACTATTAGCAACTGACCACTGGTGGAGTTGACACACAAACTCACCTCTTCTCTTCTTTAGGGACAGCAAAATATGGGGTTTTCTCTTCGTTCTATCAACATTGTCACAGTATTTGGATTCTGGAGTGAATATCCAATGGTCTGGGGGGGATTTACAATAAAATGCTTATTCCTAGGCCCCGCAGCAGGTGTCTTGATTTGGGTTCCTTCCCCCAGAAGCAGACCCTGAGTCAAGGATTTGAGTGCACAAAGGTTTATTTGGAAGGTGAAAGAAATGCTGGAAAGGTTGGGGGAAATGGGACAAGGAAGGGAAGGCAGAAAATAGAGGGCACATTATCCAGCAAGTTACCTCTGTAGGCAACAGGAGTTTAATCTCATTGGGGAACTCTAGGAGACAGAACAGAACATGCCTCACAGTGATCTCACCTGCAGGGTGAGGGAGCTGTGGTATTTATATTCTAGGGGGGGTGGGGTTCTTAATTCTCTGTCACTGTCACTTTCAGCCTTCCCTGCAGGGCAGAGCAGGCTCCAGCACCCCCTCCTCAAAAGTCCTCAGGCAAAAGAGATGCAGATTCTGGCATTTGTAGGTTTGGCTGGTGCAGAAGGTGCCCAGGGATCCAGACAGGATGGGGACAGTGTCTCTACAGCAGGCATCTGCCGTACTGCCACAAGGGAGGCTCCTGAGTGCCCCTGTCCGCAACCAACTGTGATATTCATCGCCTTCACTGGTGGCTCAACTGCTTCTTGAACAATTTGCAAGTTGAAATAGTGTTCTCCTAGGGGAGTTTTTTGTGCATTTATTTTCCTTCTCAGGAAATAGATGCATTTATTACCCTCCCACTAAAGGGGAAGATCCCCTTGCCCCAAAAGCCAAAGAGGAGTTTGTGACTGTTACTGGGAAGAAGGCAGTGGGTGAGGAGGGATGTTCAGGACAACTGGAAATCTGTGGTGTGTGCCATTCATTTCATCCACAATTCAGAGAGCATTGTTCTTGTTCCTAATAAAAGCCACAGACAGATGATGTTGACATGCACAACCCACTCCAGAAAGTGGGCCCAGGATTCTGCCCAACTCCTGGCTTGATGACTGTAATTCTACAACTTTCTCTTCCACTCAAGAAAGTGCATCAGAAGGCAAAGGAGTGTGAGCCATGTTATGATAGGGATAACTTTGAATGTATTCTAATTTATTTAGGCAAATAAATTGAGATTTTTGTATTTTATTGATAATAACAAGTTTTGGGGGAGGCAACTCAGCTGATGGGGACACAGTCATTGAGAACTACTCTTCTATACCATCAAAAGGAAATGTGTTTGCTTTTTGTGTATCAAGGGTGCAAAACTCCCTGGAAATAGCTTATTTGCATGCATGGCTGGCTTTCCATCTGTTGATCAATAAATCAATCAACAAATATTGATTGTCTACACTGTGCAAGGTATCCTGGGGATTTATTGTAAATATAAACGTAGTCCCTGCTTCAAAGGAGCTCATATTCTAACTGGGGGTAAGATCTGTAGACATAAAAAGGTAATTTATAACATAAAGCAGCATATAAACACTGAATGAATGGTGTACATTGACTGGGTTAGGGAGAAATCAAGGAAGACTTCTTGAAGGAAGGGTGATTTGAGCTGGGTTTTGATGAATAGGTAGGCGTTACACAAAAGAGAAGAACAGAAGGTGTTGTAGGCAAAAGCAGCAGTGCCAAGGAGGAAACACTCCAGGCCTGTTTAGGGACTATGAGGAGATTTGCCTGGCTACAGTGGGGTTCATGGGTGGGACAGGCACTGCCCAAACAGACTGAGTCACCCTATTTAAATAACCACCCAGTTCTCAGCGTTGGAAGTTGGTTGCTTTCCACCCAATGGGAGACAGTTGCCTCCGGCATGTTTATCTGTGTTCAGCAAAGCAGACAGCTTCCAGCCAGGGTCTGTGGAGCTGGCAAGGGTCCCAGGGCCTCCCTGAGCCATGCTACTTAGCTCTGCCAGGGAGGCCTGGCCTCTATTGGCATCTCTGGAACCTGTAAGCCTTAAGCAACTGCAATTCTCTTTGCATCAGGGATATGCAGAAAGGTCACATGGGGATAACCTGCCCCCTTGTCCCACACCCCTCCCCAGGCCATGTGGGAGGAGGGCTGCCAGATTTAGCAAATGAAAATACAGCTATATTTGAACCTCAGATAAACAACAACTAATTTTTTTAGTATAAGTATATCCTGGCCAGGCGCGGTGGCTCGCACGTGTAATCCCAGCACTTTGGGAGGCCGAGGCGGGTGGATCACTTGAGGTCAGGAGATCGAGACCAGCCTAGCCTACGTGGTGAAACCCTGTCTCTACTAAAAATACAAAAATTAGCCGGGCACGGTGGCACACATCAGTGATCCCAGCTACTCCGGAGGCGAGGCAGGAGAATAGCTTGAACCCAAGAGGTGGAGGTTGCAGTGAGCAAAGATGGTGCCACTGCACTCCAGCCTGGGCGACAGAGTGAGACTCCATCTCAAAAAAAAAAAAAAAAAAGGATATCCCATGCAGTATTTGGAACATAACTTACACTTAGAAATTACTTCTTGTTTATCTAAAATTCTAGTGTATCCTGCATATTATCTGGCACCCCTATATGGGAGGGCTGATGACAAATGCATGGCCAAGCAGAATACTTGGGTATTCTGGGTATCAGTGGCTGGTTCTGGATTGAGCATGTGGCCCAGGGAAACCCTGTCCCCCAAACACACACTTTGACTTTTGTTGGTGTTTCCAGAACTGAAACCTCACAAGTTGTCAGGATGAAGGAAGTCTTACAGTCATGGGAGGCCTCCCTCAGGGAGGTGCCTGTCTAACAACAGAGTTCACACAGAAGGAAGTAGAGCTGAGAGAGAAAAGAAAGATGCCTCAAGACTTTGCTTGATCAGCTTCATCCCTTGAACTTTGAGAAGATAGGAGCCAATAGAGTCCTTTTTGAGTCTATGCAGTTTGAGTTGGGAATTCTTCACTCACAACTGGCTCAGAGTTCCCACCAAATCTGTGGGGCAACATCCCCTCAGGCCCACAGGAACCAAACCTGACTAAATTCAAAGAGAAGGCTGCTCCTGTGACACCTCCATTTAATTGCTGAGCCAACAGAAGTTCCCTGGCCCAGAGCAGCTCAACTGGCCCCTCGGGCACCCTGGGGCTCCTGGGTATGGTTCTGAGGTGCCACCTCTGTGATATGATCTTCACCTCTGCCATGTCCATGTCCCCTGCTGGCAGTGGCTGAGGGCCCCTTTGCTTCCCCTCCCCCCACAGGGGCTCTTCTGCTCTTCCTCCTCTTAGGTCCAACTCTTGTTTCTTTAGAAGACCTTCTTTGCCTTCTTTTTTTTTTTTAAGAGACGGGAGTCTCACTCTGTCACCCAGGCTGAAGTGCAGTGGTGCAATCATAGCTCACTGCAGCCTCTAACTCCTGGGCTCAAGCCATCCTCCCACCTCAGCCCCCGGAGTAGATGGAACTACAAGCATGCACCACCATGCCCAGCTAAATTTTTTAGTTTTTTTGTAGAGATGGGATCTCGATATGTTGCCCAGGCTGATCTCCAACTCCTGGCATCAAGCGATCTTCCTGTCTCAGCCTCCAAGAGTGCTGGGATTACAGGCAAGAGTCAACACATCCAGCGGCCGTGTTTGCCTTCTAGGTGAGTCTTCTCTGCCACAGCTTTCTGTTTGTTCTCTTCCTCACCATTCTCTTTGTGCTCACTGTTAAGGCCCACAGACTCTCTAAACCACAGAGGGCCTGTTGATTCATCCTGGATAGCTCCTGGACTGGGCTAAAAATACTACAGCTGGAAGGACAACGGAGTTGATCCAATCCAACCCACTCACCATCCCTATCTCGTAGAGGAGGAAACTGAGGTTCAGAGTGATTCTATCACAAGTTACAGGCAGGTCAAAGAACAGAAAAACTACATGGTTTGGGGAAAAACTACACGGGTTTGGCTTCAGAAAGCCTGTCTGGTCATTTGGGCTCTACTGCACTTAACCTCTTCATGTCCATATCTCCAGCTCAAGAATGAGTTTAAATACTGGCCCCTTCCACCTCACTATGACTTTCTAAGGCCGAAAGAATTACAAAATGTCAAATCCATGTGCTGGACAAAGGCCACATGGTATTAGTGTTGTCGGTGTTACTGTTATTATTTAACAAGGCTAATCCACCAGTGAAGGGAATGAGCACACATCACGAAATTAATTATGGATGTTTTTTAAAATGACTGTTTATATTGAAAGGAAGGCCTCACATTTGCTGCACAATTTCAGGATAAGTCGTGTTTTGAAAAAATATTATTCAGAGCTGTGTTGATTAGTTTCACTTCTGTTGCTAAGCAACAAAGTCCTTTGTAGCCTCTGCAGTGGTGGGTTTTGTCTGGGGTGGGGGCGGGGAAGGGGATGGGGAAGAGGGGGAGGAAAGTACATTACAGTAAATTATTCTGCTGGCTCAGCCAATTCCAAAGTTGCCTCAAAAAAAGAATCCACTTCTTAATAACCTATGTGATTATAGTTGTTGGATGAGGAAGGCCAAACCTTGGTCCAGAGCTCACCACTCATCCATGACTTGAGTTTCAGGTTTGGCAAGACTTGTGTTTACTAGTCCAGGACTGAACCACACGGCCCAGGGTTTGCCACCACTGATGTTCATCATGGCTCAGCGAAGGCAGCCTTCCAGCCCGGGGATTAGGGGGTCGGGAGGCTATGAGGAGAGACTGCAATGAATCAAATGATCCAATCTCATTCAATAGCTGCTGTGGCCTGCCAGTCTAATTCTACCATTTGAATGGGAGCCATCCTGGAGTAAGCCAAATAGAGTGTTTTCTGTACCAAAATGAAGACTCATGAATATTCGAAATTCACTGAAGACCCAGAACACATGACCCCAAGCAATACATGGAATTAACCTTATGGAGCACCTACTGTGTGTTAGGTGCTTTGCTGAGTTAGCTCATTGACTTCTGGCACCCACACTGGCAAGGATGTGGTACTGTGGCCACTTTGGGGACTGGGGTTCAGAGAGATTAAGCAATTTGCCCAAGGTCACACTAGGGCAGAGCAAGGATTTAAACTCAAGTCTTTCTGTCTCTGAGTGCCATGTTCCCACTTAACTGGGCTGCCTGCCTTTACCGGTGTAAGAGGGGCTGGGAAGGGCATGAGGAGCCCATCTTGGGCTTTGGATGAAGGTGGCTTGTAGCTTCTGTTAGGTTGAAGCCCGCTCAGTGGGTCTCTGATTTCATCACAGACAGTTTTATTTGTGGTACTCTTCCAGTCACTATTGCTGCATAACAAATCACTCCAACTTAGTGGCACAAAACCACACCTATCTTATTGTGCACAAGGATCTGCAGGTCAGGAATTCAGGCAGGGTTCACCTGGGTGGTTTTTTGCTCCTCATGGCATCTGCTGAGACCACCCAGTGGTGGGTGGGCTGGGTCTGGAGGATCCAACATAGCTCCACTCATATGCCTGGTGCCTCTGCAGGGAGAAGCTGTCACCCAGAGCATCTACATGTGGCCTCATCAGCACAGCAGTCTTAGGAAGGTTGGATTTCTTATGTGACGACTGGCTTCCCCCATAGCAACTGTCCCAAGAGAATCAGGTGGAAATTGCATGTACCTTTCTGGCCCAACCTCAGAAGTCACACGATATCACATGTGCCATAGTCTATGGGTTGAAGCAGTTATGAGCCCACTCAGAGTCAAGGAGAGGGGACATAGAACCTAATTTGTTGATGGGAGTAGTATCAAAGAATTTAGGGGCCATGTTTTAAAATGGCCATAGGTGCCAGGTTCCTCATACCAGTGAGAAATGGGTACTCAAAAAACTTTGGGTGCCTTGAAAATTGCGGAAATGTAAGAGCAGTAGAAATTTTGATATTTAATACTGTGAACCTCACTTGTTTTGATGAATTTAGAGGATGGCCAGTTTAATAAAAGATAGGGTTAACTAAAAGCTTTTCTTTGAGTGTTTTCAATTAATTAATTATCTATTGTTTCATTTTTAGAGATAATTGCCTAGGCTAGAGTGCAGTGGTGCAATCATAGCTCACTGTAACCTTGAACTCCTGGGCTCAAACAATCCTCCTGCCTCAGCCTTCTGAGTAGCTAGAACTTGAGGCATGTGCCACTATGCCTGGATAATTTTTTTTATTCTTTGTAGAGACAGGGTCTCACCATGTTGCTCAGGCTGGTCTTGAACTCCTGGCCGCAGGCTTTCCTCCTTCCTCAGCTTCCCAAAGCGCTGGGACTAGAGTCATGAGCCACTGTGCCTAGCCCTGTTTTGAGTTTTATGTTCTGATGTTGTCATTAGCTGAGGAGTGTATCTTGCTGATGAGCTAAGGATTCATTTGTAATTAGTGGTCCTATTTGCATACTTTTAAAAATCTTCCTTCTACTGTGATCATATTTACCATAGTGGTTTGGTTAGGGAAGCCTTTTCTCATTGTAGAAATCAATGAGATGATGCAGATGAAAATCACTTTGGATATTCTAATGAGTTCTGCAAATAGGGGAGATGATGACTCTGGTCAACTTCAGTTCTGGTCAAGTTCCCAACTGAAGTGATATGCCTTAATGGATTTTATTTTAATGGGTTAATGAAAAATGGGCCAAAGAGAAGTGCAAGCTGGAATTCAAAGTATTCTGAAAATGAATTTTCAGAGGCCAGCTCCTCAAACTCGAAATTCATCTCATCTGACCTCAGAAGATTTCAGAAGGGTCACCAGGTTGCAAATATTCTTGCCTTATTTTTGTTGGAGGGACGAAATAAAGGGCAAAGCTTTTGCCTCTGTCTTCCTAAGACTCAAGGGCAAGGGCTGTCCTAGAATCCCCAGATCCTGCCCTAGTCTTGCGGGAACTGGAGACAGAAAATTGACACAGGAAGGTGTCAGCCCAGAGAGCAGGATAAGATCAGGCGTTGAGCCCTGGTGTGCTTCTGTTGGCTGTTCCACAACCCACCTCAAAACGTAATGGCTTGAATGGCTTGAAACAATGAGTCATTGTTCCTTGCGATTCTGTGGGTTGACTGGGCAGTTCTTCTGCTCCATATGGTATTGGCTGGGGTCACTCATGCAGCTGCAGTCAGCTGGGAGCTTGGCTGGGGCCAGAACATCCAACACGGCCTCCCTCACATGTCTGGCACCCTAGTAGCTGGGACTGAAATGGCTAAAGGCTGGCTGGGTCTCATTTTCTCTCCCTTCGTAGTCTCCATCCCCCAGGGCCTTTCTCCCTCCACATGGCCTCATGCTCCAGCACGGCAGCCAGACCTCTTTATATGGCAGTTGGCTGCCAAGAGAACAAAGGCACAAGCTGCCAGGTCTGTTAAGGCTGAGGCCTGGAATTGGCATGAGGTCACTTCCATCGCATTCTATTCATCAGAGCAAGTCACAAGGCTGGTCCAGATTCAAGGGGAAGGAAAATAAGTCTCTACCTCTTGATGGGAGTTATGGGCGGCCGTGTTTGGGGACTTCCACACCAATCACAGCTTCTAGGCTTAGATAAAGGCATTGTGCCATCAGAAACCTCAGACCCAGTTGCTCCTTAACAGGTAACATCTCAGTTTGACCATTTGTTCATCCAACACCCCCACAATGATAATAGTAGCTACTACTTATATAGCACATGCTGTGTACCAGTTCCTGTTCTAAGGGCTTTACATTGATAAACTTATTTTACCTTCACAATAACCCTGTCCACTATTATTATCCTCATTTTACAGATAGGAAAACTGAGGCACAGAGAGTTTAAATGACTTGCCCAAGGTCACACAGCTAGTTAAGTGGCAGAGCTGGAATTCAAATTGGGGCAGATGGTTCCAGAATCTGTGCTTTCACCCACTCTGCTATCTTACCTCTCATTCCTTGATGCTGTGTGTCAAACTCCACTAGAGTTGCATAGGATATTGAGATGCATAAGCCTATCTATTGCAGAGACTGTTCCCCAGTATACTACCTCTCCTTCTAACATAATACTCAAATCCTGATCTTCAGTTGGGCACATGGCCACCTAGAAGAAAGATTACATTTCCCAGCCTCCTTTGCAGGTAGGCATAGACATGTAATTAAGTTCAGGCTATTGGGTTATAAGTGGAAGTGACATGTGGCTGCTTCCAAGAACCTTCCTTAAGAGATGGCTGATATTTGTCCATTGCCTCCTTTAGTTTTCATTGCTTTGGAGTGTAGATGTGATGGCCGGAGCACTGGCCACCATCATGAGCCATGAGAACAAGGGCTTCACCTTCATCAGTGTAGGGATCTGGAATGGTAGGCTGAAAGGAGCCTGGGTCCCTGAGGTCTTCTTAGTACAACAGCCATTCCCATGCTGAACCGTCTACCTCTAAACTTTAATACACGAGAAACTGCTCTCACGTTTAAGCCACATTGCAATTTTGAGTTTCTGTAGCTCCCAACCAAACCTAATCCTAACTGATAGAGTCCCTATCTCCCAAGGAGCTCACAATCTACTGGAGCAGACAAAGTCCATAATTATGATCAAAGCAGAGTGAAATAAGTGGCCTAATCACAGTGGTCACAATTTATAAACCAAGACTGAGGACAGGTAGCCTAAGTACAAGATTATGGGGTTGCTTCCAATTGGGAGAAATAATCTGGAAGATATCATTTTGATGTTGAAATACTGGAATTACTAGGACATGTACAGGGGGGTATGGAGATAGTGTGACATTTTTGAACTTAAGGATAGCCCAGAAAACACAGGACAAATGATAGCTATGCAGTAATGCCAGAGCCAAAAGTAAAATGCCATGTGAGCCCCGAGGAAGGAGCAAGAATTTCTGATAAGGGAATCCTGATCAGATTCCCCGAGGAAGAGGTAAAAATTTTAACTTGGCCTTGAATTTGGGGATGACATCCTAGCAGAGAGAAAAGCAAGACCAAAGGCCAAGTAGTGTGGAAATGGATGGGGAGTTTGCAGACAGGTCCATGTGGCTGGGCAGGAGAAGTAGCTGGAGAGCTTTTACCTCCCTTGATGGGCAGGAAAAGGCTTTTTACCCAGCTCCCTCTGGCAGGCTTCAGGTGGTTGTATCCCAGGGCCTGGGACATTTGACACATGATGGACAATGGGGATCTTGGTGGTCACTCTGCTATGAGGGTATCTTTGGCCTCATGTAGCTTTTCTCATTTTGAGTTCATTTTTGTCTATGGGGTGAGATGGCATGTAGATATCCAGTTTCCTCTGCCCACTTTCTGTCCCTTGTGCCCACTGCCTAAATTAAATAACGAGGGTCCTGATTATGGGACAAGTAAGTGCCACATCTTTCAAGTGAACAAAATGAGGAGCAGAAGCAGAGACTGAGCCATGCCCTTGGTGCTGTTGTTCACTTACTTGGATGTGGGCAGTTTCGTTTTAAATATTGATGATCTCACTCAGCACATTCTGAGAAAGGCCCTGCTGGGAGTTGTGCAATGGAAAAAAGCTCCTAGAGCCCAAGCCTCTTTTTAAGTGCCTCTCCCCAGAAATCTTTTCTTTTGACTTGGTGAGGTTTAACAGGTTTGTGGATTAGCAGAGTAAGAACCAGCACAGTCCTGCTGAGAAGATGGCCGGTTGCCCAGAGCCTCAGTCCACAAAGCCTTTGTTAATAATCTGATGTGGAATTAGGGCAACGGATATAATAATGAGGTTCTTAATAAAAGCTTTTTTCCAAGACTGGGTTTGTAAAATATTTTTGAACAATGATGATAATGCCTTAAGACATTGGGGGAGTTGGGGCACCGGACCTGTTGAATACCGGCTTTCCAAACATCTGCCTGCCAGGGAAATTTAAAGGGCAGACAGCCAGGATAAGGAGTGAGTAAAGGAAAGCAAAGACTGCGCCTTGAAATATTGGTGTAGATGACCCAGGAAATGCTCCTTTCCGTGGCAGCCATTCACATATGCACACATTCATTCATTCATTCACA
Source organism: Macaca nemestrina (assembly GCF_043159975.1). Taxonomy (NCBI): domain Eukaryota; kingdom Metazoa; phylum Chordata; class Mammalia; order Primates; family Cercopithecidae; genus Macaca; species Macaca nemestrina. The sequence continues at coordinate 120,153,097 of NC_092145.1, read as the reverse complement.
GCATGTCTGCTTTTATTGAGGTGAAATTCACATAACATAACATTAGCCACTTTAAAGGGCACGATTCAGTCGAATTAGTGCAGTCACAATGTTATACAACCATCATCTTTGTCTAGTTCTAAAACGTTCTCATCACCCCAAAAGGAAACCATTGATCCATAAGCAGTCAGTCCCTATTTCCCCCTCCCCAATCCCCTGGCAACTACTAATCTGCTTTCTGAATCTACCTATTCTGGATTTTTCACATAAATAGAATCAGACAATATTTGTCTTTTTGTGTCTGACTTCTTTCACTCAGCCTGATGTTTTCAAGGTTTATTCATATTGTAGCAGGTATCAACACTTTATTCCTTTTTATGGCTGAATGGTATTCCATTATGGATATACCACACTTTATCCATTCCTCCATTGATGAACATTTGGTTTGTTTCTACTTTGTTTCTACCTTTTGCCTATTGGGAATAGTACTGCAATGAACATTTGTGTACAAATATTTGTTTGAATAGCTGTTTTCAATTCCTTTGGGTTTATACATAAATAGAGGAATTGCTGAGTCATATAGTAATTCTGTGTTCAACTTTTTGAGGAACCGCCAAACTGTTTTCCATAGTAGCTGCACCATGTTACATTCCCTCCATTAATGTATGTGGGTTCCAATTTCTCTATATCCTCACCAACACTGATTTTCGGTTTTTTTTTAATTATAGCCACCCTATTGCATATGAAATAGTTTCTCATCATGTTTCTGATTTGCATTTCCCTAATGACTAATTAGATTGAACATATTTTCATGTGCTTACTGGCCATTTGTATATCTTCCTTGGAGAAATGTCTATTCAAGTCCTTTGCTCATTTTTAAATTAGGCTATTTGTCTTTTTGTGGTTGAGTTGTAAGAGTTCTTTCTATATTGTGGATACTAGACCCTCAACAGATAAATGATTTGCAATTATTTTCTCCCATTCTGTCATTTCACTTTATTGATAGCATTCCTTGATGCATAAAAGTTTTTAAAATTTTGATGAAGTCCAATTCATCTATTTTTTCTTTTGTTGCTCACGCTTTTGGTGTCATATCTAAGAATTGATTACCAAATTCAAGGTCATGAAGATTTACCCCTATATTTTCTTGTAAGAGCTTCACAGTTTTAGCTCTTACATTTAGGTCTTTGATTCATTTTGTGTTAATTTTTGTGCACAATGTGAACTAGGAGTCCAACTTTATTCTGTTACATGTGGATATCCAGTTGTTCCAGTACCATTTGTTTAAAAGGCTATTCTTTCCCCATGGCATGGCCTTGGCATCCTTGCCAAAAATCAATTGATCATAAGTGCATGGGTTTATTTCTGGACTCTAAATTCTATTCTATTGATCTATATGTCTATCCTTATGCCAGTACCCCACATATGCACAGCCTCCCCCACCATAACACCCTGCACCAGAGTGGTACATTTATTACAACTGATGAAACTACATTGACATATCATTGTCACTCAGAGTCCATAGTTTACATTAGTGTTCGCTCTTGATGTTGTACGTTCTTTTTTTCTCTCTTTCTTTTCTTCTTTCTGTTTTTTTAAAGACAGGGTCTCAACATGTTGCACAGGCAGGTCTCGAACTTCTGGGCTCAAGAGATCCACCCACCTCAGCCTCTCAAAGTGCTGGGATTACAGGCATGAGTTACCCTGCCTGGCTTGATGTTGTACATTTTATAGGTTTTGACAAATATACAATGACATGTATCCACCATTATAGTATCATACAAAATAGTTTCACTGCCCTAAAAATTCTTTATGTGCTGCCTGTTCATCCCATCCTCTCTTCCTAACCCCTAGTAACTATTAATCTTTCTACTGTCATCTCCATAGTTTTGCCTTTTCCAGAATGTCATACAGTTGAAATCAGACAGTAGGTAGCCTCTTCAGATTGGCTTCTTTCACTTAGTAACATGCATTTATGGTTCCTCCATGTCTTTTCATGGCTTAGTAGCTCATTTTTTAGTGTTGAATAATATTCCATTGTCTGGAATATTACAGTTTCTTTATCCATTTATCCACTGAAGAATATCTTGGCTGCATCTAAGTTTTGGAAATTATCAACAAAGCTGTTATAAACATCCATGCGCAGCGTGTTTCTATGTGGATGTTTGTTTTAAACTAATTTGGGTCAATATCAAGGAGTGAGATTGCTGGATCATAGGGTAAGAATATATTTAATGTTGTAAGAACCTGCCAAACTGCTATACCATTTTGCATTCCTACCAGCAACAAAGAGTTCCTGTTGCTCCACATCCTCACCAGCATTTGGTGTTGTCAGTGTCTTGGATTTGGCCATTCTAATAGGTGTGTAGTGATATCTCATTGTTGTTTTAATTTGCAATTTCCTAATGACATATGGTGTTGAGCATCTTTTCACATGCTTATTTTCCATCTGCGTATCTTCTTTGGTGAGGTAGCTTTTCAGATCTTTTACCAATATTTTTAATTGGGTTGTTCATTTCCTCATTGTTGACTTTTAAGAGTTCTTATATTTTGAATAGCAGTCCTTTATCAGATATGTCTTTTGCAAATTTTTTCTGTCTTGTCTTCTCATTCTCTTAATTTCATTTTCAGATTATTTGTTGCCTGTGTACAGAAATACAACTAACCTGCATGTGTTGATCTTGTATCCTGCAAATTTGCTGAATTTGCATCAGTTAAAGAACTTGTAAATTGTGGAAGACCCCATTCAAACTGACTTGAGGGGAATTGGGCGCGGTGGCTCACGCCTGTAATCCCAGCACTTTGGGAGGCCAAGGTGGGTGGATCACTTGAGCTCAGGAGTTCTAGACCAGCCTGGCCAACATGGCTAAATGCTGTTTCTACTAAAAATACAAAAATTAGCCAGGCATGGTGGCATGTGCCTGTAGTTCCAGCTACTTGGGAGGTTGAGGCAGGAGAACTGCTTGAACTTGGAAGGTGGAGGTTGTAGTGAGCCAAGATCTTGCCACCCTACTCCAGCCTCCAGCCTGGGAAACAGAGTGAGACTCTGTCTCAAGAAAACTCAAAAAAACTGACTTGAATAATAAGGAAGATTTATGGGCTCACACAATTAAAACATCCAGTGGGCTTCAGGCACGGTTTTATCAAGGCTCTGGCTCCATTTCTCTTCTGCATTGGTTCTTTGCTCAGGTGGACTTCCCTTGTGGTTGCAAGATGGCTGCCAACAGAAACTGAGTCTTCAAGCTTTTTCAGTCACATCCAGGGAAAGAAAGAGAGCATATTCCTTCCCACAAAAGTCCTGAGCATCTCTTTGAGTGAACCATCCCTGCCACTGTGACAAAGAAAATGGAATTGATCTGGTTAGCTTAGGCTATGGAGGTAAAAATGGGGTAAACTGCATGGTTGCTACATAATTTGTGAGGGGGACATTCTTAGAGGAAAATCTTATTGCTGTTAGGAAGGGGAAAGGAAATGTCCACCAAACTAATGAAATTTGTACTGTGCCATACAGTATTCAATAAATATTTGCTGAATGAATGAATGAGAAATCCTGTTCGTCCTCTCACTGATATATGGTTCCCTGGGACTATGGCAGCCTCCATTCTGGAAGGGCCAACCTTTCAACCCCTGGAAATCTCCTACTTAGATACCAGGCTCTTCTATGGGGAGGAGATAATCCTGCTTACAGGGCCCCGTATCTTCTCTGATTTTTGAGCAGCAAGACCCTGGCAGAACAGACCAGGAGAACTGAGGACACTGGTGAATACGCATATAAAAAATTAGCAGGGTGGGCCTTGTGAGTTAACGGCGTGGCTTTGAAGTCATCATCCACAAATTGCTCCCCAGGCCTGGTGCCTGACATTCTGCCATTAGGAATTCACTACTCCGGTCTGAGTTTAAAAGACTTTTTCACCTTCAAGACTCAGCCCTCCTACTGGGGCTTTGGTTTGCAACCAAGCATCCTAACTGATAGGCCCATCTTTGTAGACTTCAAACCACAGCAACACTGATGTACTCTGAAGAGTATGTTCAGTCCTGAAGGATGATCTACACCAGAGAAACAGAGTCAGGGACAGGGGTCTCAGGAGCTTCATATCCTGAATTATAAGAACTGACTTCTCTTCCTAGACATCCACCTTGGGTCCAGTTTCCTCAGCTATAGACTCAGCCCCTTCTCCGAATACCATTAAGCTCCAATGTAGCAGAAGGTATTTTCCAAAGAAAGCTGCAATATTTCCTGTCAAGGCCCTTCGTGAACCTTGCCACTCTTGCATCAGTAGGTGAAGTTTATGATCCTTACCCTTAAACCTGTGTGGCCTTTGTTACTGTCTTGACCAATAGAGTGTGGTGGAAGTGATGCTATGTGATTTCTGAGGCTAGGTCATTTAAAATGTAATGTACACTTGCCTTAATACTCTATTGAGACACTTGCTCTTGGAATCCAGCAACCATGCTGTGAGGAAGCCCAAGCAACTCATGGAGAGGAACCAAAGCTCCCAGCCCACAACCTCATCTATGCTTCCAGCCAATAGCCAGTACCAATTTGCCAGTTGTATGAGACAGCCATCTTGAAAGTCAAGTCAAACCTCATGGTAGGCAGCATCTCAGATGGCCCCCAATGATAGTATTCCTGCCCTCATGTAATCACCTCCCCCGAACACACTGATGTATTCTGAAGAGTATGCTCATGATAAAGGATGAACTACACCAGAGAAAGAACCAGAGATGGAGGTCTCAGGAGCATCATATCCTGAATTATGAGAATTTACTTCTTTTTCTAGACATGCAGCTGCAGTGAGTCAGAGGAGAGATGTCTGGTCTCCCCCAAATGTAGACGGCACTGAGTACCTAGCTTCTAACAAATAGAGTATAGTGTAAGTGGTATCCAAGATTATGTTATAAAACTGATGTGGCATCAATTATATCTCAATAAAGCTGGAGGAGAAAAGACTAGCTTCCATTTTGGATACTCTCTTATGTGTTCTCTCTCTCTTGCATGGCTTACCTGGGGGAAGTCAGTTGCCATATTGTGAGGCAGCCCTATAGAGGGTCCCTTGTGTTAAGAGACTGAGACCTGTCATTAACTACATGGGTGAGCTTGGAAGCAGATTCTTCCACCAGTTGCACCTTCAGATGAGAACACAACTCCAGCTGACAACTGGACTGCAACTTCATGAGACACCTCAAGCCAGAGACTGCCAGATAAGAGGCACCCAGCTAAACCACACTTGCATTTCTGACCCACAGAAGCTATGTGAGATAATAAAAGTTTCTTACATTAAGCCACTAAATGTTGGAGTAATTTGTTAGGCAGCAATTGATAACTAATACAACCTTCTACTCCCTAGTCAAGGCAGCCCAGCTGATGCTGCATGAAGGAGAGACAAGATGTCCCCACTGAGCTCCATTCTAATTATAGAACTGTGAGTAAAATTAATGATTTGTTGGGGTTTTTAGCCCACTAGGTTTTAGAATGTTTGCTATGCAACTATGGTTCACTTTTTCTCATTGAAAGCTCCATGATGGCCAGGCGCAGTGGCTCATGCCTGTAATTCCAGCACTTTGGGAGGCTAAGGCAGGCAGATCACTTGTGGCCAGGAGTTTGGGATCAGCCTGGCTAGCATGGTGAAACCTCGTCCCTACTTAAAAAAAAATACAAAAATTAGCTGGCTGTGGTGGCGCATGCTTGTAGGCCCAACTACTCAGGAGGCTGAGGCATGAGAATCACTTGAACTTGGGAAGCAGAGGTTGCAGTGAGCCAAGATTGCACCACTGCACTCCAACCTGGGCAACAGAGCCAGACCTTGTCAGGAAAAAAAAAAAAAAAAAGCTCCATGACAGGTGCTAGGAAAACAAAACAATAAACAAAGCAGGCCCAATCTTCTTTCATCTACTATAGCCTAGTGTGTTAGTCTGCTCACGCTGCCATAACAAAATACCGCAGACTGTGGTCTTAACAGAAATGTATTTTTTCACAGTTTTGGAGTCTAGAAGTTCAAGGTCAACATGTTGTCAAGGTTGGTTTCTTGTGAGGCCTCTCTCCTTGGTTGGTAGACGGCTGTCTTCTCTCTGTGTCTTCACATGGTCTTCCCTCTGGTCACGTCTGTGTCCTAATCTCTTCTTAATATTTTTTTTTTTTTTATGTTGCCCACCGATATGGTTTGGCTGTGTCCCCACCCAAATCTCAACTTGAATTGTATCTCCCAGAATTCCCATGTGTTGTGGGAAGGACCCAGGGAGAGGTAATTGGATCAAGGGGGCTGATCTTCCCTGTGCTATTCTTGTGATAGTGAATAAATCTCATGAGATCTGATGGATTTATCAGCGGTTTCTGCTTTTGCTTCTTCCTCATTTTTCTCCTGCCACTACCATGTAAGAAGTGCCTTTTGCCTCCTGCCATGATTCTGAGGCCTCCCCAGCCATGTGGAACTGTAAGTCCAATTAAACCCCTTTTTGTTCCCAGTTTTGAATATGTCTTTATCAGCAGCATCAAAGTGGATTAATACAGTAAATTGGTACCAGTAGAGTGTGGTGTTGCTGAAAAGATACCTGAAAATGTGGAAGTGACTTTGGAACTGGACAACAGGGAGGGGTTGGGACAGTTTGGAGGGCTCAGAAGAAGACAGGAAAATATAGGAAAGTTTGGAACCTCGTGGAGACTTGTTGAATGACTTTGACAAAAAAATGCTGATAGTGATATGAATAATATGGTCCAGGCTGAGGTGGTCTCAGATGGAGATGAGAAACTTGTTGAGAACTGGAGCAGAAGTGACTCTTGTTATGTTTTAGCAAAGAGACTGGGGACATTTTGCCCCTGCTCTAGAGATTTGTGGAACTTTGAACTTGATGATTTAGGGTGTCTGGCAGAAGAAATTTCTAAGCAGCAAAGCATTCAAAAGGTGACTTGGGTGCTGTTAAAGGCATTCCATTTTAAAAGGGAAACAGAACATAAATGTTCAGAAAATGTGCAGCCTGACAATGCAGTAGAAAAGAAAATTGCATTTTTTTGAGGAGAAATTTAAGCTGGCTGCAGAAATTTGCATAAGTAGCAAGGAGCCTGATGTTAATCCCCAAGACCATGGGGAAAATGTCTCCAGGCCATGTCAGAGACCTTCACAGCAGCCCCTCCCCATCACAGGCCCAGAGGCCCAGGAGGAAAAAGTGGTTTCCTGGGCTGAGCCCAGGGTCCTTGTGGTGTGTGCAGCCTAGGGACTTGGTGCCCTGTGTCCCAGCCACTCCAGCAGTTACTGAAAAGAGCCAAAGTAGAGCTTGGGCTGTGGCTTCAGAGGGTAGAAGCCCCAAGCCTTGGCAGCTTCCACATGGTGTTGAGCCTGCAGGTACACAGAAGTCAAGAATTGAGGTTGGAAACCTCTGCCTAGATTTCAGAAGATATATGGAAATGCCTGGATGTTCAGGCAAAAGTTTGCTGCAGGGGCAGGGCCCTCACGGAGAACCTCTATTAGGGCAGTGCAGAAGGGAAATGTAGGGTTGGAGCTCCCACACAGAGTCCCTACTGGGACACTGCCTAGTGGAGCTGTGAGAAGAGGGCCACCATCCTCCAGACCCCAGAATAGTAGATCCACTGACAGCTTGCACCATGCACCTGGAAAAGCCACAAACACTTGATGCCAGCCTGTGAAAGCAGCCAAGAGGGAGCCTGTGCCATGCAAAGCCACAAGGGCATAGCTTCCCAAGACCATGGGAACCCACCTCTTACATCAGTGTGACCTGAATGTGAGACCTGCAGCCAAAGGAGATCATTTTGGAGCTTTAAAATTTGACTGCTCCGCTGGATTTCAGACTTGCATGGGCCCTGTAACCCCTTTTTTTGGCCAGTTTATCCCACTTGGAATGGCTGTATTTACCCAATACCTATCCCCCCATTGTATCTAGGAAGTAACTAGCTTGCTTCTGATTTTGTAGGCTCATAGGCAGAAGGGACTTGCCTTGTCTCAGCTGAGACTTGGGACTGTGGACTTTTGAGTTACTGCTGAAACTTGGGGGACTGGTGGGAAGGCATGACTGGTTTTGAAATGTGAGGACATGAGATTTGAAGGGGCCAGGGGTGGAATAATATGGTTTGGCTGTGTCCCACCCAAATCTCAACTTGAATTGTATCTCCCAGAATTCCCACATGTTGTGGGAGGGACCCAGGGGGAGGTAGTGGAATCATGGGGGACAGTCTGAGATCTGATGGGTTTATCCGGGATTTCTGCTTTTGCTTCTTCCTCATTTTTCTCTTGTTGCCACCATGTAAGAAGTGCCTTTTGCCTCCCGCCATGATTCTGAGGCCTCCCTAGCCATGTAGAACTGTAAGTCCAATTAAACCTCTTTTTGTTCCCAGTTTCAGGTATGTCTTTATCAGCAGCATGAAAACAGACTAATACACCCAGGCTGGAATCGAACTCCTGGGTTCAAGCAATCTTTCTGCCTCAGCCTCCTGCATAGCTGGGACTGCAGGTAAACATCGCTGTGCCTGGCCTAATCTCTTCTTATGAAGACACTAACCATTCTGTACTACCCGCATCGGCTCCATGACTTCATTTTCCCTTGATCACCTCTTTGAAGGCACTATCTCCAAATATAGTCACATTCCAATGTACTAGGGGTTAGGGCTTTAGCAGATGAATGTTTGGAAGACACAATTCGGTCTATAACAACCAGTTAACCTCATTCCTTTAAAAGGTCCTCAAAGAACCAACTTCCCAAGAGATAAAATGAGTCCCACCACATGCCATTGTTCATGGCTGTAATCCCAGCTATTGGGGAGGCTGAGGCAGAAGGATCCCTTGAGTCCAGGGGTTTGAGTCTGCAGTGATCCATGGTTGTGCCTGACAATAGCTACTGCACTCTAGCCTGGGCAACACAGTGAGACTCCATCTTTAAAAAAAAAAAAAAAAAAAAGTGTAGAAATATGTGTCCTTCTCTTTTCTTGCTGAAACATTTTATAATGGTACAGCTTTCACATTTTCCCAAAGTTTTTAAAACTCACTTCTGCCTTTAGGAAAGCAATACTACCCTCCTAGTCATTCCTTCCACCTGCCTCCCTGTAGGCCTCTGTGGATCGCCATGGCAGGTCCAGAGTCCACAGTTGCTGGAGGCCCATGGCAGACGCAAGCCGAAGGCGCTCACAGGAACTGTAGCAAAGGCTCAAGTGACATAGGCCTGTGGCAGACATGGGTCCACAGAGGTCACAGCGCTTCCAGAAAACAGAGTCCTCCAGAGGTTACTGGGCCCGGAGTCCAGGCAAACATCAGCTCCAGGGTCAAAACACCAGACCCACCTTCCTAGTTTTGTGGTGGCTTTAGTGAGTCAGAGGAGAGATTCCTGGTCCCCGCTTGAGTACTTCTGGAGGATGGTTGATGGTGGGAGAACTGATGGCCTGAGGGGAAAGCAGAAAGCTGTCCTCAGCTCAGCAGTCACTCCGTCCTTCTTGGGCCAAACACTTTTTCCTAGGTTGTTTGCTGTTTTCCTACAAAATGCGGCGGGGTGGGAGGTGGGTGAGTTGGATAGAGTAGCAAGTTTTTCCACCACAAGATATCATTTCTCTCCAGCAGACCTCCCCTGCTGGGGATGGAGGGCATGGAATGAGGCCAAAACTGTGAGGCCACTGGTCAACAAAGGCTTTTCCTGATCCTGACCAGAGAAGCTTCTTGCAGGTGCTACTGGTGTTCGGGATCTCAGTTTCCCTCTGGCCCACCCTTCTGTTCTTTCAATGAATCTTCATTAACATGACCACGGGCCAGGCACTGTGCTAAGTATTTAATTTTCTTTCAGGGCTTGAATTTACCCTGCTCACAGAAACCCTGCCGAGACCTTCCTCTCCACCCATGAACCCCAGCCTTGTCCCCAGACGACTTGAAGCCCCTAGCCCCACTCCCCCCTACCCCTCCAGTAAACAGGCTGTCCTGAAGGTTGTGGTAGTTCTTCTGTAGCGGCAGCAGGTAGGGTGAAGGAAGGTAGGAGCAGGCTCTAGGTGGTGGCTTCTTCCCATCCAAGCTGCCCACGCCAGGCGGGTGAGTGCTGGAGGTGCAAACAGGCAGCCTTCTCCATAGGATTCTTTTTTTTTTTTTTTTTTTTTTTTTGACAGAGGCTCACTTTGTTGCCCAGGCTGGAGGGCAGTGGCATAATCTTGGCTCACTGCAACCTCCGCCTTCTGGGTTCAAGCCATCCTCCTGCCTCAACCTCCTGAGTAGCTGAGACTACAAGCGTCTGCCACCATGCCCGGCTAATTTTTGTATTTTTAGTAGAGAGAGGATTTCCCCATGTTGGCCAGGCTGGTCTCAAACTCCTGACCTCAGGAGATCAGCCCGCCTTGACCTCCCAAAGTGCTGGGGTTACAGGCATGAACCACCGCACCCGGCCCTCCATAGGATTCTTGGCCAGCTTTCCTGCTTAGGTTTGCTGGCTGCTCTTGGGGACCACACCCTGCCAAGGAAAACAAAAATCAAGGGCTCAGGAGAGAAGCCACTGTGTACAGAGCACAAGCTTCGAAATGGCTCTTTAACTCCTGTCTAAACTTCAGAAATGTGACTTTTGGGTAGGACAAGTGCTGCTGTATAGCAAAATTGGGACAAATATATAACAAGGTAGGGATCCTGTAATTCCACTTAATCGCAGGTTGATACTGAAAGTGGCCCCCATTGCAGGCTATCAATGTGCTACACGGGGGCAAGGTTTCATTTTACAGAGAGGTCCCCTGAGTCACTGGCTCACAGGGTGCAGGGACTGAGATGCAAGAGGCCCTGTCCAAGGAAGTGGGTGGGGGACTATGTGCCGTCAGGATTGCGGGCCGTCCTCCAGGTCTCAGTCCTGTCCTTGGCTGGAGCAGGGAGATCCTGATTAACATGAAAACAGAAGCCAGTTCAGCGTCCTCAGGCAGCTGGCGGCTTCTGCTCTGCGTCTGAGGGGGAAGGGAATCGTTCTATCACTGTCTTTCTTGGCCAATTAGATGATTCAGCATATTCCCGGCCTCTCTCTTGGCTGAGGTGATTTATAGTGAGCTCTGCAGGCCTGGCGAGAGTGAGTGATGGGGAATAGGGGCCCATCCAACACGTGCGTGCGTGCGCATGTGCGTGTTGTGTGCACACTTTACACATCACGTACACAGCACCAGATGGGGGTTGTGTGCGAGAGAGAGGAAAACATTTGCAGGCCTCTCCAGCTACTCTGGTTGCTGCCAGTTTCTACTGGAGAATTTCTCCTCTTAGGAGAAAATATTTACGTATGGGGATCCTCCAAGATCTTTTTTTTTTTTTTTTTTTTTTTTTTTTTTACATGAGGGGTCGAAAGGGAGGAATGGGAAGAAGGGCAGGAGTTTAGGGCCTAGTCTGCTCAGCTGTTTTGAGTTAAGAACTTCTGGGGAAACAAATGAGAAGGGAGGCGAGAGGGGCTGAGCCGTTTTGCCTCTGATGTCTGAACTCGGTTCTCTGATGATGGCAGTGGAAAATGGGCCTGATGCTGAGGGTGCAGCTGTGGGCAGGCATTACGGGAATGCCTGTGTGCATTTGGGGATGTGGACAAGATGCCCTTCTGCATCAGCGTTCAAGCATTTCTCATGGACATTTCGATGGGATGCTTTTGTGGGATTGCTGTAATATACAGCTCTGTCTATCCTGGAGTTCCAGTGTATTTTTGTATCTACTGCACCAGAAGGAGTCAAAGAGAGACTATGACAGTGTTTTGGCTGCTGTGAAGAGGAGTGATTGTTTCACCTATCTTTCCCCAAAAGATGGTTTCTAGCTTCTGTAATGGACCCTTTTTTTTCTTCCTAGACGGGATCTCACTCTGTCGCCCAGGCTGGAGTGCAGTGGCGCCATCTCAGCTCACTGCAACTTCCACCTCCCGGGCTCAAGTGATCCTCCTGCCTCAGCCTCCTGAATAGTTGGGACTACAGGTGCACGTCACCACATCCAGCTAATTTTTGTATTTTTAGTAGAAATGGGGTTTCACCATGTTGCCCAGTCTGGTCTTGAACTTCTGGACTCAAGTGATCCACCGGCCTTAGCCTCCCAAAGTGCTGGGATGACAAGTGTGAATCACTGCGCCCGGCCTGTAATGGACTCTTGATATCATCCATTGAACAGTGACCTTCCTAAGCCCCTTTCTAAGTTGCCCCTTTGAAGTTTGAACCCCTGGGCCTGACATCCTTTACCACCTTCATCACGGTCATTGTCAGCATCATCAGTATCTCCTCCCCCATGTTTATTAAGTGCCTAGTATATGCCAGCCATTATTCAAGGTGCTTTATACACCTCATTTATTCCCCAAGACAATCCTTTGGCAATACTGTTAACATCCTATGATGGTTAATTTGATGTCAATTTGACTGGGCCACAGGGTACTCAGACATTTGGTCAAACATTATTCTGGGTGTGTCTCTGGGGGCATTTATGGATGAGAAGAACATTTGAATTGGTGGAAATAGCAAAGCAGATGCCCTCCCTAATGTCAGTGGGCCTTGTCCAATCAGTTGAAGACCTGAATAGAAGAAAAAGACTAAGTAAGAGGGTACTTTGCCTGCCTGACTGTTTGAACTGGAACATCAGTCTTCTCCTGCCCTTGGACTGGACTTACACTTCCCAGTCCTCAGGCTTTCAGGCTTGAACTGGAACTATACCACTGGCTCTCCTGGGTCTCTAGCTTGCAGATGGCAAAATATGGAACTTCTCAGCCTCTATAATCATGTGAGCCAATTCCTTATGTCTGTTTCTTTCTTTCTTTCTTTCTTTCTTTCTTTCTTTCTTTCTTTCTTTCTTTCTTTCTTTCTTTCTTTCTTTTTTTCTTTCTTTCTATCTATCTATCTATCTATCTATCTATCTATCTATCTATCCATCCATCCATCCATCCTATCATCTTCTACTTCCATTGGTTCTGTTTCTCTGGAGAATCCTGGCTAATACACATTTTGGAACCAAGAGTGGTTCTAGAGGAACAGAATTTTAAGTATGAGGTTTCTAAATTGGTTCTAGGGTTTCTGGAATTGGCTATCTAATCTGATCAGATTTAAAAACATTAATGACTCTATTAGTAGTAACAAGAGCACTGATAATCTATGGTGTAATCTGGCAATAGAGTTACACAAAATATCACCACTGGATGTTCCTAATCAACCTATAAGAAGCAAGGAGCTGGGTGACTGTGAATATAATATTTTTGAGCAATTTTTTTCAAATTAATGAATATGAGATTGACTGGTTGCTTTTAATGTTGCTGGACTAAATGAGGAAAGAAAAGGATGAGCTCAGGGATTCAAATTCCTAGCTCAAGTACCACATAAATGATCTGAAAGCTTCCATGTGTCTCATGAAAGAGTCCCTTATCTCCTGTAGCCACAGGGCTGAGATTGCCGAAAACCAGATCCAGAATCTCATCCTGTAACTGACTGAATTACAATGCAAGTGAACTTCTGGCCTCATCATGTGTCTACTAATGAAGTGGGGGCATTGATTGGGAAGGAATGGGATCCTGAAAGTTGGAATGGGGCTGTGTGGGAAAGGCCCTGATGAAGCTGGAGACATTGGGCCCCTAAATTCTCATTAATCTTCTTTGCCAGTGGAAGAAGTCTCTCCAAGCCCAGTGGGAGCAGCATCCTCACCTCCAGTGGGAGCAGCATCCTCACCTCCAGTGGGAGCAGCTTCTCTACCCCCATCTGAGGAGATTAACCGTGCATTGTCTGAGGAAACTGCAATGGCTTCTCCTGAGGCAGTTACTGTGCAAGACAATGCTGAGTCTCCTCAGAAACCACCCTAACACCCCTCTTTGCTTCTAGACCTATGCCTAGACTCAAGTTCCAACAGGCCTCTAAAGGTGAGGTACAAAGTATGACCCGTGAGGAGGTGCGCTGCACTCCAACAAACTACTTGAGTTTTCTAATTTATAAGACAGAATCTAGGGAACATGTGTGGGAATGGATACTAAGTGTGTGGGATAATGGTGGAAGGAACACAAAGTTGGATCAGGCCGAATTTATTGATATGGGCCCACTATGCAGAGATTTTACATTTAATGTTGCAGCTTAAGGAGTTGGAAAGGACTCCAACAGTTGGGTTGGCTGGTTAGCTGAAACATGGACCAAAAGGTGGCCCATGGACCAAAAGGTGACTCACTCACAGTCAGTGAGTTGATCTGCCTTAGTTTAATGTAGAGGATAAAATTCAAAGGCATAGGGAGATTGGAATGTTAGAGTGGATTTGTCATTTGAGACCTACTCACCCACCCTGGGAGGGTCCAAAAGACATAACTTTCACCAACACTGCGAGAAATAGTTTGTGAGGCGAGCCCTGGCATCCTTGAAGAGCTCTGGGATTGCTCTTCTGTAGGCTAGATCTTACAGTAGGAACTACAGTCATGAATTGTACTAAACTCAATGGGGGTAATTGAATCCCAGGGTGGCAGGGGCCAAGTGGCAAGCACTTGAATGCCAAAGGCAAGATGGGAATTGTTACCATAATGGATAGCAGAGTCAAAGTAGCAATAAGAATAGTCTGGCTCATGCATACCTTTGGTGTTCGCTAGATGACCATAGTGTTCCTAGAAATGAAATAGAGAGGAAGCCTACTAGATTCTTACTTGATCTGTAGAATGTTAGGAATAACGCTCAAAATCCTGAGGAAATTGAACCCCTGAACGAAGGATTTTTAGCAAAGAAATTTTACTTCTGTGCAGAGGGGTGCCTCCCTGGCCAGTTGCCATGAGAGCACACTTGAACAAAGGGGCACGAGAGCCTTTATTCCTGACGCAAGTCCTGCCCCGTACCCTTTCTCCATTGGCTGGGATCGGGTCGTACAATCTAAACTAATCCTGGTTGGCTAAACATTTGATTTTTTTTTTTTTTTTTTTTTTAAGATAAGGTGGGCATGTAAAAGAAAATGGAGAGGAAGGGAAAGGAGTGTCTATAATGAGCTAGAAAGTTAGTCCTCTTTCCAAATAAGGAAAGGAATGTGAGCTGGTACTGATAACGCTTGGTACTGTGGCATGCCTGGGCATCTAACAAACACAAAAAGGAAAAAAAAAGGAGAAAAAAAGCCGGGGGGCGGGGGGTACTACGAATTAAAGAATAAAAGATTGATCAGATTGTTTGAAGAGAAATCTCATCATATCCCACAAGAAGCAGAAAAAGTTCTAGGTCAAGTGAACAAAAGTCTAATCCGAATTATAAAAACAGAGCCCCTCAACCAATTGCCAGACTTGAGCCAGGTTGCAGACTCAGAACTCCTTAAGTGTAGGGAAGTCAGGGTTCCCTTGAGGAAGAACCCCAGTATACTGTCAAATTTTTACACTATTCTATTTGTTGTTTCTCTGGAGAACCTTGAATAACACATATCCACACTTAACAGATAGGGACACTGAGGCACAAGGTCTTACTTAGGAAGCTAGGATTTGCACCCAGGCAGTGTGACTCCAAGGCCCTCCTGCCTAGACCACTAGTTCTCTTGCCCTCTGGCTCCTGAGCTTCTGCATATTCAAATAATTCCTCGGAAGATTCAGCATGTGGGCAAATGAGCTGAGAAGCCTGGGTCCTGGGCTGCCACTAACTTCCCCATCCAAACTGCCTTGGGCCACATCATGGAAGGATTAATGAGAACTGCTGAGGGCTGGCTTGTCACATCCTGGGTTGGAAAACCTCAGTCACCCTGAGAAGAAGGTGATATAGTGGAAGCAGGAGGTAGGAGAACCAGTTTCTATTTTTACCTGCCCATTGACTTGCTGTGTAGCCATCTCTCTGCACCATAGTTTCATCAGCTGTGAAAGGAGAGGTGTAGGCATGATTAATCTCTGTTGTTCCTAAATCCTGTGATTTGAAAGGGCTGTGGCCTTCAGATCACTGAGCAGCCTGAAGTAAGCAAGTCAATCATTGCACAATCTGAGTGCTTCATGGTAAATGTATCCAACTGCAGAGGAAGCGTGTCAGTCTATTTTGCATTGCTGTAAAAGAATCCCTGAGGCTGGGTAATTTACAAAGAAAAGAAGTTTAATTGGCTCACAGTTCTGCAGGGTGTGCAAGAAGCATGGCACCAGCATCTGCTTCTGGTGAGGCCTCAGGAAGCTTCTACTCATGGCAGAAGGCAAGGGGACCTGGTGTGTCACATGGCAAGAGGGGAAGCAAGGGAGATGCCAGGCTCTGTTTGTTTATCTATTTATTTATTTATTTATTTATTTATTTATTTATTAGATGGAGTTTTGCTCTTGCAGCCCAGACTGGAGTGCAATAGTGCGATCTCGGCTCACTGCAACCTCTGCCTCCCGGGTTCAAGCGATTCTTCTGTCTCAGTCTCCCAAGTAGCTGGGATTACAGGAACCTACCACCACGCCCAGCTAATTTTTGCATTTTAAGTAGCGCTGGGGTTTCACCATATTGGCCAGGCTGGTCTCGAACTCCTAACCTCAGATGATCCACCCACCTTGGCCTCCCAAAGTGCTGGGATTACAGATGTGAGACACCGTGCCCAGCCACCAGTCTCTTTTAAACAACCAGTTCTTGTGTGAACAAATAGAGTGAGAACTCACTCATTACTGTGAGGAGGGCGCCAAGCCATTCACGAGGTATCCAATTCCATTTTCTAAACACCTCCCACCGGGCCCCACCTCCAACACTGGGGATCACTTTTCAATATGAGATTTGGAGGGGACAAATATCTAAACCATATCACGAATGAATTTAGAGGGTGAAAATAAAAGTTTAAATCCAGGCTCTTCTCTTTACTGTGAGACTTTGGGCAAGTCCCTTAACTTCTCTGAGCCTGTGTCTGTAAAATGAGAATAATGATACCAACTTTTGGAATTTCTGAGATATTTTAAGGAGGTAACATAGGCACCGTGCTAATATAAGTGACTACACAGTCTGTGGTTTTTCCTTCCCTTCTTGACTCAATTGATGTCAACATAGCTCATTCTCCCAGCTGGAGAACTAAAAGTATTATTCATTTCTTTCCCCTTTTCTTTTCAGAAGCCCAAGAAAGCCTTGAGAGCACTATTGGAACCAGCTAGGCTCTTAAAGGGTCAGGCTTGCTTTCTGTCTTGATTTTCTTCCCTTCTTCCTTGTTTTCTGGCTCCTTTCCCTGATTCTTTTCTCTTATTCAACAAGCAGTTGCTAAGAAGCTCTCTATATGGGCATTTGTGCTGATTCTTTGAAGGTCAAGTTTGGCCAGCTTTCTGCGTGTAAAGCAAATGCCTTCCCTTCATCTCAGCTGGATGTCACATGGCTGCTTGAAGCAGGAAGGAGGGCAGAGTCTGCTTCAGTGGGGCCATGTGTGCATGTACACGTGGATGCCGCATACGTGTGCATGTGTATATGGGAATCCATATATTTATATGTGTGTATATACATGAGGACCCCCACACATGTACTGTGACATGAGGAGACCCACATGTGTATATGTATGTGTCTACAAGCACACTAACGTGTGTACACATGGATGTCCATGTGTGTACATGTATGTACAAGCTGACACCCATGTATGCACTAACACCAAAACATGATTCTCTAGCACATGCACAGATGGTTCTGATAAAACACTCTTCCAGGCCAGGCAGGGTGGCTCACACCTGTAATCCCGGCACTTTGGAAGGCTGAAGCAGGAGGATGGCTTGAGGCCAGGAGTTCAAGGTTACAGTGAGTTATGATTGTACAACTGCACTCTAGTAGCCTGAGTGACAGAGTGAGACCCTGTCTCAGAAAACAAAAACAAAAAACTCTCTTCCTACCCTGCCCCCAAAGTGTAAACCGCCAGCAAAAACCAAGTCATTTCTAATGGGCTTGAAGGAAAAAAGACATGGCTGGGTAAAAGGAAAGAATCTGTACCAGATGGTGCTCTCTTCATTTTGAAGCCAAACATTTTGAGCTATGCCTTTTCTCAGAGGGGGAAGAAAATTATTAAATCAAACAAACAAATAAAACAAGGTGGAGAAGAGACATACCAGGTTAATGGATTGGGAGACTCTACATGGCAAGGATGCCAATTCTCTCCAAGTCAATCTACATATTTACCATAATTTCAATCAAAATCCCATCACAATTTCTTATAGATAAAGACAGACTGATTCTACAATGTATATAGATTGACAAAGAGGCTAGAATAGCCAAAACAATTTTGAAGAAAACAAATGAAATTGGAGAAATCACATTACCTAATTTTAAGAGTCATTACGAAGCTACAATAATCAAGATGATGTGGTATTGGTGGAATAGATCAATGGGATAGAATAGAGTCCAGACAGAGGCAACTGATTTTTGACAAAAGTGCAAAGGCAATTCAATAGAGAAAGCGTAGTCTTTTTGACAAATGATGTTGGAACAATTGGATATTCGTATGAAAAAAAAATGAACCTGAACTTAAACATCACACCTTATACAAAAATTAACTGAAAAATGGATCATAGGTCTAAATGTAAAATGTAAAACTATAAAACTCTTAGAAGAAAACACAGGGGAAAATTTTCATGACCTAGGATTAGGCAGAATTCTTAGACGTGAGACCAAATATGTGATCCATAAAGAAAAATTGGTAAATTGGACTTCATCAAAATTTAAAAATAAAAAACTTTTGTTCTGTGAAAGATATCATTTAGGCAATTAAAAAGCAACCTATGAACTGAAGAAAAACATTTGTAAATCATATATCCAACAAAAGACTTATATACAGAATATATAAAGAATGTTCAAAACTCAACAGTAAGAAAACTAGGTCCAGGCGCGGTGGCTCACGCCTGTAATTCCACCACTTTTGGAGGCTGAGGCGGGCGGATCATGAGGTCAGGAGTTCGAGACCAGCCTGTCCAATACGGTGAAACCCTGTCTCCACTAAAAAAATACAAAAAGTAGCCAGGCATGGTGGCACGTGCCTGTAGTCCCAGCTACTCAGGAGGTTGAGGCAGAAGAATCACTTGAACCCAGGAGGTGGATCAAGCAGTGAGCCGAGATTGTGCCACTACACCCTAGCCTGGGTGACAGAGACTCTGTCTCAAAAAAAAAAAAAAAAAGAAAAAAGAAAAAGAAAACTAACAGCCCAATTAAAAATGGCCAAAAAGATAACCTCTTTGGTTATCCTCAAAGAGATAAACAGATGGCAAATAAACAAAAAAAGATGTTCCACATCATTAGCCATTAAGGAAATGCAAATTAAAACCATGATGAGATATATGCCACACCCCTATCAGAATGGCTAAAATAAAAAAATAAAAAAATAAAAAGCCCGCTGACCATATCAAGTGCTGACAAGGATGTGGAACAACTGGAGGTCTCATATGTCGCGGGTAAGAATGTAAAGTGGTATGGCCACTCTGAAAAATTGTTTGTTATTTTTTTATAAAGTCAGACAAGCAATTTCAATAAGACCTAGCAATCCGACTCCTAGGTTATTTACCCAAGGGAAATAAAAACTCATGTTCACACAAAAATCTGTTCACAAATGTTCTTAGCAGCTCGAATCATAATTGCCAAAAGCTGGAAGCACCCTAAACATCTTTCAGTGGGTGAAGAGTTAAACAAATGGTGTTATATCCATACAATGGAAAACTACTCAGCTGTGAAAAGAAACAAACTACTGATACACACAACTTGGACGAATTGCAAAAGCATTATGTTGAGAGAGAGAAACCAGTCTTCAACAGCTCACATGCTGCATGATTGCATTAATAAACACAGGAGTGATGGGGCCTGGATCAGTGTTGGCCAGACATTAAGGGTGAGAGAGGGCTTGACTACAAAAGGGTAGCACAAATGAGTCCTGGGGGTTGATGAAATGGTTCTATATCCTGATTGTGATAGTGGTTACAAAAATCTATACCTGTGTGAAAAGTCATTTTCCCATAGAAAAGTCATAGAACAGCAAATTCACAGGTTAGTGCAAATAGCGGAAGGAAGGGGTTCTTAGGAAAAAAAAGGGCAAGAGGCATTTCTCACACACACACACACACACACACATACACATACACACCTGTGCGCACACACACAGGTTGGAAGGGGTGCCCCTTAATGAATTAAACACCCAGTACCATTTGTCTATTCAAAAAAATCATGACTTCATTCCTCTTTTAGGAAGGAAGATTCGATACAGGCGTTGGACAGACACGTTTATCACCTGTAGAAATTGGAGGTTCAATATTCTGCAAAGAACTTCCCTACCACCGCTCCATCTGGATGCCACAATCCCTTTTTGCCACCATTTTACCCAATCTGAACCTTTCTTTTCTAGCACAATGTGCCCATAACTATGGGAACGGTATTCTTGAATCCTAAGTGGGCCACATGGTCTCTGTAAGAATTAACATACTGATGCACAAAACTGGACAAAATCTTTGAACTTGAGACTGGCCACAGGATAGCAAGGGCCCTTGGTGGTCCTGCCCTAACAGTGTCTCTGACTTGCCAGTGACCCCTTGTAGCTGCTGTGTCTGTCCCATTTGAAACCCTCTCTCTCATGCCCTCCCTGTTCCCTCAGAAAAGGAGATAGCGGTGGTGGAAATGCAGCTCCTGATAAACAGATAAGCAGATTAGGACTGGCAGAAATTAGGCCCCTCCAAGCAATCAGGCTGAAGATAAAAGGGAAATTTAATGAAAATTGAAAATACAATCCATATTACATAGCCATTAAAAATGATGTTTACCAGGAATTTGTAATAGCATGGAAAATGCTTGTATCACCACATTGAGCAAGAAAAGAGCAAATTACCAAATTGCATGTACAGTTGATCACAATTATATTTTAAAAGATGTATAGTAAAAAGACTGGAGCTAAATACACCGTCATGCTGGCAATGACTGACTTTCAGTGGGAGGAGGAGCCTCCCCCCACTGTTCTGTACTTTATATATTTCCAAATATTTTCTAGAGTGAGTGCATACATCTAATTTAAATTAATCTTTAAACTTAGAAAAATAGAATGTTGGAACTTGCTTTTAAAAATACAATTTGGAGCACCGGTGCTATATGTGTAAATGATCAAATATTTATCCAACACCTATCATGGTCCTCAGAATCCTGTGCATAATAAAACCATCACTGCCAACCTCTCCCCTCTCCTCCCATAGCAAAGCGTCCCCAGTCTCTCTCCCCGCAATACAGACATACACACATACAATGTCGTCGTCTGTGTGCTGCATTTGTGACTAAGTGCCTCACCAAATACCTGCGGCAAGCTCAAGGATCTGGCACAGACATCATTGACAAGTCAGCTTCCTTTTGGCACTTTTGCCAAGACAGGCACTCTATAATAAATGAATGCTTGGGCCTCAAAGGTCCCCACTTAAAACCCTGGTCTCTCCAATCTCATCTCTCACATGAAGTCGCGAGTTCCCTGAGACTCTGGCTCATCCTCCCCCCATTCCAGCCCAGCCCCCGGAGCTCATCAAACATCTCTCCTTTTGTATCTGGTGGCCCACTCTTTCACCGCCAGCTTGTCCTGATTGACAGAGTCCACCTGTCAATCACAGGCCCTGCTCAGCCGCCTTTGAGGAGTTAATGCGGGGCCCCTCGGCCCTGCCTGATGGAGTTAATGCCTGCCTTCCCTGACATGGGCATTCTTCCCCTCGGGGCTAAGACCTCTCCCAGCCTCCCCACCATGCCCTAGGAGTGTCCTGCAGGCCTTTCACAATGCCTGGCCGCCTTCATTAGCCCTGGGGGTCTTCTAGGCCCCTTTCCAGTGCAAGGCGCCATTCACACTGATCCCCGCCCCCCAAATTCAGTATTAGGCCACCTGACCCCTGTCGGCAGCAATTTCTGTGACACAGCTCAGTGTGGGAAAGGCCAGTGACACCCTTTCTAGACGGATCAGGCCCCACACGGCCTCCTTTGACCCCACCCATCTCCTGCTGCCCCTCCCTACTGCAGGGACAGGAGTGTGGGTGGGATGGCTCAGGGGCTGATGACAGGAGCATGCTGGCCCTGGAGTGCACACCCTGCTGGGGACTGCTCTTCAATTTTGGGTCCCCAGAGAGGATTCCAGAAAGGGCTCTCGCAACCCTTATGAACCACAAAAGCAGTGAAAGTCAATACAAGAGAAGCAGGCATTGTGTGGAATCTATGACAGTGGAGAGCTGTGGAGCTGAGCCCCTGTGAGACAACAGGAAAGAGGAGGTAAAGCACAGTCACAGAGCAAGAGAGTGAGAGGGACAGCAAAAGAGAGACTGTCTCCATAGAGAGACCCAGGTGGTCTTGGCTGACTTAGCTCAAGAAGTCATTCACTGTCCCTTGCACTGCATTCTATTGGTTACAAGTGGGTCAGTAGGCCATCTCAGATTCCAGGGGAGAGGACACAGACGACACCTCTCTATGGGATGAGTGTCAAATAATTTGCAGACTTGTTTAAAACTGCTCCAGACGATGTCTCGGAGTAGTCCCGCCCCTCTGTAACACACTGGAGGCTTTTGTCATGGCTATATTAAAAAAGAAAACTAAGGATTCCTAATAATGCCATTGATGGGTTTATTATGGGAAAAGCCCAAATCTAAGAGTTGCACATTATTTGGATGACAGCTTGAACCTGGGCAGCCACCAGCAGTAAGCTCTTTCCAGAAAGAGCTTAAAGCACATCAGCTCAAATACACCTTCTGTCCCATGTGTGGATGGGAACAGCAAATTTGCTCACGTTAGTGCAAATAGTGGAGGGAAGGGCGCTTAGGAAAAAAAAGAGGGTGAGAGGCATTTCACCAACTAGCAAGATGGGAGTGCTTGTTCTCCCCTTCCTAGGCCCCTCTCAATTAAGATAGCCCTAGGAGGGGTCAGAAATTGTTCAGGATTAAGGCTTGGAGAACCACATGGCTTTGGACAGGTTGCTCGGCTTTCTGGCCTCTGTGTCCTTAACTGGAAAGTGAGAGGGTCGGATAAATGTCTCTAAGGTTAGTCCTGGGGCCAGCACTCCATAATTTTAACCAGGGGAAATGCATCCAGTTCAGCAGGGCTTTGCCAAGCCCACCAGCATGGGCCTAGGTAGGAAACAAGCCAAATACAAGCTGAGTCAGTGCCCTCAAACTCCGGCACGTCTGAGGTCCTATTCTCAGCCAGAGTGGACAGAGTCACCAAGAAGCTCGCACTATAGTTTCATGGGTGTGTTTCCTTTGTTTAAAAAAAAAAAGAAAATCCTATCCCAGGAAACTGTTAAAGTTGATATTAAAAGGAGAGAAAAAAGCCAAAGAATTCTTCTGCACCCGCAGTGCAACTTCAGGGGTAATTATTCTAAGCTGGCTAAAGATCCACGTGACAGATGGTTTAAAAAATTCTGAGTGCAGTTCCTTGACACACCCCACATGGAATCTTGGCCAAAGGTTTCCTCTACACCTGGATCCACTCACTCCTGAGCAGAACCAATACACCACAGGCATACTCCTGAGGCTTGGGAGGAAATGCGAAGAGGCTGGCTCCGTTCCCCTGCCCTCAGAATACTGCGCTCCACGTCAGGACTTGAGGGAAAGGCAGAATCTTGGCTGATGAAAAAAGTCAGCACATACAACATGCGGGGTAGGGATTTGGTTCCATCAGGGTGGGGGCCAGAGACCTGGCCACCTGACACTTCCTAAGTTCCCTTTGCAGACACCAGGTTTCATCCTAGGAGAAGATGATATTTTCCCAAGTTGGCTGCAACCAGAGCTCCCATCCATCCCACAGCATGTGGATGCTCTTCTTACAATGTACTATCGAGTGGAATCTATGTGCCCTCCCTCCTGAATCCGGTGGCCTGGGATTATGGCAGAAGTGATACTATTTGACTTCTGAGACTAGGCCATTAGAGGCCATCAAGTTTCCTCCGGGTTCTCTGTTAGGACTTTCACTGTTAGAATCCAGTGACCATGCTGCAAAGAAGCCCAAGACATGGGAAGTGGCTCATGTGTAGGTATTCTAACCGATTGCCCCAGTTGAGGTTCCAGACAATAGCCACCATCAACCACTGAATGTGGAACTGAAGGAGCTTTCAGAGGATGCCAGCTCCCAGCCTTTGAGACACCCCCGGCCTTTGATTCTTCCTAACTGAAGCCACAGACATCATAGAACAGAAACAAGTTGTCCCTGCTATGCCCTTTCCAGACTCCTGACCCACAGAATCTGTGAACAACATAAAATGGTCATTGCTTTAAGCCAGTAAGCCTGGGGCTGTTTGTTACATAGCAACAGTAATTGATAGATCTCCGAACTGACTGTAAAGTTGTATGTCTCAAACTGTAGCCCTTGGACTGCCTATAGCAGAATGGGAGAAGACGCCGTTAAAGATGCAGGTCCTGGCCCCACTCCAGGCTCAAGGAATCAGAATTTCTGGGGATGGAACCAGAAAAATTGATGTTTCAAACAAACACCTCCACATGATTCTTAGGCATATCAAAGTATGCAACACCACTGGTGCAGAACTAAGAAAACTATCCTAATCATGATTTTCTTCATTGTTGTTTTGACTGCAAGTTACAAACTGACTATAGCTAACTTAAGCCCCCAGTGAGACTTTCTGAGTAGGCACAGAAATACCTCTCAACTCTTACTTTCTCTATGTGATCTCTTTATCTTTCCCTCTCTTTCAAACCAACCATCTCTCCTCCATACCACCTTGCAGCCAGCATGTCAATAAACTAAAAAGTAAGGAGAAAGGTCATGTGACAAATTTCTGGGAGCCTTCCTTCAAAGACAGTTGGCATGTGTCCTTTGCCCCTCTTCCTACCTGTCCTCCATTCTTCTGGCTAGAGTGTGGACATGAAAGCTGAAGCCACAGCACATATTGGGCCAAGAGGAGACCTTGGGAATGGAGCCCATGCACAGTTGAGTGACAAGATAGTAGGATCTTGTCAGAGATACCGGAACCTCTGAGAACTTGGTGGAACAGAGCCACGATACCAGCCCTAGGCTTTATTCTTCTGGAATTCTATGTTTGAAAGAAATAAACTATCTTGTAGGCTGCTGTGACTTTGTGTCTCAGCTACTTGCTGTTGTTCTTGAATTTAATTGGTACAATGGCAAATGCCATGAGGGAAAATCCCCAGATGATTTGGTACCTAAGGCCAAGGGTTGATTTGGAACCACCAGGATCCCCCTAGCACATGGACCCAGAGCGAGCTGAGGCCAGAAATCCCTCCCAGGTCTAGAAACACACCAGAAGAAGCCTGCTAGCTGTTTTCAAGCTCTTTCAACCCACAGGGTTGTTGAAGTCGTTAGTGACAGACTATCTGCCTGGTTCCAGTTTCCCACAGGGAGCTAGATAACATCTATCAAAGCCAGCCGGATCTAAGGGCTCACAGGAGGCTGAGGGCTCCCAGTGGCAGATGCCGAGAGTCTAGCTTCAAATTTAGGTTTGTGCTGAAGGCCTCAATGGGGCTAAATGTTTATCTAATTATTCTAATATTTGTTTATAATAATAGAGGCCTATATACTGGGCAAAGGGCTTAGCACACGTGATTGCATTTACTCTCACAAGTGTATGTGAAGTTTCTCTTATTAACAGGGTGAGAGGGGTTACCTAGAACGAGCCCGCAGTCTCACAGCTAGCAAGTGGAGGAGCTGGAACTTGCACCCAAGTTTCAGTGATTCCAAAGTCCAGGGGCGAACATTTCGGTGATTTCTTGTAGAAACTGACTCCCTCCCTCTATCCGCCTGGAGCCGGCTCCCTGAGCTGACATGTCTCCTTCCCTCAGGGAGCAGAAACCTGGGACGCTCCCAAAGATCTGGCAATTTCTACCCTGGCAAGTTCTTTAGCAAGGCTGCAGATGAAGATGAAAGAGGATGTGCTGGAACAGGCTCTGGCAAGGGGGCAATGCCCCTGAAACGAGTTTGTAAAGGATCATTGGTTCAGGGCTCAGAGAGTGCTGGAGATAAAGTGCTGTTGGCCTCAAGCCACAGAAGCCACCTGTGAAAGAAAGCTGGGTGTGTGTTTTGTCAAGCAGAATAGGGAGTATATATCCAGCCAGAGGTGACTACTCAGGGGCATTTCTCAACCTTGAAGGTGCCCTGCTTTCAAATGAATGAGTACTAATTGTTCATTCTAGAAAGCTAGGAGCCCCTCTCTCCTCTCACCTTTACCTCACTCTCTACCTAAACTTCTTGACTTGCAAACCACCAATTAGGAGGTAACAGAAACTATCAGCTGTTAATTAATACTAATTAACAGGGCTACTTAAAGTAAATGCTATTTAAAAAGCCAAAAGTGTTTCCCTATTCCCCGGTTAGGTTGGAAAGGTCATGCAAAGGTCACTCGGCTGCCCTGATGTCTTCCATTCATTGTCTTTCTGTCCAGACCCTTCTTCCCCTCTGGCCACTGCACGTGTCACTCTAATGGGTCTCCTGCCTGTCAGAGACAGAGACCTTGCTTTTCTTGATGGTCATCAGCCATCTCCTGCACTGTGCCCAGAATAATGTGAGAGCAGGGGACGTTTACATAAGATGACACAGATACATAAATGAAGCTGGACTCTCTAGGTCTTGGCAGAGAGGAGTCCACCAGGATGTCTGTGGTATCAGGAAAACCCAGAGTGTCTTCTAAAGGTGGTCTCGGGGCTCTGGGTCTTACAGCCGGACACCGTCACCTCCAAATCATCGGTGTCCTTGAGTTTTTGTGCATACAAGTGAGAGTGCTGTGGAAGTCAAATCAGGGATGTCCACTAAATATTTCTGGCTCTCTGCCTTCTAGGCACATGGCGGAATTGCACTTCCTGGCCCCCTATAATTGAGTGAGGCCATGTGACCAGTCATGACCAATGAGTTACAAGTGGGAAGTGATGTGTTTCACTTCCGGACCAGGACGTTTAATTGCTGGAGTGAAGCCCTCCAGAGCTTGCTTCCTTTTGCTGGAATGGATGGCAATATTCTAAACAGTGGCCCATCAGCATGTGTCTTGCAGTGAGGGCCAGATAAAGTGCAACATCCAGCCAACTCCAAATGGGTGCATTGTGTGTGTAAGAAATAAATGTGCTGTGTTAAATTACTGAGAATGTACGGGACCATTTATGACTGCAGCATAGCCTAGCATTTGCCACAGGGGTTCTTAACCTCTTGGTGTTTGGGGCGATTTTCCAATTTGGGAATTCTTTTCAACACGCTTGAAGAGATTAGAAATCTCATACAACACTAAACAATGACTTGGGCCCAAATCTTCCCCTTCTGCAGTTTTTCGGTATCTTTATCATTTTCCGCAGCTATCGGTCTTCAATTTTGTGCACATTTGCCTTGGTCTTTTTTTTCCAAGAACATTTTAAGTTGAAATATCATAGCTGTACATATTTTGGGGGATACATGTGATATTTTGATACAAGGTGTAATGATCAAATCAGGGTAACCAGGATATCCATCACCTCAAACACTTTTCTTTGATCTGGGAATATTAGAATTTTTCTCTTCTAGCTATTTTGAAGTATACAATAAATTATTGTTAACTGTAATTTCCCTACTGTACTATGGAACCCTAAAACTTATTCTTTCTCTCTAACTCTATTTTTGTACCCTTTAATCCAGGGTCCTCAACTCCCAGGCTGAGGACCCGTACTAGTCCATGGCCTGTTAGGAACCAGGCCACACAGCAGGAGGTGAGTGGTGGTTGAATGGGCATTACTTCCTGAGCTCCACCTCCTTTCAGATCAGTGGTGGCATTACATTCTCATAGGAGCACAAACCGTATGTGAACTGTGCATGCGGGGGATCTAGGTTGCATGCTCCTTATAAGAATCTAATGCCTGATGATCTGAGGTGGAACAGTTTCATTCCAAAACCATCTCCCCTCGCCCCTGTCCATGGAAAAAAATTGTCTTCCATGAAACCAGTTCCTGGTGCCAAAAAGATTGGGGACAGTTGCTTTAACCAATTGCTTGATTCCTGTCACCTTCCTTTCTAATATTCCCCTGGAAGAAGCATTCACCCATTTCAGAGAATCACGATTCTCTCAGAGCTGGCTTAATGGATGCCTCACCTCTTTCTCATGCTCCCAACATCAGTGCCTGACATGTTTAGAACAATGTTCCATCTCATACGGAGCCAGCAGAGTCTCATTCTCAACGGTTACTCAGTTGTCACGCGGGAACTCGCCTCCATGCAGCAGGGGCCTCTGAGTACACGTCCACACAAGCTATCCAAGAGATCACAAGGAGAGAGGCTCACAAACAAGATGAAAAACTTAAATCACCCAGCATATGAAATCCACTAAAAACACACAGTGAGAAGCAAGGAAAGAGAGGTGGCATGGGGTGGGTTCACACACTTAGGATGGGGTACAAGTGGGTGGAAGGACAACACTGCCTGAACCGAGGGAGAGTGGAGGTGCTGCATCCAGCCACCTTGCCCGCTGAGGGTGCTTCTGAGATCTCTGTTGAGGTTTGAAGTCCGCGGACGTCTAGAAGTTGCCTGAAGCCAGCAGCGCATACTTGGCTCCATTGGAGAGATGCAGAGACAAAGACACCTGGCCACAGTTGTACTTCTCCAATTAGCCTGAGGAGCAGCCACGGATGGTATTTGCATTTCTTGGGCAGAGAACACATGGTGCTAGAATGAGTGTCACCAATGGGTGGCTGAATATTGAGTGCCTCGTATGCTTCATGTATATTTAGGTTATCATGAATATTTAGTGCCTCAGATACCTTAAATATATTTAGAGCCTCATGAATATTTTGTGTCTCTTGTATATTTAGGACTTCATGAATATTAGGACTTTCTTGCTCCTTCCATCTCTTTCTATGTTCACACATGCTCTTCCTTATCTGTCTAACATTTCTCCAGGTTACTAACGTACTTATCAATCACAAAATTCATCCATCCCACTTGTTTCCTTGGCTTCTGTGGCAGAATAGAACATTCTCTTTCTCTCTCTCTTTCTCTTTCTCTTGTCAGTTGAGGCAGGGTCTCACTCTGTTGCCCAGACTGCAGTGCAGCAGCATGATGTCAGCTCACTATAGCCTCGACCTCTTGGGCCCAAGTGATCCTCCCACCTTACCTTCCCGAGTAGCTGGGACTACAGGCACGGACCACCATGCTCAGCTAATTTTTTTATTTTTTGTAGAAACAGGGTCTCCCTATGTCGCCCAAGCTAATCTCAAACTCCTGGACTCCAGTGATCCTCCTGCCTCAGCCTCCCACCAGCATGAACCGGAATGAACACCGGGCATTCACCGGCCAGAATGGAACATTTTCAAACACTATAAAAAATATACATTACGTCAGCTGCAGCCAAAACTAAACTGCCTGTTCTCGGTCAGGATTTATCACATGTCTATGAGGGGTCGCTGGACCTCAGGTGCCTCAGTCTACTGTCCTACTCTAGGCACTTTCAGGGGTATCTCGTGTAATCTGCATAACTACTCAGCAAGGTGGACCTCGTTATCCCAGCTTTACGTATAAGCACAGTGAAACACAGAGAGGGTTAGAAACTTGCCACAGGTCACACAGCTGATAATAAGCAGAGCCAGAATTTGAACTTGGATCTGTTTTATGTTCTCTCCATTACCTCGTGCTTTTGAGCTTTGGTCTCCCATGGGAGGTGGGTGATGTTCCACATCAGCTTGGTGCTGCTCATCTTTTTACATCTACAGCTTCTGCTCTGGTCCAAGCTGACTAGTACCATTTGCCTGGACTATTATAGTATCCAATTCTGCCTCTCCCACGCATGAATTCAGTCTACACATGGTTTCCAGAGAGGATGCTTAACCACACAAATCTGATTCCATCACACCCTCACTTAAGCCATCCAGTGGCTTCCCATTGTTTTTTTTTTTTTTTTTTTTTTTTTTTTGTAGACGGAGTCTCACTCTGCGCTCTGTTGCCCAAGCTGGAGTGGAGTGGCGTGATGTCCACTCACTGCAACCTCCACTTCTCAGGCTCAAGCAATTCTCCTGCCTCAGCTTCCCAAGTAGCTGGGACTACAGGCGTGTGACACCACACACAGCTAATATTTGTATTTTTAGTAGGGATGGGGTTTCACCATGTTGGCCAGGCTGGTTTCAAACTCCCGACCTCAAGTGATCCGCCTGCCTTGGCCTCCCAAAGTGCTGGGATTACAGTCTTGAGCCACCGCACCTGGCTCCCATTGCTCTTTGAATAAAGATCCAAATCCTCACTAGAGCTTACAACTGACTACCAGGCCACATGGTCTGTCCCCAGCTGACCACCTCAGTCTCTCTCCCACCACTGTCCCACTGGCTGTCTTCCAGCTACACACTGATGTTCTATCAGTTCCCAAATATGCTGTGTTACCTCCCATCACACAATATTTGCACATGCTGTTCCCTCTGTCTGTGATGCTTTGCTCTTCCTTCCTCACCTCATTAATGCCCATTTATCCTCATATTTCAGCATTTGTGTTCCTTCTTCTACCTTTCTGATCCCTCTAGTCTCAGTCGGTTTTCTAGTTTATATTGGGTTGGTGCAAAAGCCATGGCAAAAACTGCAAGTACTTTTGCTTCAACCTAATAAATCCCTTCCCTATAAAACTGCAGTGTCAATTTATAATTATATTTGCATTGATGAAAATGTTTACTGCTAACCTCTGTACTATACCTGTGGATGCTCTGAGATCAGGGCTTTTGTTCCCTACTGTATCTACAGTGCCATCTCCATAAATATTTGTTGCTGTCAATATAGATTCTTTTTCTGAGGAATCGCCAGAGCCCCTGCCTCAGGAATATCTCCAGCTAGTTCCTCTCTCAAAGGCTTGCCTTTCCTGGAATCAAAACTGATGGCCACTTGTGTAGTGTGACCTCAAGTGGTCTCAGAAGTACTCTTTCTCCTATTATTCTGTTGGAAAATTCCACTATGACAAAATCGTACATTTTAGGACCTCATGAATATTAGGACTTTTTTTTTTTTTTTTTTTTTTTTGAGATGGAGTGCTCTGTCACTCAGCCTGGAGTGCAGTGGTGTGACCTCAGCTTACTGCAACCTCCGCCTCCCGGGTTCAAGCCATTCTCCTGCCTCAGCCTCTTGAGTAGCTGGGAATACAGGTGTGTGCCACCACACCCAGCTAATTTTTGTATTTTTGGTAGAGATGGGGTTTTGCCCTGTTGGCCAGGCTGTTCTCGAACTCCTGACCTCAGGCAATCCAACCGCTTCAGCTTCCCGAAGTGCTGGAATTACAGGTGTGAGCCACTGCAGCTGGCCAAGACTTTCTTGCTTTATCCATCTCTTTCTATGTTCACACACGTTCTTCCTTATTTGTCTAACATTTCTCCAGGTTACTAACTTGCTTATCAATGACGAGGTAGAATACAAATCTCTCTGGGAAGATTTTCACATGAACCCATAGCTCAGTTAGAATCAGATTCCCGTCACATCTACCGAGCGCCTACTGTGTGCCAGGGACTGTGCAAGGCACTTACCACTGATGTGGCATGTTAGTTACCTATTGTTGCATAACAAATTACCTGGAAACTTAGAGGCTTAAAACAACAAACATTTATTATCTTCCAGTTTCTGGGGGTCCGGAATGCAGGTGTGGCCTCCCTGGGTCATCTGGCTCAGGGTATCTTGCAAGGCTATAATCATGACATGGGAGAAAATCCACTTCCCAGCTCACTCACACAGTTGCTGTCATCAGGCCTCAGGGCCTCATTGGCTGCTGGCTGGAGACATCAGTTCCTTGCTCTGTTAGTCCGTTTTGTGTTGCTATAAAGGAATATCTGAGGCTGGGTAATTTATAAAGAAAAGAGGTTTATTTTGGCTCACAGTTCTGCAGGCTGAACAGGAAGTATGGCTCCAACATCTGCTCCTGGTGAGGGTCTCAGGAAGCTTCCAATCATGGTGGAAGGTGAAAGGGGAGCAGGTGCACTCACATGGTGAGAGTTGGAGCAAGGGAGAGAGGAGGAGGTGCCTGGCTCTTTTAAACAACCAGTTCTCTCATGAACTAACAGAGTGACAACTCACTTATCATGGGGAGGGCACCAAGCCATTCAGGAAGTATCTGTTCCTATGACCCTAACACCTCCCAGCAAAGCTCTGGGGATCACATTTCAACATGAGATTTGGAGGGGACACACATCTAAATCATGTCACTTACCAGGTGGGCCTTCCCATAGGGCAGCTCACAAGATGGTGGCTGGCTTCCTTCAGAGCCACTGAGTGACACAGCAAGATAGAGTGGGCAAGATATAAACCAAAACCTCTTATAGCCTAGTTTCAGAAGTGACAGCCCATCATTTCTGCCTTGCTCTATTTCTATTCAGCAAAATTGAGTCAATAACTCCAGCCCACATTCCAGAGGAGGGGATTACAAAAGGGCATGAACACCAGGAGGCAGAGATCATTGTAGAGCCTGCGTTCCATGTAGGGATTCTCATTTTATTCTCCCAACAGCTTTGTAAGGAACTTTTATCTTCATTTCAAAGGGGGGAAAGCTGGTTCAGAGAGGGTAAGTGTGGTGGTTACGTTTTACATGTCAATTTGGCTAAGCTATGGAATCCAATTGTTTGATCAAACACTACTCCAGATGTTGCTGTGAAGGTATCTTATAGATGTGATTAACATCTACAATCAGTGCACTTTAAGTAAAGGAGAATATCCTCCATAATCTGGGTGGGCATCATCCAATCAGTTGAAGGCTTTAAGAGCAAAACTGAGGTTTCCCAGAGAAGAAAGAATTCTGCCTTGAGACTGTAACATAGAAATCCTGAGTTTCCAGCCTGCTGGCGTGTCCTGTGGATTTCAGGCTCAAAACTGCAACATCAACTCTTGCCTGAGTTTCTAGCCTACCAGTTCGTCCTACAAATTTCAAACTTGGGCCAGGCGTGGTGGCTCATGCCTGTAATCCCAGCACTTTGGGAGGCCCAGGCGGACAGATCACTTGAGCTCAGGAATTTGAGACCAGACTGGCCAACATGGTGAAACCCCATCTCTACTGAAAATACAAAATAAAATTAAAAAAAACTAGCTGGGTGTGGTGGGTGGCATGTGCCTGTAGTCCCAGCTACTTGGGAGGCTGAGGTGGAAGGATTGCTTGAGCCTGGGAGACGGAGGTTGCAGTGAGCCAAGATCGTGCCACTGCACTCTAGCCTGGGCAACAGAATGAGATCTTGTCAAAAAAAAAAAAAAAAAAAAAAAAAATTCCAAACTTGCCAGCCCTCACAGTTGCATGTACCAATTCCTTTAAATATCTATATCTATCTATCTATCCATCCACTGAAGGGGTTTAACACAAGTTAAACCAAGATATAATGCCTTGGCATATAGAATATTTTAGGTTGAAGGAATTTGAGAAATGGCAGTCACAGGAAAGACTCTCTTGCCTCCCCTTTCTCCTCTGAAACAAATCATAAGATCCTCATGTGAGAGGTGGCCTCTCTAGACCTGGAAGAAAAGATCATCATTATATCTGATGACAGAGGGACACCAATAGGAATCTGAACTAACAGGCTTTGCTAAGTCTCCCTCAGTTTACTCCACTTAGTGCATACTCCTTGGTCGTCTCTATCACATTTTTTCACCACTCTCCACTCTTCATCAAACTTAGTATTAAAATGTTCAAGCTTAACTTCATTTCCTCTGAAGGCTCTTGTGTCAGGTGAAGCTTCCATTAAATACGTTTGTATGCTTTTCTCTTGTTAATCTGTCTTTTTTTTTTTTTAGTCTAATTAACAGGGATGCAGCCAGAGAAACTAGGAGGATGTAGAGGAAAAGATGTTTTTTCTTCCCCTACAATAAACACACACACACACTCACACACACACACATCCTACTAGTTCTGCTTCTCTGTAGAACTCTGACTGATACAGAAAGTGTTTTTCCCAAGTCATATAGTTAGTAAGTGGCAAAACCGGGAGGTGGAGAAAGAAGTTGAGAGCATAAAGCAGTCATTCAATCAACAAAGATTTATGAGTGATGTGGCAGACTGTGTTTTCCAAAGATGGTCACCACAACATATCTCAATCCACATGCTCTTCTTAGAATGTGACACTGAGAACTTTCGCATCAAGAGGTGGGGTTTGTGCTTCCTCCCCTTGAATCTGGGTGGGTGTGTGACTACAGCAGAAGTGACACTATTTGATTTCCAAGCCTAGGTCTTAAAAGGTAACACCACTTTTACCTACCCCACTTGAGATCGTCACATTTGCCTTGGCATATAGAATATTTTAGGTTGAAGGAATTTGAGAAATGGCAGTCTGCTGCAAGGCAGCCCAAACTAGCCCATGTGGAGAGAGCACTGGGAAAGGCCATATGTAGGTTTCTAGCTGGCAGTCCAGCTGGGGCCCAGCTGACAGCCAGCATCAACCCCTAGACAGGTGAGTGCACAAGCCTTCAGACGATTCCAGCACCAGGTATTCTGGAGTGGAAACAAGATGCCCCTGCTACGCCTTGTCCAAATTCATGACACATGGAAACCTTGACGAATTTTTAAAAAATTGCTAATGTTCTAGGCCAGTAAGTTTTTGGGGTGATTTGTTACCAGCATCAGGCCTGGTTGGAGGCCCAAGGGATACACTGGTGAGTAAGATGGACGTCGTCTAATGATGTTTTGTATGAGTCAGTTAGGACTGTAACAAAATATGTAGACTGGGTGGCTTAAACAGCATAAACTTACTTCCCACTGTTCTGGAGGTTGGAAAGTCCAAGATCAAGGTGCCAGCAGATTTGGTGTCTGGTGAGGGCTGGCTTTCTGATTCACGGATAGTGCTTTCCAGCTGTGTCTTCACGTGGCAGAAAGGGCAAGGAATCTCTCTGGGGCCTCTTTGATAAGGGCACTCATCCAATTCATGAGAGCTCATGACCTAATCACCTCCCAAAGGCCCTACCTGCTAACACCATCATATCGATAGGATTTCAACATACCAATGTTGGAGGGACACAAGCACACAGTTCATGGCAAGTTTACATTCCAAACAGGGGAGACCATTCATAATCACATAACCAAACAAGGAGGAAATAAAGCAGGGTGATGTGTTTCGGAGGTACTATATGAGCTTGGCTGGTCAGGGAAGGCCTCTCTGAGGTGGTGCTATTTGAGTTAAGATGTGAATGATGGGAAGAGGCAGAGGAGCAAAGAGCAGGGGAAAGGGAATCTCAGCAGAAGGTACAGCAAGCTCAAGGCTCTGCCCAAGGACAGACTTGGACGAGGGATCTCTGAAGGATGGCAGCAGCTGGAAGGTAGCAAAGACTTCCAAGGCGTCTGGTGGAGGTGGCCCCACGGCCTGAGGCAGGGATAGGAAACTTCATTGTATTTCTTTTGTTTTTTGCGACAGGGTCTTGCTCTGTCACCCAGGCTGGAGTGCAGTGGAGCAATCATGGCTTACTGCAGCCTCAGCCTCCTGGGCTCAAGTGATCCTCCCACCTCAGCCTCTCGAGTAGCTGGGACTACAGGTGCGCATCACCACACCCAGCTATTTTTAAAAATTTTTTTGTAGAAGCAAGGCCCAGGTTAGTCTTGAACTTCTGGGCTGAAGTGATCCTCCTGCCTCTGCTTTTTTTTTTTTTTTTTTTTTTTTTCTTCTTTTGAGACAAAGTTTTGCTCTGTCGCCCAGGCTGGAGCACAGTGACACCAGCAGGGCTCATTGAAGTTTCATCCTCCTGGGCTCAGGTGATCCTCCCACCTCAGCCTCTCAAGTAGTTGGGACTACAGGTTCGTGCCACCTGTAGTTCATGCCCTGTGAATTTTTGTATTTTTTGTAGAGACAGAGTTTCGTCATGTTGGTCAGGCTGGTCTCGAATTCCTGGGCCCAAACTACCCTCCTGCCTCATCCTCCCAAAGTGCTGGGATTGCAGTCATGAGCAACCTCACCTGGCCCAGGAAACTTCATTTGTTGATAATGAAGTGCCAGGACCTTTTACTTGCCTCATCATAGCTAACCTGTCACGGGTCGGTGGAGGGTGGGGGACACGGGTCGAATCCAGTGCTCCAGGCAAGTGGGCCCTGGGATGGGGTCCGCACAAGCTGCCTCAGAGTTGGTCTAGCCTTGCCCAAAGCCTGCTTTGGGCCCAGCTGGCCTCCACTCCTGGCCAGGAGAAGGGAGGGAGGAAAGGAGGGGAGGCGGGCCTCCCACGCATATCAATGGGCCCTTTCTCCTGTCAATAAGCTCAGCAGAGCCCCGGCCTTTGTCTGGGCCCTTACTCCCAGGGCAGATCTCATAAAGGGCCTCAAACTGCTGGCAGGGACTAAGGACAGAGTAGTCTGAGTTGTCCTCACAATGGCAGGGTGAGGAGGTTAAAGCCCGGCGTCAGCTGCCCAGAATCTCATCCCTGGGGTTTTTCCTGCTTTTGTTGTTCTTGGTCATAGGCCTGATATGTGATTTGATTTGGGCCTCTTTGCAGTTAATTGCAGAAGAAACTCAGGTGGAGGATGGCAGGGCTGGATTTGGCCAAGGTTACAATGTAGTAGTGAGCCCGGGGTGGTGTGGGAGAAGTAGGGCCAATGCAAGGAAGGTGTGCAGTCTCTGGGCTTTCAGACTCCCAGAATTATGGGCTCCATGGAGCTCCTCAATGTGTAGTTTAGATCTCCACTATTTGGGGCAAGGGACAAACTGCTCTTCTTGTAGACAACTCTTGCATGGCAAGTCTGATAGGGTTTTGAGGGAATGATCTTGCCATGCAATGACACTGCTGGGGGACTGAGGAGCCTTCACTCCTACATTCTCCAGGAATTGTGTATTAATGCTCCAAAACTGTGTATCCCCCAAAACAGGAGGAGGGTAGATAAATTGCAATGTAATCACACAATGGAATACTACACAGCAATAAAAAGAACAAATCACTGAAACCTCTGTAACAGAAATGAATCTTATGGACATCAGGTTGAGTGAAAGAAGCCAGACACAAAAGAGTAACTATTGGATTCCATTTGTATGAAGTTCAAGAACAGGTGATGCCAATCAATTATGCTGAAGGTCAGAATGCAGCTGCTAATGGAGGCATGACTAGGAGGAGGCACAGGGGAACCTTCTGGAGTAGGTGCTCGAGTTATTCTGTATCTCCATCTGGTTGATGGTTACACACATCTATACATATGCACAGATTCATCTAGCTGTACATTTCAGATCTGAGCGCTCCACACCTGGCATGATGACACGCCCTTATAGTCCCAGCTACTTGGGAGGCTGAGCTGGGAGGATCATGTGAGCCTAGGGGTTGTTAGTCCAACCTGGACAAGCCCCCATTTTAAAAGAGAGGGACAGAATGAAAAGAAAAAATGACCCATCCAGGGAAAACTCTGTTTATGTAGGGGCTGTTCAGGGAGCCAGATTCCAGCTGTATTAATTGAGGAGTTCAAGCCGCATTCTCAAAACGAGTCTTTTGCTGACACCTGTCCCTCAATTCCATTGTCCTGCACAGAGTGTTCAGGCAGGAACTGCCCTTGACCACAGAAGCCAGAAAGCCCTTGGACCAATTACTATCTTAATCCACACAGGCTGTTATAACAAACTATCATAGGCTGGGTGGCTGATAAACCACAGAAGTGTATTTCTCATAGTTCTGGAGGCTGGGATGTCTAAGATCACGGTGCCCAGAGGGTTGGGATCTGGGGAGGTCCTGCTTCTGAATGCAGACAGCTGACTTCTCCTTGTGCCCTCGCATAACAGAAAGAGGGAGAGAGAGCCCTCTGGGGTTCCTATTATAAGGGCACTGATCCCATTCATGGGGGCTCCATCCTCTTGACCTAATGATTTTCCAAAGGCTCCACTTTCTAATACTATCACACTGGGGGTTAGGATTTCAACATGAATTTTTGGAGTACACGAGCATCCTGTCCCACCCTCCTGAGGGCACCTAAACTCACATGAGTGGGGGCCAGTGGCCTTTGCTCTCTGCACACTCTAGGGAATCACTTTTGCTAGGTATTTTGTCCACCAGTTCCTTCTTGCAGCAAAAAGCTGGCTATGGCTACATGACCACAGCCTTCCCCATGGAGTTCCTAACTTGCTAATTTGGGCTCCTGATCATATTTGCTGTTTTGGTTGAATCTCTCAGCTTTCTCTGGCCTATCCATCTGTCTCTCTGCTCCTCCCTTCTCCACTTGAATTACCTCCCCTGGATGTAATCCACCCACCACAGGCCACACACAGATCCACAAGCAAACACACAAACGCTCTTCCAAAGGGAACTCCAGGCAGACCTGTTACCGAGCAGCTTGGGGAGGTCTCAGTGCTTCTTTGTATCTTGAAGCCAACAGGAATGAAAGACTAGAAATGAAGGCAGGGGTGAATGAGTGACTCAGTAAGAGTCCCTCACACTGGCCCTGTAAGCTAAGGCAGAACTAGGAAGCAGGGAACTTTTTCTGAACTGGCTTGATATTTGCAAGGGCAACAGATATCAGCGCTTAGGTGTCCTCAGGGAGTATGGTGGAGACTGACGGTCCTCCTCAAATATCTCCTCCAAGCTGACCATCCGTAGTCATCTCACCACTGTGATCCCACCAGTGTGGGATTCAGTGCAATTCTGTAAGTATTTACTGTGGGGCAATACCTAAGAAATACAGAGTATAGTTCCTACTGCTGGAGCATCTCAACATTTATTGAATGGAAGTAATGGATAGATGACTTCCAATTAGCCATGGAATATTGAGCACACTCACGGGCCTCCGATGTTTCTCCCAAAGCCCCCACTAAAATAACAGTTATGGGATATTTTAAAAAATCTAAATCCATAAGGACAAAAGAGAGAGAGAAGAAGAAAATGTAGCCGTTGAAAGATGTCATTAACATTTTTGAAGCCAGAAAGCAAATGGACAAAAGGTAACTGACTTAGCAGACTGACAAGCAGAGAATACTGGAAGCTAAGTGCCTGTGGGGGTAGAAGCTGTAAGAAGCAAGTCAATTCAGGCAGCACAACCCCAAAAAGGCTGAGGGATCGGAGGCACCAGGTATCACAGAAGGTGCACGTGGGCTGAAGACAAGACTGTTGGCATGTCTAAGAGGCAGTTAGATTCTGCCACCTCTCCCAGGTAAGTCACTGTATCACTGTCCCCTGACCTCATCAGGGTGTGGGATTCACTTTCTGGAGAAATCGGACTTGAAAGGCTCTAGGATCAAGACACCATACTCAGTTGACCATAAAAGTGCTGTACAGGAAACAGGAGGTACCCTACTGGAAACAGATTTAATGAATCATTATCATCATTTTAAGCCTCTAAGTTTTGGAGTAATTTGCTACATGGCAGAAGATTAACAAAGAAAGTAAACTATGGACATGGACAGCCTGCGATTCAGGAAACTGGAGAGTACACATCTTGGAGAGAGGCAAGGAGAATTCTCACTTTGATGACGAGGGGAGATCCCAAACAGCCCGCTGGACAGCAGCCCAGAGTAGAGCCCAGGCAGATACAGCAGGAGATGGAGCAAGCAGGATTACAGGCCGGGGTCTCAAAGAAACATAACACAAAGAAGTGAAGGGGCTTCTTTGAATGCATCCAAAAGAGACATACATATACTCCTTTGGTGGTAAATTCAGAATAGATACACAGAAACCTAAACAAAAAGGGGGCAAGGCTGAGCATGGTGGTTCACGCCTGTAATTCCAACATTTTGGGAGGCCAAAGTGGGCAGACTATTTGAGGCCAGGAGTTTGAGACCAGCCTGGCCAACATGGCAAAACCCCGTCTCTACAAAAAATACAAAATAAATTAGCCAGATACAGTGGCGCACGCCTCTAATTCCAGCTACTCAGGAGGCTGAGGTACGAGAATCTCTTGAACCCAGGAGGCCAAGGTTGCAGTGTACCACTGCATTCCACCCTGGGCGACAGAGCCAGACTTTGTCTCAAAGAAAAAGGTGGGGGAGGGCAATAAATAAATTATAACTCTAATGTATATAGTAGATGACATGTATTTAAAGCAGACTACATGAAATGGCAGTGAATACATTTACAGACTTAGGAACACCGAATATTGTTGTAAAAAAAATTTTGATACAATTTTATTAGGATAACGTGAGCAAGAGACAGTGTAGGTGTGCAGGTGGTGGAGGAGCTAAATTTGATTTTCAAGTAAAAAAAAAAAAAAAAAAAGATTAGTTTTGTAAGGCTGCCACAGCAAAGTACCACAAACTGAGTGGCTTAAACAACAGAAATGTATTTTCTCACAGTTCTGGAGGTTAAAAGTTCAAGATCAAGGTGTCAGCGGGAGCATGCTTCCTCTGAAGGTACTAAGGAGGAATTTGTTCCAGGCCTGTCTCCTAGCTTCTGGTAGTTTCTAGGTTGGGGCAGCATATCTCCAATCTCAGCTCACTGCAACCTCCAACCACCCAGGCTCAAGCGATCCTCCTGCCTCAGCCTCCCACCCAAGTAGCTGGGACTACAGATGTGCACCACCACACCTGGATAATTTTTGTATTTTTTTGTAGAGACAGGGTTTTGCCATGTTACCCAGGCTGGTTTTGAACTCCCAAGCTCAAGCA
The DNA here is from genome assembly GCF_043159975.1 of Macaca nemestrina. Lineage (NCBI taxonomy): Eukaryota > Metazoa > Chordata > Mammalia > Primates > Cercopithecidae > Macaca > Macaca nemestrina. The sequence goes on along the minus strand of NC_092145.1, from coordinate 120,112,858 downwards.
ATCCACCCACCTTGGCCTTACAAAGTGTTGGGGTTACAAGTGTGAGCTACCACACCTGGCCCAAGATAGTCTCATTCTGTGCCCTAGTTTCTCATAATCTCTCTCTGCAGCAGCAGATGATGAGTTTTCACCCAATGGCTCACTATAATCAATATGTTAGCCCCTGAAAAAGGAATGAGTTAGCTGCTTCCCAAAGCCATTTTGCTGGACTACATTTCTCAGCCTTCCTTGCAATTAGGTGTGGCCACGTGATCTTGTTCTGGCTAGTGGCATGTGAATAGAAAAGATGGATGGAACATCCGGGTCTGGCCCATAGAAGCCTCCAATGTGCTCTCGCCCTTTTCACACCTTGATACAGATGAGTCCAGCACGGTACAAGATGGAAGGAACCTGGGACCCTGAATCACCCCTGGAGAGGAGAGCCTCCTGTCCTTTGGGAATACCCACTCTGGATTTTATGTCAGTGATAAATAATCTTTTTTTTTTTTTATCACTTGCGGTAAGCCACTGAGTCTTGGAGGTGTGTTATAGCAGCCAGCATTTCCCTAGCTACTACAGTACCCCAGGAAAAACACTTCCTTCTGAACGGGTCCTTGTCCTGCACTTTGGCAGTGCAGTTGGGGGGATGGTCTCATCAGTTGCTAGCTAAGATCTCTAACAACAAGGTGAAGGCAGTGATGCTCCATCTGTGCTAACTTGATAAGTGACTGCATCTGGGTGGGACCTTCCTGCTCTTTCACAGTCCTGTAGCCCTTGAGCCCTGTAGCCGCATCCTGACAGCCTGGCACTTGCTCCCCTTGTTCCCCTTGGTTGCTGAATGGAAAGTCTCTAACTAATGCCCATGAGAGAATGAAATCCCTCTAAGGGAGAAAAGACCCTCAGAACAACCTGTCTAAGGAGCTGAAGGCTTCCAGCCTCTCCATGGATGGCACACAGGTCACATGGGGCTTCCTTCAACATCCTTGGGTTTGACCAGTGAGGCTCACCATGATGGACGGGGAGCACCTTAGCATCAAAGATCTCACGCAACTCATTCTAATATGAGCAGCAAGGAGAAAGTCAAGGAAATTGGAATCATGATTTGAGTGAGGTCCAAGGTGGGTATTTCCTGGCAGAGGGATGAGGAGCACGGCCAAAATTCCCTGCCAAAATTCCCCAGCTCTGAGAGTCATGGATGAAGGGCACAGAATTTTTTTTGCCTCATTAACCAATCTAGAAGGAGGGTCAGGCTTGGGAGGGCACACTTTGGGATGCACAAAGCTTGAGGGATCAGGGGGACACCCACATAGATGCTTCCAGCAGCCAGATGGTAATGGGGACCTGGGAGGTCCAAACCAAGGTGCAAGCTTGTGTCTGGAGAGAGGTGCTAATGGAAGCCACAGTGCGGGAAGGGGTTGCTGAGAGAACCAGAAAGAATACTACAGAGAAGCTTAAGGAGTGAGCATAGTGGGGAGCTTGAGTCAGCAGGAAAGCTAGACAAACTGACAAATGAAGAGCTGGAGGACAGGGAGGAAGAGAAGCAGGAGAGGGGGTGACATGGCAGCCATATGGGGGGAGAGTGAGGAAGAAAGGAGTGGTCAGCCACGTGGGGCAGTGAGAGGACAAGGAGTATGGGGTACAGAAAGGCCATCAGATCTGGTGACATGAGCTCCTTGGTGGCCTGCAAGAACAAAAGTTAATGCAGAAGAACACTCACTAGTTGGCAAGGGGAAGCCAGGTGGAGATTCAAAATTTATGGCAGAGAGTCTGAAAAAAGGATAAACTGCCCCTTAGGGACTGTGAGCTAATTGTACCACGTGGTGCACCTCGGGCAGGGATGGTCTAGCAGTGCAAAACAGAACCCCACTTGCACAAGCTTAAGTAAAAAGGGAGAATTTATGGGAAGAACATGAGGCGACATCAGAGATTCAAGGACAGGAAGTGCAGCTGGCCTCTGGGGACTGGCACCAGCAACTGGGGAGCCAGCAGGAACCTTGGCAGCTGTGTACTTTCCTTCACTCCTCTCTCTTTCTGGTGCTTTGAAGTCTCTGCTTCCTGCTTTTCTCTGAGCTTGCTTCTTTCTTCTCTCTGAGCCTTTTCTGCTACTCTATGCACATGGTAGAAAATGGCCGTCTCTGATGGCCCTCCCTGGTCTGTTCACTTGTGTCTTCCCTGTGCCCAGAGCTGTGCCTGGCACAAAGTGTTCTCTTAGCTCAAGCAGCCCACAAGGACTGCCTAGAAATGCAAAGATGCCCTATGGCCAAACTCCTGGGACAGCATCCCATTGGTCCAGCTGGGTCAGGTGCCCATCCCTTATCCAATCAGCTGTGGCCACGGGAAAGGTCTTGTGTCCTCCATCCCCTTCAGTGGAGGCCAGGGAGCAAGATCTTCGGAAAGGGGACCCAAGCAGGCTCATGAAGAAGAGAACCTGGTGGCTGTCATAACCTGATGTTCCAGACAACCGCAGGCCCCTGGTCCCTCCTGGCACATAAACAGGTTCATGAGGTCAGGTTCTGCTTTAATGAAACAAACAGCTCTCATGGAGACTGAGAGAGGAGAGGTGTGTGCACCCACAGATGTGCAGCATTTCCGAAGATGACACTTTCCCCATGCCTCCCTCTCTCCACCCCACCCCCGCCACCACTCCCCACACCCCCAGACAAACCCAGGGATACTACCTGAAGAGCTCCTTAAGGCCTCTCAAAACGTCCAGATTTCCCCAGCCTCAAATCTCATCTTCTTGGAGATAGCCTGACTTCTTAATTTTCTTCAACTAAAGCCTGAAATGAGAAGAGGACAAGAAGGGCTGGATTGGAGGGGGCTGCCGGGGAGGTGGGAGCAACGCTTGCTCCCTGCTTGGAATGACCCTTACTTACCACGTGGCACTTAGATCAGGTTGGGTCCCAACAGGAAGCAGTTAAGATAGTTTGAGAAGTATTCATTTACAAAGGGGCCATCGACAAAGATGTGGGGGTAGGAGAACCACAGGGACAGTACAAGAAGCGGGAGCTGTTATTACCCCAGAGCCAAAGGGAATAAGGGAGGTCGTGGCTACCCAAACTTGGAAGGGGACAGAGTTGAGTGCAGGAGGCCACCTTAAAAGAAACGGGGGCCTTCAGTGGAAGGATCAGTCAGCCCAAGTAGACTTCACAGGGAGGAAGATAGGGACTAAATGGGTCCCTTCTTTCTCCTCTGCCCTCTGATCTCTTGGTGGGCCTTCCCCATTGGCTGGAACTGGCCAACGGGAGCCAAAGGGTGGGGGGCCCTTTGAGATGAGTGCAATAAGTTGCATAAGGGTCAGCTTCCTGGGGCACAGGGCAGGGAGGAGGGGGTGGAGGGTGGGCCTGGAGGGGCAAATGGAATATGTCGTGAACATCTACTTCCATACTGGGTCACGCTCTACGGTGTGGGCTCCTCTAGGTCAAGCTATTTGGCTCCTTGGTCTTTTTGTTTCCAGTACACAACCTAGTGTACGGTTCATGCTTCCAATCGTGTTTGCTGACACCCTGAATGAATTCCGTTGTGCCTCTTTGTTTCTCTCATTGGCAGTGTAGTGGCAGTTAATGACATTTGACAGAATGGAACCGAAACACTTCCTTTTTTCTCTTTTTTCTGAGACAGGGTCTGGCTGTGTCACCCAGGCTGGAGTGCAGTGGCACGATCTCAGCTCACTACAACCTCCACCTCCTGGGCTCAAGTGATCCTCTAACCTTAGCCTCTTGAGTAGCTGAAACACACACTACCATATCTGGCTAATTTTTTTTGGGATTTTTTTAGTAGAGACAGGATTTCGCCATGTTGCTCAGTCTGGTCTCAAACTCCTGGGCTCAAGAGATCTGCCTGCCTCAGCCTCCCAAAGTGCTGGGATTACAAGTGTGCACCACCGCACTTGGTCTAGAAACACTTCCTAAGGTGAAAGTTTGGAGGGTGGAAGAAGAAAAAGAGAAAGGAACCAGAAATGTTCCCAAAGATGAAGGCTGAATGAGGCTGGAGCTGTTTCACTTTCTTCTCAGGAAGTGTGAATAATGAGCTGTACTTTCTTCTTCGTTCACAGCAGTAATAAAATCACGATAACTGGCATATGCAGTGCTTCCAAGTCGACCAAGTGGTTTATACGCATTACCTCATCGGATCCCCTCAACAGCCCTGTAAGGTACACGATATTGTCATCCCAATCTTATAGACTGGGCTCAGAGAGGTTAAGTGGTTGGTCACCCAGTGAGTGTTGGTGGGGCCACCACCGGGAGTTTGAATCCATTTCCACTGTCACCACTTGTGCTCTACTGCCCTCCAGCCAGAACACCTCTCAGGCCTGTTCTTTACTGGGCAGGCTGTCCAGATTGGAACCTCCTACTTTCAAGAGGCTGAACTAAACAGCTGTGCAGGAACAAGAGCAAACAGGAGCAGGAAGAGAGGAGGAGCCCTGCAGAACACAGTGGCCCTTTGTTTTCTGCTGCCACCTCCTGGATCATCAACACCCTTTTGTCCTGTGTTCTCTGCTTCTAATACAGGCTGAGCTAGTGGGGGGGATGCCCTTCCTACTCATTGCACAACTATATAATTATCTTGAATATTTTAAATTGAAGTAATTTAAAAAGGAAGGAAATTCTGACACATGTGATTGAAGACATTATGTTAAGTGAAATTAGCTGGTCGCAAAAGGACAAATCCTGTATGATTCCACTCATATGATGTACCTAGAGTCATGAAATTCATAGAGACGGAAAGTAGAATGGTGGCTGCCAGAGGCTGGGGGGCGGGCAGAAAAGAGGAGAAGCAGAAGTTATTGTTTAATGGGTACAGAGTTTCAGTTTTGCAAGATGAGAAAAGTTCTGGAGACGGATGGTGCTGATGGTTACAAAACAACGTGAATGTACTTAATGACACTGAACTGTACACTTAGAAATCGTTAATATAGTAAATTTTACTTTATATATCTATATATGCAAATATACATACATATTTCTTTTTTTTTTTTTAATTTTTCTGAGACAGTCTCACTCTGTTGCCCAGGCTGGAGTGCAGTGGTGCAATCACAGCTCACTGCGACCTCTGCTTCCCAGGCTCAAGCAATTCTCCTGCCTCAGCCTCCCAAGTGGCTGGGATTGCAGGCATGCATGACCACACCCACTAGTTTTTGTATTTTTAGTAGAGACAGGATTTCACCATGTTGCCCTCTTGGTCTTGAACTCCTGACCTCAAATAATCCTCCAGTCTCAGGCTCCCAAAATTCTGGGATTACAGGTGTGAGCCACCGCACCCAGCTCTGCTATATATATTTTACACAATTTTTTTGAAAACGGAATTCAGCAAACATTTAATGAGCATCTACTCTGTGCTCTGTACTGGGCATTTAAAGCCATAAATCATCAGCCCCACCTTCAAGGATCTGTCAGTCCCATCTGGTGAAGTGACATAAATGTACCCAGCCCTGTGTGAAAAGTGCAACAATGGCAGAGTGCACATGGGACTGAAATAGCACCAAAGAAGAAGAGCCAGTTCTGCTGCAGGGTGTGGGGAGGAGCCATGAATCTTTCCTGAAGGAAGCCACATTTCCAGGAACTGAGATGACTTCACATGTGTAAAAGAGGTTGGGCAGGGAATGGGGTTGCTGAGGACACACAGAACATTCCAAGCAGAGGAATAGCATGAGGAAAAATATAGAGGTGTGAAACGGCATGCTGCTGAGTCTCCTCTCCAGCTCCTTGCCTTGATTTGTGGGGATGTATCTAAACCCATATCACCTTATTCTATACAATTGATATGTCTACAGGAGTGTTTCTCAAACCATCTGTGATGAAGGACCAGATTATATATATACATATATATATTTCATTTCTAGTACATCATAGACTGATATGTGACCCTACTGCATATGACTATTATAGAGCTCATGCCACGTGTGACTTACCATGGGAGATGGAACTGATTTATTTCCTATTCAACAAGAGTTCACTGATCACACACTTGGACATCACAGCAAGGTCAAGTTGCTTTCAAGGCTTCTCAATGGTTTACTGTCATTTTCCATGTTTATATCATTGTGAACCAAAACTGGTCCACGGCCACACTTTGAGTAGCGAGTAGTGCTGCTGGTCTATAAGAGGGTGGGTGAGCTCCTTAAAGAGAGGAACCATATCTTTTCATTTTATCTGTCCTTGTGCCCACCCAAAAATCCCTCTTCTGGCCCAGAAAGGGATGCCCACTTGTTAATCAGCTAGTGTTTTCCCAGTGTTTTGAATTTGGAAAGCTCTGCTGGTATTAAATACTATTATTATTATTAGCCTTGTGTCCACTAAAGTGGATGCCATTTAATTAGAACTGCATAATAAGCAAATCTGCCTTAATTGGCTGGGATGTGGCTGAAAAACCATTTTGTGTCTGCTCTGCACTCTCTGTTCTGTGGCCATCACATCGAGTTCTCTGGCAATGGGTCATTTTGGAGACCTTGGGCAGGGTTTAGGGAAGGTTATCTGGCTACTGATTAACACTTAATTAGCACCTTTTTCATGTAACACAGCAGTGACTTTGTAAATTTAAAAATTTCAGGGGACGACTTAATGTGGAATTAAAGTACAAGTGCAATATTTAAGATGCATGAAATTGTTTTACGCATTACAGCATTAACTAGCTCTTAATTTATGCAGTGCATGCCAGAGAAGGGCAATTAAAGTGTAGCAGGAAAAAAAATTATAGATCTCTATGTTGTCCTGTCTTTTCTTCTAATGATGCTTTTGAAGGCTTTTGCTACGTTCATATCTCAACTCCTGTTTTAGATTTAGGAGTAACTGGTAAGTTCTTAAGGTTGTTTGCCCCATAGGAATTGGCATTATATTTAAGCCAAAGCCATCTCCAACCAACGTCTCCCTTCCAGGACCTAGAAATCCACTTAGCTTCAGTGATTGGTCCAGGGATAGGCACATAGCCTGACTAGCACCAATGAGATGTCAGGAGACTGTTGCTGGGGCCTTATGGAAAAGTGATGCTAAAGGTATCTTCCTCAGTAGCTGTTGGAGGGAGTTCTCTTTTCCTGTGGTGTGAAGATGTGAGGTGCGGAACCATGGCAGTCGTTTTGTAAGCAGTCTGGAGTGTCAGGGGAGCCAGTGTTTGGAATTTGAGGATGAATCCAACACTACGGGATTGCTATATGGCAAGATGAAGAGGAGCCCAACCCTGAGAGATATTGGGTTGGGACTTGTCTGAAGGCAGTCTGATCTCTGGATTTTTGAATTAGGTTGGAGTCTATACATATGTTGCACATTCCCCTTCTCTGTCTTTTTTTTCTTTTTTTCTGAGACAGAGTTTCACTCTTGTCGCCCAGGCTGGAGTGCAATGGCATGATCTCAGTTCACTGCAACCTCTGCCCCCTGGGTTCAAGCAATTCTCCTGCCTCAGCCTCCCGAGTAGCTGGGATTACAGGCACCTGCAACCATGCCCAGCTAATTTTTGTATTTTTAGTAGAGAAAGGGTTTCACCATGTTGGCCAGGCTAGTCTTGAACTCCTGACCTCAGGTGATCTGCCTGCCTCGGCCTCTCAAAGTGCTGGGATTACAGGCGTGAGCCACTGCACCCGGCCCCTTATCTGTCTATATTCGTGTTGTTCCCTTTTACTGGAATGTTCTTTCCTTCCTTCTCTATCCTTCGAGGCCAGATCCAAATGCCACCCATTGAAGAAGCGTGCCTTGACCTGAACCATGCTCGGGGTGGTCAGAATCATGCCTGCTAATGACCCTTCCTTGAACTTCTCCTTCAGCACAGAGCACATACTGCCCTGAAAAGTGTGAAGCTGCAAATGTGTGTCTCTCCATCTCCTCTGCGAGGACCTAAGCTCTTGCTTCTCTCCCCAGCATTCGTACCGCACCTGGCATCCTGAGTCTGCACAGTGCCACTGAACTGTTCCTAGAAAGGAATGTTAACTATGCTAGTGTGGCGTAGTCAGAGGAGGAGAGAGTGGATGTGAGCATATGGTCTTCTGAGCTAAAGCCAGACGACAAGAAACTGAGTAAATGCTGCAGCTGGGTGGATTCCTGGGCCCCTGCAGCTGCTGAGAGCATGTGAGGACTTGCGAGAAGGAGGAGGAGTCACAGGCAGGAGCCAGTTAGAATCTCTGTCTCTCTCTCTGTTTACAACTTGCATACATCAGTAGTCTCCAGGCGCAAAGTCAGATGCCAGGAAAGTACACGTTTCCCTGGCCCCTCCTCCTCACCACACCCCAAGCCTTCTGTGGTAGACGTGGGGCTGAGCTACTCCAATCCCCTTCAGGAGTGCATCTGCTGTGCAACTTCTCCGAGTGTGGTGAGCTGACAGCCTCGGGGCCCACCTCAACCTTTCCCACGTGGTCCCTGGCAAGCAGCTGAGCAAGGCGGGAGGTACTCAGGGCCAGCCATTTCTGAATTAGGCAGGGTTTCTCTGATGGGCACCTTTGCCTGCTGGGCTTAGCAGAGACTTTTCAGATCGGCCCTGCCACCTGATGGCTCTCCCTGCCCAGTCCTGCTTCCCCCACTCCTTCCGCGGTGCTACTTCTAATCAACCCTTGGCCCTCCTTACTGCACCTCAGCACCTGCTTCCCGGAGAAATCAACGTGTCACACCCTCCCCAGAGGCCAAAACTGTTCATCGTGGGTGTACATTCTTCCAGATAGTCTTTGCATTTGTATACATGTAGGTACAAATGCCACCAAGAGGTTTGTTATGACTCATTTTGTTTTTACATAAATGGGGTTATACGGTGTGAATGGCTCTACAACTTTTAAAATTTAACACATCTTCATAAGCAGTCAGTATCGGTGCACATAGGTACGTCTTTTGGCATTTGCTGTAGAGTATTCCATAGTATGGCTAGCCCATTGTTTATTTAACCATTCTTACACTGATGGACATTTGGGTTGTTTCCCTCTTCTGTTATAATTAATAGTACTGCTGGGAAACGTGCTATCAGTGGGTTTCAAATCACAATAATAAGCTGAACGTCATTCCAATCAGTATAAACCACGCACAGTGAAAGAGGACACGTATTAACCATGTCTCTTCTTTTTTTTCTTTTTTTTGAGACAGAGTCTCACTCCAGCCTAGGCTGGAGTGCAGTGGCGCGATCTCGGCTCACTGCAACAACCTCCATCCCCCAGGTTCAAGCGATTCTTATGCCTCAGCCTCCCTCCAGAGTAGCTGGGACTACAGGTGTGCGCCACCACATCCGGCTAACTTTTGTATTTTTAGAAGAGACGGGCTTCACCATATTGGCCAGGCTGGTCTCGACCATGTCTCTTCTTTTCTGATGCTCTGACAACCGAGGCCTTGCTGACCTTGGAGGCACTGTCCCCTCTTAGAGTTAGCCGATTCCTAAATAGAGAAAACAGCTCCTGCCTCTCACACTCCAAGCCACTATCCTAGTAATGGACACTATCCTAACAGCATACTCCTAGCCCTAATCACCCCAGGGCCAGCTACTAGACAGCCTGGGACAGCCCCTACACCCCAGAGCCCACTGAAGTTATTCAAACTAGCCAATCCTAAACCTGCTCATGCTGCCTCGCCCATTCCTTGCCTCAGAAACCACAACAAAGGTACGTGTCCACCATTTCCTCCTCTACCTCTGCTTCCTGATCAAACTAAGTACTTCCTCGTGGGCCCCCCTCCCCAACGCATGGAGTGGCATGCCCCCTCCTCTTGGGATCTGTGAGTATAGCAAACTGCCTTTTCAATGGCATTGGCCTCCGATTTAATGGCAATGGTCATCCATAATGGCTGGCCTCACCATACTTGAATAACAATAAAGCCTGTAGGTTAAAACAGGATGGAGCATTGGCAAGGGGGAACAAACATTGTCTTTTTCTCCAGAAGGTTCCAGAATGCTTTTGTTTGTGAACCCTTTCTGTGCAAATGTAAAGTGCGAAACGTGATGTGTGACTTAGATCAGACTGAAGAAGGAACTTCCTGCTAGTCAGCAAGGCCACCTGAATCAGCCAGTTCCTGGGGCATCCTTAAAATGGTGTCATCAGCAACACCAACCCTAGTGAGCTGATTTCCCACAGAGCAGAGGCATGGACTGAGGCCATGCAGCCAGGCTCCTGCTGGCTTAAGGCTTTAAGGAATCTGCCACTCATCAGGGCACAGCCCCACCCCTTGCTGAAGGAGGCTGTGAGGTTCCCTACAGGGCCCGCAGTCTCTACAGACCGCTGATGTCATCCTCACCTGAGAAGGGAGGAGGGATGGGATTACTGCCCTCTCTGCTGCCCTGGGGCTCTGGGCCCGATGACGTGGGGCATCCTGGCGGAGGCTGGCTTGTGTTCACAGCCGCCTGCCGGGAGCTGGAGCCTGTCAGCTCGAGCGGCAGCGAGGGAAGACGTTTCTGACACAAAACCCCAGGGGAATGCATGGAGGAGCTGGGCTGTCATTACTTATTAACAATGGGCCTGATCCCCAGCCAGGCAGGCCCAAGGAAATAGCCTGTGGGGAGGCCGGCCTCCCCTCAGCGAGGTGGATTAACACTTTCAAGGCAGGAGGGAGCCGTCCGGGGGGTCAATTGTCACATTTTTGCATGTAAGCGGGTATGGGGGGGAGGGGAGGGGCAAAGGGGGACTCTTTATGTTTTCGAGGCAGGAACACTCTTTTCCTTATCTTCCCCTCCCTTCTGTGTCCACGTTTTTCTGTTCTCCTGCCTTGGCAGGTTTTGAGCAGGCACACTTACAGAATGTAGGAGACTGCTCAGAGGGGACAGACAGTAAGAGTCCATAATGCACACAATCTGAAACCCAGGTCTAATGAGTGCCCTCACAGAGGGCCTACAGGGGCAGGAAGAGGGAGAAGGCAGCCAGGGCCGAAGTCAAGGAAAGCTCTGCAAATGAGCTGGTCATTAAAACCGCTTATTGCCTCTTCATCTCCCCTCGAGGGGTACCCGGCTCTAGTACCAGCCTGCTCTGTCCAGCCCAGCGATCACAGGTGGACAGAGTTACCCACCTGTGCTGTTGCAGGTCAAGTTTCCTGGGGAAGGAGATGCTGAGACTGAGAGTAGCAGGCAGGACCTTTGCTAGGGAGCGCTGTTAGGATCAGCACCTGGGGGAGAGAGTGGGGACTAGACTATAATGCAAGCCCGACAGATGCCTCAGCTGGCCCCATGGAGGGCTCTGTGTTTGGCGGAGGGCTCTGTGTGTGGCAGACGTGCCTGACAGCAATAGCTGAAGAATGACTCTGAGAATGACCATGTGGTCTAAGAAGAGTGTGTATTCCAAGTCCCAAGCTAAGTAATCCCGGAGCGGCTAACCTGGAGATTCACTCCTTATCTATGAAGGACATCTGAACCCCCAGCCCATCCCTTGGAATACAGGCCATACAGGGGATCCAGGCCCTTTGTTTGGGGTTGGATGGAGGTTGCTAGGTGGAGGGTGCTAGGTGGCGAGTACTAAGTGAAAATGCCATATAGACGGCATGCTTGTTACAAATTGTAGCAGTTGTCCTGTCCAGCCCGCCATCACTGGACTATCCTCGTGTGGAAGTCCCCCCAGTAAACCCTATGTCTTGTTCGCTGTCTCTGGGTCTTTTCTTCAGCCTCTTGGACACAGTGCCATCATTATAGGAGTCAATAAGGGTCTGGCACAATACTCTGGAGCTGGGTCGAGCCTTCAGAGTTGGGGTGGAAGGCCAGCCTCTATAGCCTCCCATTGATCAGCTCCTGGACATGGGCTTCCCTAGAAGCTGGCATGACCCTTGGCAGGGCAGTTTCTTCTGCCTCGGGGAGGGGCCGGCTGCAGGCAGAGCTCCCAGCAGAAGAAAGTAAGTTCTTCCTTCCTGAAGGGTGAGCGCAGCAGACCCCACCCCCACCCTGCCCCTCACTTGCCTCCTGGAGGACCATAAATGAGGGTCTCCAAAACACAACAGAGATGTTCCTCTCCTAGAGTGGCCCTGGCCTCCCTGAGCACAGAGCAGGAGTCCTGGCTCTCTGTAGAGGCCAGCCTGGCCTCCTTTCCTGCTGCATCTCCTCCCAGCCCTCTTCCCATCCCTTCTCCCCTGAAATTATTCAAATTAGCCAATCCTAAGCCTGCTCATCCTGTCTCACCTATTCCTCCCCCACGGAAACCGTAGTAAAGGCTTGTGCCCACCATTTCTTCCTCTCCCTCTGCTTCCTGGCCAAACTGGGTACTTCCCCATGTGCCCCACCCCCACCCCACAGAGTGGCATGCCCTCTTCTCTTGGGATCTGTGAGTATAGCAAACTATCTTCTCAATAGCAATGGTCTCCAGATCTGTTGGCCTCACCAAACCTGAATACCAATAAAGCTTATACTTTAAAACAGGTATTTCCTTCCGCCTTTCTCCCATGCCTCCTCCTGTCCATCAGGCCATTCTTCCTCCCATCCCTCCTCTCACTCTCCTTCCATCCCTCCTCTCACCCTCCTCCCACCCTTTCCCATCCCTCCTGCTCTTCCTCCTCCCATTCTTCCTCCCATCCCTCCTCCCATCCCTCCTCTCACTCTCCTTCCATCCCTCCTCTCACCCTCCTCCCACCCTTTCCCATCCCTCCTGCTCTTCCTCCTCCCATTCTTCCTCCCATCCCTCCTGCTGTTCCTTCTCCCATCCTTCCTTTCATCCCGCCTCCCATCCCACCTGCTGTTCCTCCTCCCATCCTCCTCCCATCCCTCCTGCTGTTCCTCCTCCCATTCCTCCTCCTATCCCTCTTCTCTTCCGTCTTCTCTGCAGGGGCTACCACAGAGGTTTTCAAAGTTCTGAAGGCTGTCCAATTTGATGGGCTGGTGCCAGTTTATGCAGAAGCAGAACTGCCCCAGCTGAGGTGGGAGGGCAGGAAGCCCCTCCCTCTGCCCACTGTCATCTTGCTATAAAACACTTTGGAATCTGTAAAGATGGGGCTAAGCCAGAGCATTTTTTTCCTAATTGGTTGTTTCCAAACTCCACCACAGGTGGCGCTAAATTGTCATAGCCTGTTCTATTTTATTCGTCAACAAGGAGCAGGAAATGTACAGTTCTTACACAGGCTGTAATTTAAAGTAAATTCCATGTGGGTCCTTTGGTATGTATGTGTGTCTGTGGTGGCTTTCGTTGACTTTAGGAGAGGGTAGTGGGCCTAATCATGGATGGGAGTTTAGGAGTAGCCAGTTAGCACGTTATCAGAAGCCCACACTCCAGAGCCTACCATGACCTGTGCTTCAATCAGCACCAGAGGTTTTGTTCATTAGCATAAAGGACCTTAGAAATGAGTTCTCGGTGGTGAAACTAATTGCATGCAGGAAGGGTGGATGGGCTACAAATGGGAGCAGCATTCCAGCTCTTGCAGGCACAGAGTAGGAAAATCTGGCATGCCCCATGATTTGTACTTGTATGAATGGCAACCTGGGCTTGATTCCTGCGTGGTTCTGCATGCATCCAAATGCTGATTTGGTGGACTTTGCACCCCTCAGTCAGACTAGAAGGTTAGAGAATCCCACTGCTCGCCTCAGGCAAACTTTCCTGCAAGGCGCTGTTGGAGATCTTCAAAGGACAGAGAGCTGAACTTCACTGAACTTAACAGAACAAGTTATATGACTGCTTTGCACAGCTTGCTCAGAAGACTGATGAGCCAGACTTCCTTGAAAGTGACCTGGTGGCCCAATGTAGGAAGGGGACTGGCCCCCTCATCCACCTCTAATTACTGGAGGCTACAGAGATTTCCCAAAAAGAGCCTAATAGTTTTGCATGACCAAATTGGCTTAGGTCAATTTGCAACAGCCTAAAACCCCACCCCAGATCCTCTATAAAACCTTAATCAGCTGTGAATCCCCACCTCCCCACATCAATAACCACTGTACGCCTCGGCGTTTTCTCATGGGTATAGCAGGAATCTAATAATTGGTCCTATGTCATAAGAAGCTGTAAGGACTGTAAGTATTGTTTTCTTAGACACTTCCAAAACAAGTTGGGTTCACAAATTGGAGACTGATGTCTTGGTGGGAGGAGGAAGATTAAAAAAAAAAAAAATCAGCTGCCAGAAGTGTCCACAGCTTTTCTTGTCCATGTCACAGCAAGGAAGCATTTACTAAGGGCTAGCGGGCATGGGCAGTGGGACGGGCATGGCACTTGAGCAAACTGCACTGGCATGGTCCCTAGTGTTATCTGGTTTACAGCTCAGGCTGGACTACACCACGTGAAGCCAGATTAGGGGCAGCCACCAACCACACACATCCTGCACGAAATCAGATAATCAATGCAAAACACGTCGACAAGAAGGTAAGATTAGATACATACATCTGATGGCTTGAAATGCTGATTGCCTACAGAAAACCAGGGCTGTGGGTTATATTCTAAACTTGAGTTAAATCTTCTCTCTGTACAGCCTGACCCTAAAGGGTGGAATCAAAGTAAATGGTGAAATGGATGGTTCTCAGGCAAAGGTAATGTGCTCACCTGTGTGAGATAAACCCAATGCTCAAGACGTTAGAGCACCGCATTAGTTTTGAGTGTCTGTGGGCCCTTTTAGTTGACAAAGCATTTTCACTGTCATTACCCAGTTAGACCATTACAGCCGATTGCAAGTGTGAGGGATGCAGGGCGGTTAGCTACATCTCTTTGGGCTTACCGATAGCCACCCCCTGTTGCTTGCTGATAAATGCCCAGTTTGTTGTTGTTGTTGTTGTTTGAGACAGAGTCTCGCTCTGTTGCCCAGGCTGGAGTGCAGTGGCACGATATCGGCTCACTGTAGCCTCCACCTCCTGGGTTCAAGCAATTCTCCTGCCTCAGCCTACTGAGTAGCTGGGACCACAGGCGTTCATGGAAGGTGGGCTCAATCCCAGGAGATGACTCAATTACTCTAGGCCAATCATCATGCAAACACCAATTTTTTGATGATTTAGTGTAGGGACGTTCCTGAACTGACCAATAAAACCTAGGATGATCCTGGTGGGTAATTTCTCAGAAATACTTTTCTCCCTGAAAAAAGAGCAATGCTAAGGAGACTGCTGCCACTGTCACCCATCCACCTTCTTCCCGCCTTTGAATGCCATTGTAAGGATATGAGATGTAGGAGAAGCAGCAGCCATTTTGTGACTGTGAGGGGATGACAAAACAAAAATGTACAAAGAGCTTGGGTCCTTCATGACCTCTTTTGCCACTCAGTGTAAGACCACCTGCCTCTGGATTTTTTTCTTTTTTTTTTTTTAAGAGACAGGGTCTTACCCTGTCACCCAGGCTGCAGTGCAGTGGCCCAATGATAGCACTGCAGCCTTGAACTCCTGGGCTCAAGCAAACTTCAGCCTCTTGAGTAGCTGGGACCATAGGCATGTGCTACCACACCCAGCTAACTTTTATTTTTTAATTGTTTTTAGATATGGGGTCTCACTCTGTTGACCAGGCTGATCTCAAACTCCTGGTCTCAAGCGATCCTCCTGCCTCAGCCCCCCAAAGTGCTGGGATTACAGGCACAAGCCACCATGCCTGACTTTGGACTTCTTGTTATATAAGACATTAATATACTGTTATTGTTTAAAAAAAATTTTTTTTGTTAGATACTCTGCTGAGAGTGTCCTAATGGGTATAATCCTGATTTAATAGTTGAAAAAGCTAAGGTTCAGAAGGTTCAGAGAAGTTGGGTTATAGAGTTAGTAGCAGAGAGGGGCTGCTACTAACTCTTTCCTCTGCCTCTGAACTCTACAGTCTTAGGGGATCCCCGGGGCCTCCTCAGGATTGGGGGAGGGGTGCCAGTGGTTGAGCTCTGTGTTCCTGCCTCCCTTTCCCCACCCAAATCAGAGCAGTAGGGGCTTTTATCTGATTTACCTTATTGTCTTCTCACTGACATTCTATTTGCAACAAAAGACTACGAGGTTTAAAAATATTTTAAGCCACAGTCTTACCACTTACCCTTTAATTACCAACAGTGGCTCTTTGGCCCACCACGGGGGAAAAATTGCAAAGAAAATGTCTTTTCTAAGAGAAAACAGAGAGCAAGTAGTATTTTATTTCCTAGGTTAAAGCCCAGAGATCCTAGCAAACTGTTCACTCACGTGTGCACACATGCAACCTACAAACACACACACAAATGCACTTCTGAAGCATATACATTCAGACACGCCACTCACTTTATTTTTCATCCTATTAGGCTCTCTCAGGTTATAAAGCACAGAGACACAATGAGGTTAGCACAGGTGCCAGGGTCTATAGATGCCCCTGGAGGGCCAAGCATGACCAAGAGCTCCTGCCTTGCTTCTGGAAATGGCAGCAGCCACAGCAAGACTTGTCATCTGGTCTTGTCCTCGGCTGCTCCAAACTCCAGAGCCACCTCCATTCTTGAGGACCAGTTTCTTTTGGCTTCTACTGCTCCCTCTCAAGGTGTCCAGAATTGGACACTTCCCCCAGAGTGGATCTCATCAAGTGGGCTCCTCACCACGCCGTGCAGATGCACCAGCCTTGCTGGGGCTCCTCAGAGTTCTCAAGCCAGGACACCTCATGCCCAGGGTGTGGATTCCCGATCCAATCAAAGGTAACAGGGTAATCAGGTAACAGAGTTAAATGACACATAACACAGGTGGCAGCTTATGCAAAAGGAACCTGTCTCCTCAAAATGGAATGATGAGCATTGCAAGTGCTTACCATATAATCAGCCCCATTGCAGCTGCCTGAGAGCAAGTGGGGACTGCCCTCCTTTCCTCCCTCTCTGCAGTGCCTTCCTGCCTTTCCCTTCTTTTCTCCTCTCCTTCCTTTGATCTTTCATTCAATGAACATTTCTTTGATGCCTACTGTTCCAGTTATCTATTGCTGCATGATAAACGATCCCTAAATTTAGTAACTTCAAAGGAAAACCATTTTATTACATCTCACAACTTTGTGGGGGGTCAGAATTCAGGCAGGGCTCAGCTGGGCGGTTCTTTTGTTCCTTATATGGTATCTCCTGAGAATACTCAGCAGTATTTGCTGGCAGCCTGGTTGGTCTAGAGGGTCCAAGATGGGCCATGTCTAGTGCCTTGGCCAGAAAGGTTAAAAGGCTGGGCTCGCTGGGCTGCTCTCCCATATTATACGATCTCAGGGCCTCTCCATGCGATGTCTCTAGTAGGTGAGTCAGACATCTTATGTGGCAGCTCTAAGAGTGAGTGTTCCAAGAGACAGGAAACGTAAGCTGCCAGGGTCTTAAGGCCTGGGCACCAAAATTGGCACAGCATCACTTCTGCCATATTCTATTGGTCAAAGAAGTCACAGAACCCACCCAGATTTAAAGGAAGACATCTAGACTTCCAGGAGTGTGAAAGCATTGGTGGCCATCTTTAATCCGCCACATCTCCTGTCTGCTGGGAATTGGGAGAGATGCTGTGGAATTAAAACTAAAATAACATGAACATTGCCATTTTGTTCCCTTTTTATTTCTGCTGGGTTCAGTCCATATCTGGAGGTAAACTTTCCCTAAGCTACAGGAAAAACTTTGACATTGTAATGGATGTGTGTGTGTGTGTTGGCCAGGTGGGTCAGAGGGTGGTTGGGGGTGGAGCAGGACATAGAAACTGATCAAGGCAGAGTTGCTCTCAAGAGATAATATTGGGTGGGAGTTAAGATCCAGGAGAAAAGAAACTGCAGCATACAAGACTGGGGCCAGGCTAGGTAGGTGGAGGCAGAGAGGAAAACTCTGTTGGCAGTTGTCAGGGGAGGGAATTACCTCGAGGATGCCTTAGTCTGGGTTCCCCCTACAAGCAGACCCTGAAACAAAGATTTGAGTGCAGGTAGTTTGTTGGGGAGGTGGTCCCGGGAAGCATGGTGAGGGGCTGGGGAAGTGAGACAAGGAAGGGAGAGAAATCAATCAGGGGTGTGCTAAGGAACAGGTAGGCAACAGGGCTCAATCCTGCTAGGGCCCTCTGTGTGGAACATGCCCCATACCCTGGGGTTGTTGACTGAAGAGCCAGGAGCTAGGCTGTTTATGCACCAACTCCCTTCCATCTGTGATCAAGAGTTGTTCTTAGGATGTTAACCCTCCAGCACCAGTGACCTACTTTGCCACAGTGACCATCCCAGGAAACAGTCATTGTGTCTGTTTTGGTGGCCTCCAGCACTGGCCAAGGGAGCATGGGCAGTGCCCTGATGAAACTCTTTATTCCCTTTACAGTGGGATATGCACAGGGTCTCTGCCTTGCACACCTCCAGGGGCGACTGTCACACTGTATCTTAAGTGAGAGTTACCCCCTGGCAACATAAAACTCAGCAGCCTGGATATTTTGGATGTAACTCCCTCCTCCATCTTCCCACAAATTCTTCATTACAACCTGCATGGCCCATGAATGCTTTAGGAATGAGCAGATTCTCTTTGGAGTACATGAAGAATGCTGAGTCCTAAGCTAAGGTCAGCTCTGAGCCAAAACAAAGACTTAGGCAGGGACAACTGGTACATGTGGTCCCCTTATCTGTCTTCTTGCAACAGAGAGAGTCTGGGAATAAGAGAAAGAGAGCACCTTCAGAACCATGAGACCAGCCTTGGGGACTTTGTCTTGTGTCTTCCAAGACTTCAGAAACACAGGAGTTCACTGAGAACAGATCAAATTAGCAAGTTTATTCACCCTTCGTGGCTCCATTTTGTCAGCCAGCCCCTAAGCAGACCTCTCTTGTCCACTCTGGCACTCCCCGCCTCTGCTCCCCAGCCATGTGGGTAGCACAAAGGGCACTGCCTGTGAAGGTCTGCAGCCCAGTTTGGAGCCTTTCCCTGACATTTCTTATTTGTGTGACCTGAAAGAAATCACTTGACACCTCTGAGTTTCCATTCCCCCATCCAAGATTATCTCTCAGGCCTCTTGGACTCTGGCAGTCTGTGATTTTGTGATTCTATGAAGAATGAGAGAGATGCCTATCAGTAAACATTGAGGAGTTATAATAAAACTGCTGTACAACTGAAAGCTTCACATGATTATGACTGCTCTGGCAACGCAGAGCGCTCTGTGAGAAACAATCTCAGTCTCATTTAAAGTTGGTCCCCCTCTGTCAGCAGGGGATGTGTTCCAAGACCCCCAGTGGATGCCTGAAACCACAGATAGTACTGAACCCTAATCAAGGAATGCCAAAGTCAAATTTTCAGTTAAAAGGAAGCACTTTATGGCTTCTCTCTGGTATATCGGAATTGCCAGCATCACTACTCTTGCACTTTGGGGCCTTTATTAAGTAAAATAAGGGTTACTTAAACACAAACACTTTGATACCGTGACAGCTGATCTGATAACCAAGATGACTACTGACTAATGGACGGGTAGCATAGATAGTGTGGGTCCTCTGGACAAAGGGATGATTCACGTTCTGGGCAGAATGGAACAGGACGATGCAAGATTGCATCACATTACTCAGAATGGTGCACAATTTAAGTTTATTTCCAGAATTTTCCATGTAATCTTTTTGGACCAAAGTTGACTGCAGGTAAGTGAAAGTACAGAAAACAAAACCATGGACAAGGGAGTAGCATTGTATTCTCTTTACATAGGAGCCTCCCTACTCCACGCACTCTCACCCTGCCTCACACACCCTTAGCAACAACTCACTGTCCTTGATTACTCCATAAAATTCATGTGGAGAGGCTCTGCTTCTCCAGTCGTCTCTTCCTGATGGGGTTGGGGAGGACATCCCCAGATCCTTAGCCTCACCCATGAGCACTGAGAGGCCTCAGGCCAGGAGTGGGTATAACACAGGGACTCTACTTACTAGTTCATACCCACACTCTTTTCTGCTTAGGCTCTGATAATGTATTAGTCTGTTCTTGCACTGTGTATTAGTCCATTTTCAGGCTATTGATAAAGACATACCTGAGACTGGGAAGAAAAAGAGTGGACTTTTTCTTCCCAGTGGACTTACAGTTCCACACGGTTGGGAGGCCTCAGAATCATGGCGGGAGGTGAAAGGCACTTCTTATATGGTGGTGGCAAGAGAAAATGTGGAGAAAGCAAAAGTGGAAACACCTGATAAACCCATCGGCTCTCATAAGACTTATTCACCATCACAAGAATAGCATGGGAAAGACAAGCCCCATGATTCAATTACCTCCCCCAGATCCCTCCCACAACACATGGGAATTCTGGGAGATATAATTCGAGATTTGAGTGAGGACACAGCCAAACCATATCACACTGAAATACCTGAAACTGGGTATTTTCCTTATTTTTTATTTTTTCCTTTTTTTTTTTTTGAGACTGGGTAATTTATAAGAAAAGAGGTTGAATTGGCTCACAATCCTGCAGGCTGTACAGGAAGCATAGCAGCTTCTGTTTCTGGGGAGGCCTCAAGAAACTTCCAATCATAATGGAAGGCAAAGGGGGAGTGAGACATCTCACATGGCCAGAGCAGGAGGAGGAAGGGTGGGGAGGTGCCACACACTTTTAAACAACCAGATTTGGTGAGAACTCACTCACTATACAGTACTGAGGCGGGGTGATGCTAAACTATCCATGGGAATTCTGTCCCATGATCCAATCATCTCCCACCAGGTCCTACCTCCAACAATGGCAATTACAATTCAAATTGAAATTTGAGCAGGGACACAAATCCAAACCATATCAGATGGGTTGTCATGTGCTGACACAGGCTGGCCTTACTGCTCCAATTGCCCTTATTTAGGGGGCCTTTTCAGCTGTTCTGTTTCCAGAATGATCTGTAGGCCGCATCCTAAGGAGGATGTTTTGGTTGCAAGTAACAGAAACCCTCAACTCAAAATGTTAAGGGAGTTTACTTTCACATAACTAGAAACCCCAAGGCAGGAAGTGCCCTGAGATGTGCACTTCAAGGCTGCTCCTCTGTGATTCTCTCTGCCCTCCTTGGCGTATGTGTGAGTTTCAGCCTCCAACTGGTCCCAAAATGCTACTGCAGTTTCAGGCATCACATGCAGACACACAACCTCCAGCGGCAAGGAACTGTTCTTCTTCCAGTCAGGAGTGATATTCAAAACATTCAACAACCTGTACAGTAGGTCACAGCAGACCAGTAAGAAAAAACTCTAGCTGTACTGGTACAGGCCTGCTGAATATCAAGAATGTTTCCAGGGTTGCCTTCCTAAGTAAAACAAGTCCCCTCAACAGAATTAGTTCACAGCTCATTGGCCAACACTGGATCACATGACCCCACTCCCAAAACCAGTTTCTGGGAGATTACCATTGATTGGGCTAGAAGGGTAAAGCTCTGCCTCTGAATTGGGATGGAGTCCCCTTTCTTGAGGCTGGACATCTGAATTTGATTCAGGTTCCTTTAGCAGTGTGGAGGTTGAGGATGCCATCAATCCCATCTGCTTCACAGGGTTATGCCACCAGCCCCTCCAAAATCACAGGCTCCTTATGCTCGATTCAGATCCACTGCAAAACCTGGCGTGGGCATCTCGTTTTTGCTCCCTTGCTTCTTTTTGCAACTGCAACTGCTTTCTGCTTTTCATGAAATTTATCCTTATAATCTCTGCAAAGTAAGAAATGACAACCATTTGGTTCAGTTAGGCCCATTTCACGGATGGACAAACTGAACGCTGTTAAATGAGTCATTTGGGAGAGCCTAGGATATGGTTAATGGAGGAGGCCTTGTGACAGACAAGCAGATCCTACTTAGCTGCCTGCCTTTCTCCCTCCCTCTTACTCACACCCGCCTCTCCTTTGGCTTAATTGATAGGCAAATTATTGAGTATTCGGCCAGGCTGGGGGCCAGGAGGCTGTTTATAGCCTGCAGATCTTGCCTTTTCTACCTGGATGAGTCTGCCAGCAGCCATCAGATAATCGGGCTCTTCCAGTGACAAGGGCATGATGGATTTCCCCCATTACTTGATATCAATGCTTTTGTTAGTTTGCATTTTATGCAGTGCCTTTCCTCTCAGCAACTCAAGGCCTTTTGCGGAATCTTATGTAATGGAAAATAATTCTGCAAGGTAGGCAGACCAGGCAAGGCCAGAATACAGAAACCGCATTCTTTACACACACGCGCAGCAACCCTGCTGGGGCCCATCTGCGTTGGGATGGCGACATTCACAGCACTTTAAGTACAGACCCAGACAAAGCGGGACACAACTGCCTTTGCTGAGTTCCAAGGAGGCCCCTCTCTCTATGCTTGGGCCACTGGCTTTTAAATAGGAAAAGGTGGGGCTTTAAGAAAGAGATCTTGGTCAAAAAAAAAAAAAAAGAGAGAGAGAGAGAGAGAGAGAGGTAAGGGAGGGAGGAATGGGGCAACTATCCAAAAAATCAGTAAGGACAAGAAAGGGTGCTCAACAACATTGGTCATCTGGGAAATGGAAATTCAAACCACCACGAAATGACACTACCCCACCAGCATGACAAATACAGCAAAACAAAACAAATAACTGGTAATAGTAAGTGTTGGTAAGGATGTAGAATAACAGGAACTTCATATGCTACTGATGGGTGTGTAACTTGGCACAGTCACAGTGGAGAATTGTTCAGTAACCTCTGAAGCTGAACGGCTTGCCCTATGACCCAGCAGTTCTACTCCTAGGTAAATGCCCACAGGTAGGCACATATATTCCCCCAAAGACCTGTGAAAAGGTGCTTATCACGACACTATTCACATTAGCCCAGATTGGAGACAACCCACCCAAATGTCCCTCAGAAATGAAATGGGTAAATACACTGTGGTGTGTTTCTTCTGAGGAATATTATACAGCAATGAAAAAGGACAAAGCAAGGCTTCATAGAACAACGTAGACAACTTTCACGTACATAATGGGGAGGAAAGAAGGCAGACACAAAGGAGTGCATTCTGTGTAATTTCATTTATTTGAAGTCCAAGACAGGGCTAAAGTAATCTTTGGTGGCAGAAATCAGAAAAGCAGTTGCCTATCAACTGGGAAGCATGCAGACATCATCTGGGGTGCTGGTGATGGGCTAGATCTTGATCTCAGTGGCGGCTAACAGTTGAGTTGACTTTGTAAAAATTTATCAAGCTGCGCCCTCATAGTTTACACACTTTACTGTCTATATGTTGTACTTCAAAAAAGGTTTGCAGTGAGGATGGGAGGAAGGGGAAGAGGAGAGTAAAGGAAACACAGACATGCTTCTAATTGTAAACAAGTTGGATTGTGGCAACTGTCTTTGTGTTCATTTGTTCATTTGCCCAAAGGAACCATCACTTCCTCCACCTATTGGTGGCAGCAGAGTTAGTATACATTTTTTTTCTGGTGCTTAGCTTGCTTTCTCTTCCTTCTTCCCTTCCTTCCTTCCTTCCTTCCTTCCTTCCTTCCTTCCTTCCTTCCTTCCTTCCTTCCTTCCTTCCTCCCTCCCTTCCCTTCCTTCTTTCCCTTCCCTTCCCTTCCCTTCTTTCTTTCCCTTTCCTTCCCTTCCCTTCCCTCCCCTCTTTCCCTTCCCTTCCCTTCTTTCTTTCCCTTTCTTTCCCTTCCCTTCCCCTCCTTCTTTCCCTTCCCTTCCCTTCCTTCTTTCCCTTTCTTTCCCTTCCCTTCCCTTCCTTCTTCCCTTCCCTTCCCTCCCCTTCCCTCTTTCCCTTCCCTTCCCTCTTTCCCTTCCCTTCCCTCCCCTTCCCTTCCCTCTTTCCCTTCCCTTCCCTCCCCTTCCCTTCCCTCTTTCCCTTCCCTTCCCTCCCGTTCCCTTCCCTCTTTCCCTTCCCTCCCTTTCCCTTCCCTCCCTTTCCCTTCCCTCCCTTCTCTTCCCTTCCCTTCAGTTCCCCTCCCCTCCCCTCCCCTTCCCTTCCCTTCCCTTCTTTTCTTCCTTCTCTCTTTCCTTTCTTTCTTTTTTCTTTTTCTTCAGAGATGACGGTTTGCTGTGTTGCCCAGGCTGGTCTCAAAATCCTATGCTCAAGCGATCCTCCTGCCTCGGCCTTCTGGATAGCTGGGACTACAGGTGCGAGTACACCACACCCAGCCAGTGTTTAGCTTTCTATCAAAGTCTGTGGGCCAAAATTTCATAAGCAGAGAAGCTTCTATTTAGAGTAAGGCCGAAGGCACTAGGGATACATAGTTTCATTCATTCTCTCATGTATTCATTCATTCAACCACAAAAGACAGGAAGAATTACTATGTGATTCTGGAAGCCTTTGTCCAGAGCTAGATGTTCTGTTTCTAGTTGTCCTCTTCTCAGCAACAAGACTTTTCAGTCCATCTGGGGTAAAAGTCAGAGGTGAAGGTGGGAACAACCACTGCTGTAAAAACTGCTTCCCCTCCCTTTTTCCCTAGATGCCTCAACTGAGGGCTAATACATGCTAGAGTGGAAAGCAACAAGGTAGTGGCAGCCTTGGAAAAGAGTGTATTAGTCTGCTCTGGCTGCAGTGACAACATACAATAAAGTGGGTGGCATAAACATCAGAAATGTATTGTTTCACAGTTCTGGAGCCTGGAAGTCCAAGGTCAAGGTATTGGCAGGGTTGGTTTCTTCTAAGGGCTGTGAGGAGAATCTGTTCCCTGTTTCTCTCCCAGCTTCTGGTAGTTTCCTGGCAATCTTTGGCATTCCTTGGCTTGCAGAAGCATCTCCCTGATCTCTGCCTGCATCTTCATGTAGCATTCTCCTTCAGAACATGTCCAGTTGTCCCCTTTTTCTAAGGACACCAGTCATACTGGATTCAGGACCACCCTAATGACCTCATTTTAACTTGATTACAGAGATAATCGAGCCTCTGCTTCTAAATAAGGTCACATTCTGAGGTCCTGGGGATTAGGACTTCAACATAGTTTTTTTTGGGTGGAGACAGAGTTCAGCCCATAACAGAGATTAATGACTCCTCTATTAGTCTGTTCTCACGCTGCTAATAAAGACAGACCTGAGACTGGGTAATTTATAAAGAAAAGAGGTTTAATGGACTCACAGTTCCACATGGCTGGAGAGGCCTCACAATTATGGTGAAAGGCAAACGAGGAGCCAAGTCACGTCTTATATGGCAGCAGGCAAGAGATCGTCTCCCCTTTATAAAACCATCAGATCTCGTGAGACTTATTCACTATCACCAGAACAGCAAGGTAAAGACCTGCCCCCATGATTCAATTACCTCCTACTGGGTCCCTCCCATGACACATGGGAATTATGGGAGCTATAATTCAAGATGAGACTTGGATAGGGACACAGCCAAACCATATCAGCTCCACTCCCAGCACTGTTCCTCCACTGTGTCTGGGGCACATAGGTTGGAAAAGGCTGACAAGGGACCAGAGGCTCCTAAAATACATTCAGTACCCATTTCCATGTGTGAAGGGGAAATTAGCCTGAGGAAGAGTTCAAGGTTTCCCCAAGATAGAATGGGGAGAAGCTGTGGAAACAGATCATCGTGGCTGCAGGCACAAGCTCAGGAGACAGATAGGTTTCGTTCAAATTCTGGTTCCACTCATGGACCCACACTCCCATTGTATGACATTGAGCATGTTACATTATGTTCTCTAAGTGTCAGTTTCCTATCATCTCTCAAGTTGGGACCCTAGTTTCCACCTGGCAGGGCTGTCATGGAGCTTGGCTTTGACAGAGCATATAAAGTGGATAGGGGCCAGGGATGGTTGGCTCATGCCTGTAATCCCAGCACTTTGGGAGGCCGAGAAAGGTGGATCACTTGAGGTCAAGAGTTCGAGACCAGCTTGGCCAACTTGACGAAACCCTGTTACTACTAAAAATACAAAACTTAGCTGGGTGTGGTGACACATGCCTGTAGTCCCAGCTACTTGGGAGGCTGGGGCATGAGAATTGCTTGAACCTGGGAGGGGGAGGTTGCAGTGAGCCAGGATGGCACCACTGCACACTAACCTGGGCAACAGAGTGAGACTCTCTCAATAAGTAAATAAATAGATACATAAATAAATAAAGTGGATAGGACTGTACCTGGTGCTCAGACAGAACGTGGTACATACCGTTTGGTCCTGGGAGAGACTCAAGGTGGGCAGAACAATTAAGTTGGGGCTTTAGTAGCTATAGAGAGAGCAGCTTTCAAGAAGACTAAACAGTTTTTAAATTATTTACATCATATATGGATTTTTTTTCCTTTTTTTAGAGACAGAGTCTCATTCTGTCACCTAGGCTGGAGTGTAATGGCGCAATCATAGCTCACTGCAACCTTGAACTCTTGAGCTCAAGCAATCCTCTTGCCTCAGCCTCCTGAGTAGCTGGGACTACAGGCATGCACCACAGTGCCTGGCTAATTTTTCTTTTTTCTTTTTTTTTTTTTTTTTTTTTTTTTTTTTGTAGAGATGAAGTCTTGCTATGTTGCACAGCTTGGATATAGTTATATAGTTTTTTTTTTTTTTAATGCAAATTCAGTAGACCTCTCCTCACTATCCCCCAGTCCTCTAGGCCCACACCCTTAGAATTTTTCCAAACATATGCATAATATCTATATATATATTTTTAAAACTTTTCAGATACAGAAATGGGATCACTGCAGATGGCGTGGTACTCCGTTCATATCCCCTGGATCACCCCCACCCTTCTCCAGAGGTGCCTGGAGACATATCACTCAAAGCCTACCTCTTCCTGTATCTCTCTCTGCAGGAGGATGCTCTCTGGCCAAGAAGCATGATCACTTGCACTTGGGGCCGACTGGAATTGGCGGAGAATGGATGCCCCTCAACCACTGAGGGGCAGGAGTTGGTGGATAAATATCCCAGCTTCCTTGTCCTTCAGTGACATAGTTCTGAGGTGTGTTCTGCCCCCATGGGATGGAGCCCCAGTTGTCCACAGAGGTAACCGGCTCATTTTTCCCAGCCATTATTGGCTTTCCTCCCTGTGTTATCACTTCCCCACTCCCTCACTGTGCTTCCTGGATCACCTCCCAAATAATGACTTGCACTGAAATCCTTGTCTCAAGGTCTGCTTTGGGGGAAACCCAACTAAGATAGCGACAATACAGTCACACACTTCTCTGCATCTTTTTTTCAGCTGGCAGTATGGCTCACAGATCTTTTCCTACCAGCACATACTGAAGGACTGTGTATTATTCCATAATCTGGGTGTGCCAGATAAACTTAGCCAGTCCTCTTCTGATGGGCATGTAGGTTGCTCTCAATTTTGTGCTCTTATGAACAAGGTGGTAATGGGCAGGCTTGTGCATGGATCTTGCTGCATATGGGCAAGTATATCAGAAGAATACCTTTCTAGAAGAATTGCTGGGTCAAAAGGTAAGGGAGGCCAGGTGCGGTGGCTCATGCCTGTAATCCTAGCACTTTAGGAGGCCAAAGCAGGAGGATTGCTTGAGCTCAGGAGCTTGAGACCAGACTGAGTAACATAGTGAGAGCCCATCCCCATTTTTTCAAAAAAGGTAAGGGAACAGTTTTGACCAGGACCAAGATGAAGGGCTCTGGAACTCAGTGTGGAGGTGACCAGAGTAGAATAGAGGACAAGCCTGGGTGAGTGGCTCAAGTCAGGAGACCCTTTTTGCAGTGAGGGGCTGGCATATCTGAAAATCCTCAGAGATTCTTTCCAGAGGTCCCTGGACATTTCTGGGGGTGTGGGGGGATATCTGTGTGCTCGAACTGACTGTAGCAGAATGGCCTTCCCCCGCAGGTAGCTGTCTTCAAGAAGAACACCTGATGGGCCCATCCACATGCTCGTATCCTATTGCTCTGTTTATGCCATAGATGGTTGTTTTTCAAGCAAAAGTCCCCAATTCTCAGATGAAAAACAACTTGTTTTGAGAGCACGCATTCCTGAGATCTTCAGGTTCTTCCTTTGGGCTGACTGTTGAGAAGAAATTAATTTGGAGGGTGGGAGGAATTGGTGAGGAGGTTGGGAACAGATCCATGGTGAGCGCAGGAGTGTTTTCTCGAATTTGGTTTCTCTGCCCACTCATGGAAGCTTACAGTGTTTACCTGATCATCAGTCTGCTCAGAAAACAAATTTTAAAAGCATACTTTTTTGTTCTCAAGTTATTTTCTGCTCACTGGCTGTCTACTGGATCTTGCCTTAAGATGCACAGAAAGATGCCGCAGACCTTGCTCTGGAGAATTGAAATATCAGAGTGATGAGAAGACAAGGTCTAGAAGCAGCAATGGCGGCAACCTCCCAGAAAGTCAAGGTTATTGGCGGAGAGTAGGGAAGAGATCCTTCTTTCCCTGTCTTTCCTTTTTTTTCCTCTTTCTCTTGCTTTCCCTTTTTATCTTCTTTGTTTTCCCTTGTCATTGGGGGTGGGGAGCAGAGGCAGAAACGCCACATGTGTCCTCAGTAAAACTTCCCAGAAGGAGAGGGACCTGTGAAGCTTCAAAAGAGAAGAATGAGCATTTTGTTGACTTGGTTTTCTGTGCAGGTGAGATGTGGGTGCCACACCTACATACACATACCTCCACACACACACACACACACACACACACACACACGCGCGCGCGCACGCGCGCGCGCGTGCACACAGAGCCCCAATTTGAGATGAGCCCTGGTGGGATTCTCTGACGCCCACATCCCACCTGAGTCAAACCCTAAGGTCCCCATGGGTGTTATGATTATGAGGGGTTGCTCTGGGGAGAGGACTGCCCTCCCTGTCCTAGGGGAGGCCCCAGGTCTCACCTGCCCTTGGGCTGTACGGGAACAATCCCACTCATAGAGGTGCGAGTTGTGGGATCTGGAGGGCGACTTGGGAAAAGGAGCTGGTCCTCCCAGGCACCCCAGCAGAAGCAGGAAGTTGAATTTTTTTTTTTTTTTGAGACGGAGTCTCGCTCTGTTGCCCAGGCTGGGGTGCAGTGACGCAATCTCAACTCACTGCCTGAGCCACCACACCTGGCCAAAAAAGCTATTTTAAAGGAGACCAGAGTGTCTGTACCTTACTCTATAAGTGACCCTGCTCTAGGTTCAGCTGAAACCTCCGTCTCCCGGATTCAAGCCATTCTCCTGCCTCAGCCTCCTGAGTAGCTGGGATTACAGGCACGCCCCACCACACCCGGCTAATTTTTGTATTTTTAGTAGAGACGGGGTTTCACCATGTTGGTCAGGCTGGTCTCGAACTCCTGACCTTGTGATCCTCCCGCCTCAGCCTCCCAAAGTGCTGGGATTACAGGCGTGTGCCACTGTGCCCGGCCAGAAGTTGGATTTTGACCTTGTTGCAAAAGATGTGCAATTCAAAGGAAGGATGCAGTCAGAAGGGGTTAGGAGAGGATAAGGCTGTCCAGAGTTCTTATTCATCCAGCACTTACCCCATGGCAGGCCTGTGTCATCAAATAGCCCCAAGTTCTCTTCTGCAATATCCAAATAAGGCCTTTGTGCCCAAAGCATGTGTCTAAGGATTCTCAGACATGCACAGTCTCCAGGTAGTTGCAAATCACCTCCCCTCCCTTGCCCGGCTCCTGCTGCCTCCCACCCCTCGGTACCTCCTGCCCATCCTTCATGCTCCCGCCTTACCCTGAGAAGCAGCAGAGCAGATGGTTGTGAATGTGGACTTGCGGCCAGATGGCCTAGGCTGGAATCCCAGCACTACTGCTACCAGCTCTGGGAGCTTGGACAAGTTACTTAATTGCCCTGTGCCTCAGTTTCCTCATCAGAAAGAATAGCATCTACTTCATTTGGTTGTTATGAGGGCCAATATTTGGGGAGTGATTCTAACAGTGCCTGACTGGCATGTAGTAAGCACTGAATATGTATTTGTTAAATTAAAATGATTGTACAACTTTCTTGCCCTTATGACAGCTCTGTTAGGGAAGGTACTATTGTTACCCATTTCACAGCTGAGTAGATGATGGCCTAAATAGATAAGCACAAAGCCAGTTGATCGTGGAGCTGTGATTTGAACACAGCTCTGTCTAACTTCTCCAAACCACTATTCCATACTGTCTTCACATACAACAAAGTTTTTTGTTTTTGTTTTTGTTTTTGTTTTGACACAGAGTCTCACTGTGTCACCCAGGCTGGAGTGCAGTGGCACTATCTTAGCTCTCTGCAACATCCACCTTCCGGGTTCAAGTGATTCTTGTGCCTCAGCCTCCTGAGTAGCTGGGAATACAGGCATGCACCACCACACTTGGCTAATTTTTTGTATTTTTAGTAGAGATGGGGTTTTGCCATATTGCCCAGGCTGGTCTCAAACTCCTGGGTTCAAGCAATCCACCTGCCTCAGCCTCCCAAAGTGCTGGGATTACAGGCATGAGCCACCACACCTGGCCAAAAAAGCTATTTTAAAGGAGACAGCTCCACGATCAACTACCTTACTCTATAAGTGACCCTGCTCTAGGTTCAGCTGAAAACACTGCTGCTTCCAACGCTATGGAAAACAGCATGGAGGATCCTCAAAACATTTAAAATAATGATCCAGCAATCCCATTTCTGGGTATATACTCTAAGGAATTTAAAGCAAGGTCTCAACAAGACATTTGCACACTCATATTCATGGCAACGGTATTCACAATAGTCAAGAGGCAGAAGCAACCAGAAGTCCATCAGTAGATGAATAGATAAACAAAATGTGGTATATAGACAGAATGCAATCTTGTTGAGCCCTAAAAACAAAGGAAATCCGCAGTCCTGAGTGCAGTGGTGTTTACAACTAATTGATCACAACCAGTTACAGTTTCCTTTGTTCCGTCTCCACTCCCACTGCTTCACTTGACTAGCTAAACATAAAAAATAAATAGAAACAAAGGAAATCCTATCATATGCAACAACATGGATGAACCCTGAGAACATTATGCTAGTGAAATAAGCCAGGCACAGAAACACAGATACTGCATGATTCCACTTATACAAGGGATCTAAAGAATTCAAATAACTCATAGAAACAGAAAGTGGAATGGTGGTTGCTAGAGGCTTGGGGGAAGGGAAATGGGTAGCTGTTGTTCAATGGGTAGACTTTCATTTTTGTAAGATGAAACTGTTCTGGAGATCTATTTCACAACAATATGAATATACTTAATACAACGTGAAGATGGCTAAGATAGACCGGGCACGGTGGCTCATGCCTGTAATCCCAGCACTTTGGGAGGCCAAGGCAGGCGGATCATGAGGTCAGGAGTAACACGGTATTTTAGTCTCTACTAAAAATACAAATAAAATTAGCCGGGCATGGTGGCATGCGCCTGTAGTCCCAGCTACTTGGGAAGCTGAGGCAGGAGAATCGCTTGAACCCGGAAGCCAGAGGTTGCAGTGAACCGAGATCGCGCTACTGCACTCCAGCCTGGGTGACAGAGCGAGACTCTGTCTCAAAAAGAAAGAAAGGAAGAAAGAAAGAAAGAAAGAAAGAAAGAAAGAAAGAAAGAAAGAAAGAAAGAAAGAAAGAAAGAAAGAAAGAAAGAAAGAAAGAGAAGAAAGTGACTATGATAATAAATTTTATGTTTTTTATAATAATTTTAAGTTTTTAAAAATAATTTTAAAAATACTATTGCTTCTGAAATGCTCAACTTAACACACTCTGACCTTCCATGATTTATTTTTTTGTGTGTGTTTTTTTAGACAGGGTCTCACTCTATCGCCCAGGCTGGAGTGTAGTGGCACAATCTCAGCGAACTGCAGGTGTGCACCACTATGCCCTGCTATTTTTTTATTTTTTGTACAGACAGGGTCTCACTATATTGCCCAGGCTGGTATTGAACACCTGGGCTCAAGCAATCTTCCCACTACGGCCTTCCAAACTCCTGGTATTACAGGTGTGAGCTACCATGCCCAGCCCCATAATTATCTTGAAATTTCCCTAGTAGAACACAAGTCCTGGACCAGTATATCTGACTCTACTGGGAAGTTGCTAAACCTTCCCCAGGCTATCTCCAAGCAAGATGTTTCTGTTTATCTTCTTTCCCCAACCATGCCTAGTTCAGATTTTTTAAATGCTTTTGGGTCTCCGGACCCTTTTGAGAATCTGAGAAAAGCTACCACACTCTCCCTACCTTCACACCCCAAATACACGTATGCATTGACACAACTAATTTTCCTTATGAGTCAGAGGACTCCTTGATAGCACGGGGCCTCTCCATGGTCCTCTGAGATCCTTACTTCCCTATGCACCACAGGGCTTCCCCTGATTGGCTCAAAGCTTTGTTAGTTACCTCTTTTCCCTCCCAGTGAAATCAAGGAAAGAGAGAACTTCTTAAAAGACCGCATGTAGCACCTCATCAAGCCCAGGATGGTGTTATATTATCTGTGTGACAATTTACTCTAAAACATCTCTATATATGCAGAGTGGTGCGTGTGTGTGTGTGTGTGTGTGTGTGTGTGTGAGTTTGTGTGTGTGTGTGTGATTATACTTACCCTAGGGGTGGTTCGTTAGCATTTGAAAGACCCTAATAGGAATCTACACTCCAGAAGTAATTACTCAGTGCTTCAAATATCCATATCTAAATCTACACGAGAGGGTTCCTTAATTGGCATAGAGATCTTAGAAGTATTAGGATATATGGCTTAAGATTGTGGGCTCTGTGCCCTGGCAGGAATGAGGCTAGAGCAGCCACCTGGCACCTTCAGAGCAACACTTTAATCTGGAGTTCCATTTGGTCCTCTATCATCTCCCTATTTTCAGAGGACTGTGGTGCCTCACCCACCCAGAAGTTTGGCTGACTGTCAAGAGAATACCATCGCATCTGCCTCAGAGTAAATCCTGCATGCAAAGTGTCTATCAGAGGGCCTGAGGACAGAGTGGGGACGTTTCCTAGCCTACAGGAATACATTATATCATCATCCTTGTATCTGCTTCCTAATAATCATATGGCTGGTCAAATTCCATCTGAGGGTTGCTTTCATTCTAATTCACCACCTGGCAGTGAGTGGTAGGGAAGGACAGGTAGACCCCCTACCTATGTTCCTGGCAATGACTGAGGTGGCAGGATTGGCTTGGGGATGCCTATGGGTCATCCAAATCTGATGAGGCTTTGCTGTATTCAGGGAATAAACTGTTTCATCCAGACTCAGTTTCCCCCTCTCTCTCCTCCTGAGTCTGGCTCTCTTCCATTGCTGGCTTCATTATTGGACTCTCTGGTGATGTTAAGAGGCAACATCTCCTCATATTTGCTCTGGTTCAAGTTTGGCATAGAAAGTAAAAAGTGTATTTTCCTGAAATCTCTTACAAAAGTCCCCAAAGCCTGACTTGGATCGTGTGACTGTCCCTGGTCCAATCACTGTTGCTGGAGAAAAGGTATTCTGATGGGTCACATGCCACTTCAGATAGGGGTGTCAGCTCCACCAAAACCACATGGCTTGAGAGTAGTTAGGGATGAGCAGTGGATTAAAGCTGGCCACAAAATCTTTGACACTAGTTCCATTGAGAGATAAGAATGCGTTTCCCTTCCCCGTTAATAAAGGCCAGCCCTGTGTCTTATTTTGGACAATAAAACATGGCAGACATGACACTGTACATTTCAAAGCTGGACCTTAAGAAATCTATGGATTTAACTTTCCCATGGTTAGAACACAGCATCATGGAACACTGTGAGGAAGCCTAAGCAGCCATGTGGGGAGGCCCATGTGAGGGAGAATTGAGGTGCCCAGCCAATTTCCCCAGCTGATCTTCTAGCCAGCAGCATCCAGGATTATCTGTCAGCCATGTAGGTGGGGCCATCTTGAGCAGTCAAGAGCAACTGAACCTTCAGATGCCAGCAATACCAGCAGACACCACACGGAGCAGAAAGATCACCTAGCTGAGCCTGGTCAATTCACAGAACCGTAAGAAACAATGAATTGTGATTGTTTGAAGTCATCAAGTTGTGGGTTCATTTGTTCCATAGTTATAGATAGCTGATACAAGGTGGCTCCCTGCTATGGTTTGAATGTTTGCCTCCCCTCCAAAATTCATGTTGCACCTTAATTGCAATGCAATAGTATTAACAGGTGGGGCCTTTTAAGAGGTCATTAGTCCCTAGGGACTCTGCCCTCATGGATGGGATTAGTGCCTTATAAAAGGGCTTAAGGGGGTCCAGGCGTGGTGGCTCACACCTGTAATCCCAGGACTTTGGGAGGCTGAGGTGGGTGGATCACGAGGTCAGGAGTTCAAGACCAGCCTGGCCAAGATGGTGAAACCCTGTCTCTACTACAAATACAAAAATTAGCCAGGTATGGTGGCAGGCGCCTGTAATCCCAGCTACTCAGGAGGTTGAGGCAGAGAATTGCTTGAACCCGGGAGGTGGAGGTTGCTGTGAGCCAAGATCACACCACAGTACTCCAGCCTGAGTGACAGAGCGAGACTCTGTCTCAAAAAAAAAAAAAAAAAGGGGCTTGAGGGGGCGAGTTTGCCCCTTCTGTCCCTTCCACCATGTGAGGACACAGGTGTCCCTCCCCTCCAGAGGATGCAGCAACAAGGTGCCATCCGCAAAGCAGAGAGCAGCCCTCACCAGACACTGAATCTGCCGACACCTTAATCTTCAATTTCCCAGCCTCCAGAACTATGAGTAATAAATTTTGCTATTTATAAATTATCCAGTCTGTCGTATTTTGTGATAGCGGCTCATTAAATGTGCTAGATAGGCAACAAACAAGAGTCCACCACAATCGCCTCCTCTGTGTAGTCAACTCTGCCTGGCAACTGATGGGCTCAAGAAGACATGGAATTTTCTGCAGCAGCATTCCAGTTTCCACGCATCAGTTTTGTCAGTATCCAGACAGTTGCTGTGGCAGCAGCGGCTGTACCCTGATTTGGAGCTCACAGCTCCGGCAGTGGGTTTTTAAGCACAGCTGTTTCTATTGATGGTTTCCTGGCTCCAGGCCTTCCTGCATGTAGCAAAGATAGCAGCTCCCCTAGCGGGTCAATCCTGCGGGTTCTGAGAGTCCTTGGAAACCCAGCCTAGAGTTTACACAACAGCCCTCTGTAGTGGGTTACCATGGGGACCTCTCCAAAGCTATGTCCCTGTCCTAACCTCCAAAACCTGTGCATGTGGCCCTATTTGACAAAAGAGTCTTTGTAATGTAATTAAGTATCTTGAGATTAAAGCAGCTTGGATTACCCAGGTGGGCCCTAAATCCTTATAACAGGCAGAAGAGGAGAAAACACAGAAAGGAGAAGGTTTTGTAAAGACGAGAGGCAGAAATTGAAGTGATGCTGCCACAAGGAAGGCCAGTAGCCCCCAGAAGCCGAAAGAGGCAAGGAAGGATTCTCCCCTAGAGCCTCCAGATGGAGTGTGGCCTTGCTGACATTTTCATTTTGGACTGCTGGCCTCCAGAACTGTGAGGGAACCAAGTTGTTTTTAAGCCATCCAGGTAATGGTCATTTGCGGCCTCGGGGGAGTCATACACCTTCCAATGATTCTGTAAGCAGTGACTTCCTTGTTTTAAATCCCCTTCTGCTTAAAATGTCTGGAGCAGTTTCCATTTCTCGCACTGAACCCTGAGTGGTACAACTCCCTTCCCATTCTGGAAATGCAAGACTAGGCAAGCCAGAATACATATTGTGAGTAGGAACCGGGGCCGAGGCTGAACAGACTCAGATTTGAGGCTCGGAAAGTGGTACCGTCCCTCGCTCTGCTGTCAGCCTCACAGGCAGATGCATTTCTCCCGGTTCAGCAGAAGCATTGGTCTTGATAGTCTTTTTACTGCTACTGTGGCAGCAACCGTTTATTTTCACTTTAAATCACTCTGCAGTCAGCACCCTGGCTTACTTCTGCCAAGAGTCCCACTGCCTCCTCAGTCCGAGAACACAGAGTCAGGCGGGGCCTCTATGATGCCTATCTCTCTTTTCTTTACCCCTTGGAGCCCGATAAAGAGCTGGAAAGCACCAGAACATGATTGAGTCTTTATTCCGATACCAGTGTGATCACTTCCTAGAGGGCAGTTTGTCGTGGTCTTCATCCTTTTCCCAAACCAGGGCTCTATATGTTCAAGGAAATGCATGAGTAGATGTGCCTGAGTGTCCATGAACTTATGTGTCCATGGGTGTCTTGAGCCCATGTGCCTGTTCCTGTGTGTGTGTGCCTTTCTGTGAGTTTGCCTTTGTGTCTGGTGTCTGGATGTGTGCATCTAGTGGCTGTGGAGAGAGAGTGGCGGGAGAGGAAGTGAAGTGGCTGTGGTTACTGTTAATACCATAAACTTGAGCTATTGTTTTCATAAATAGGAGGCTGGAGATCGCCTCTTGCTGCTCTTACCACTGTGCTGTTGAAATTATATTACCGTGGAAGAATCCTTTCTTCATTCTGCAAGCGTAACCGCTTAAACCAGGACGGAGCATTCTGCTCCGTGGAAACTCAGCTGGGATGGGCTTTATCCGTGGAATTTCTAAGCCAGGGCACTATAGTACCTCGTGGCCTTTGTCTTAGGGATCGAAATAGAAACCATAGAATTCTCTGCTACTAAAGTTGAGGTCACCTCAGTGCTTCCCAATAAATCCCCTGTGGTGCCCATGTTGATGGTTATGTGGTAAGGACACATTCTGCATCAGGAGCTATTCCAGGCACTGACTTTCCTGAGAGGAGCTGGGCCCCAGTTGGGACCTCCAGGGGCTCTTGATGATCTGATATGGTGCCATCAATGCAAAGAATGATATGAACCAGCATAGAGCTGGGCGACATTGAATGCAAAGAATGATATGAACCAGCATAGAGCTGGGCGACATTGAGTGCAAAGACATGAGGCCTTTATCCTAGACTTGGAGGAGGGAGTATAATCGTGGGAAGCTTCCCGGAAGAAGTATGCTGATGGGATGTCTGAAGGAATAAGTAGGGATTAGCAGGAGCCCTTAGAGCTCCCCATGATCAAAGCAGGTGCCTCAGCTCAGCCCAGGATCAGGCAGCAGCCGCCTTGTATAGAGAGGAAATGGCAACTCTGCTTACTCGGGGCAGAATCATCCCATTGTGAGCCACATAGTGCCACTTGCAACATAAAAAAAGGGCTCTTGGCTGGGCGCAGTGGCTCACGCCTGTAATTCGAGCACTCTGGGAGGCCGACAGGTGGATCATCTGAGGTCAGGAGTTCGAGACTAGCCTGCCCAACATGGTGAAACCCTGTCTCTACCAAAAATACAAAAATTAGCTGGACGTGGTGGCATGCGCCTGTAATCCCAGCTACTCTACTCAGGAGGCTGAGACAGAATCATTTGAACCTGGGAGGTGGAAGTTGCAGTGAGCCGAGATCATGCCACTGCACTGTAGCCTGGGTGACAGAGCAAGACTCCATCTCAAAAAGAAAAAACAAAGAAAAGAAAGAAAGGTTCCTTCTCCCCCACTCCCTTCCCAGCCCAATCTGAAAATCACACACTGCCCTCCCAGACACTGCTGGCATAAAGAGTGACCAGGTTCTCCACCCTTACCACTCCTCCAGAGCCCACCCTGGGGTCAGCCACTGTGTCGGTGGCTCCTCTGGGCCTCTCCACATCTCTGCCCGCCGTCCTGTGCAGGTTCTGCACCCCAGGAGGCTGATCTGTCCTCCAGCTTCAGGAGACCCAGGCAGAAGCCCTAAGTGCAGGAGGATTTGTCTCCCCAACCTCCTCCTGCTCAGGCCCCTGCGTTCTGCTGCTAAAGGCCACCACTCCTGTGGGGCTACCCTTCTCCTACCCTGTAATTACTCTCTCTGGATTTCAGAATCCACCCCTTCTCCTTATTCCTTCAGGGTTGGGGTGGTAGTGGCTTCCTGCCGTCACTGGTCTCCCCTGGCTTCCCTCCCCATCCTGGGCTTTCTCCCACCGGCTCTCACCTCCGTAAATAGTCCCTTCATTAAACTCTCCTCATATCTCCTGGCTGGAAAGTGGCACCTTTTTCCTGCCAGGACCCTGGCCAGCACTCTCACCTCCCAACAGAGGGCGCTGCCCTCTCCCAGGGTTTGCTCCCCTTCGATTTCCTGGAGGGCAAGGTGGTGGCCAAGGAGCCGTGAAGCCACTGGTGGCTCAGGTCAGCTCTGGTCCCTCCCACCTTGAGCCCAGGTTGCAGGAAATGGGCTCTCACTTGGTCTTCATGACCAACATCCCCCCCCTCCCTTGGACATAGGCTCCTGAAGGGGATCCTGCTTTTGTGCTTAATTCCCTGGCTAGCTCCAAAGGGACAGGAGGGCCACCTGGATCCCCGCGTGCCTTCAGAATCCTGACTCTTAATTGCCCCCATCAGGCCTGGGGACCTGCTCCTGCTGTGGCCCACCCTCTCCCACCCTCAGTGGCACATCCCTCCAACAGCCAGGCCACATCCGGCCCCTGACACCTGCCCTGCTGATCACTCCGGTACTCGCTGCTACAGCGGCTGCTGGAAGCGATCTGGAGCTTGGGGCCTGCCATGCTCACCTCCCCATCTGGATATTCCTCAGCCCTTATTCCAGCAGGTGCCTTGGCAGTAGGCTCATATCAAACCTCAGCCTTCCAACCCCTTCAGACTCCTGCCCGCCAGCCATAAGTGCTCCCAAAAGGGCAGTGTTAGCGGGAAGACCAGCCTCCACCATGTGGAGCATCGCCTGGGGCTGAGTGAGCGCCATGACCCTGGGCTCAGCCAGAGGACTGCACCAAAGGCAGCATTTCCAAGTGGATTCAGAGGAGAGAGGAAAGGAATAGAAGCCAAGGGGCAGGGTGGGGCTTAGGAAGGTGGGAGGAGGACAACCAGAGCACCTTCAACAACATCACCTCCTGCAGGAGAGCAGTGCGCACTGTGGGCCAAGCGCTCAATACTTATTTGCATCAGGCATAATCACAACACAAATGATCCCTGCTTTTTAAGGGAGGAAACTGAGAAATGACAGCTTGAGTGGCTTGCCCACAGTGAGGAAATGCAGTCTGATTCCCAAGTGCACCCTCTAGGTCCTTGGCCTTCACGTGCTAACCAGGTCCTGCTACAGATTTCTCAGACCACTGACCAGATTTGCCATTTGCCTTGCTCCTGAGTTTCAACTAATGGACAAGCATGAACGGGTCCATCCCTCCTCCACCCTCAGCTCTGTCTCCCCTTAGTGGCACCTGCGCTCCAGCCCTGTCCTCCCTCCCTCCCTCCTTGCAGCTCAGAGCATCATGGTCACAGTCAGGGCCAGGGTCCTAGCAGCCTCTGTGCTGTCACCTCTTCCATCCATCATGGGGGTTCCCTTGCAGTGTCTGCGTTGAGAAACAAATGTTCTCCCCCTTTAGTAAATCATGTGAACCATCACACTCAGGGACAGCTGGTTAGAACACAAGCTACTACTTTCCTACAAGGTGAGGACATTGGAGGCACAAAATGTATGCAGAGCTGCACACGGGCAGTGCCCAGCTTGCCAGCTCAGCACAACCTGGCCTCCTTCCACTTGCCCCTCTGCCTCAGGCTCCAGGCCAGCTGGGCACGGTGTCTCTCTCCCCAGCCCTTGAGGAAACAAGGGCGTCTTTCTGGCTAGGTACCTGAGCAGGAAGCAGGCTTGGCAGATACAGCTCCCCCAGGCACCTCCCAATCACCTCCCAATCACCTCAGCTTGACCTCTTCTCTCGGGGTTCTCAAAATCAGAAATCTATGCCGAGTGTGGTGGTTCACACTTGTAACCTCAGCACTTTGGGAGGCCGAGGTGGGAGGATTGCTTGAGTCCAGAAGTTCGGAACCAGCCTGGCCAATACAATGGGACCCCATCTCTTAAAAAAACCCTAAAACAATTAGCCAGACATGGTGGCACATGCCTGTAGTCCCAGCTATTTGTGAGGCTGAGGTGGGAGGATTGCTGGCACCTGGGAGGTTGAGGTTGCAGTAAGCCATGGTCACATCACTGTACTCCAGCCTGGATGACAGAGTGAGACCCTGTCTCAAAAAAAAAATCAGAATTCTCACCGACATGGCTCCTTCCTTGGAGTTGGGGACAGTAGTGGGTAAAGCAACATTGGCTGTAGACTAATCGTGTTATTGGACTCTTTTATAGACTCTGTCCTTTGAGGTGCTCTTTCTTCTCTCTGTCTTCAGGCTCCCAGATCCAGGGCCCCATCCTTCAAAGTCTGCTCTTTGGAATAAATCTCACGTCAGTCATTTACATGTCAGTATGAATTTGCAATAATTCTCTCCCCCAGGAGGATTTGCATTGAAATCTTTCTGGATGCAAATCATTCTGCAATGATAGATTTTTTTTCCCCATTGGAGGGATTTCAACTTGTAATCTCATAAGGCAGAGAGGCATGGGGACGGGTACGCTGCTCGCAGACTGTGAATCTCACAACTTCATCCACTTGTCCTGTTTCCAAATGGTCTAGCTTAGGTTGACTTCTTCTCTCTGTGTTGTCTTACTCTTTCCAGCTCTTGCTCCTGGGATTTAGAGGGTTTGTTGACTCACCTTTCTGATTCATCTAAGAATCACAAGATTTCAGGTCTGGTGGGACTTTGGAGATCAAATAATCCAACCCCTTAGTTTCTCAGTGAAGAGACAGAAACCCAGAGAGAGAAAAGTGATGTGTCCAAGATCCCACAGCAAATTACAGCAGAGCCAAGGCCAGGCCCTGGGCTTCCTGGCTCCTAGCAATGTCCTTTGCACTTTGCCATGCGA
Organism: Macaca nemestrina; assembly: GCF_043159975.1. Taxonomy (NCBI): domain Eukaryota; kingdom Metazoa; phylum Chordata; class Mammalia; order Primates; family Cercopithecidae; genus Macaca; species Macaca nemestrina. The sequence continues at coordinate 120,072,691 of NC_092145.1, read as the reverse complement.
AGACCCATAAATAACTTCCAAACAAATATGGGCAGTCTTTGCAGAGCAAAGCCCGGGCAGAATGACACAGGCCACTTTCATGTGGCTTGAGAAGATCATTCCTAGAAGCATTTGCTCTAGAAAAAAAGGCCCACAGAACCCTCCTTGTGCCTACAGGGTCTGGAGAGTCCTGAACCAAGCTCACTGTTGTCACTGTCCAGGAAAACACCTCTCCTGAATTTTGCGACAGGGCCTTTAGTTTTGTTTTCCAAGCAGCCCCTCACCCTTCAAAAGCAGGACCACCCTTGACCATACGCATCAGCCAGCTTTCTTAGTGCTTCCTCACCAGACAGCACAAGGCCCCTCACCTATTTGAGATCAGCCTTGGCCTGAATTGGATCTGGACTTATCCCAGAATCACAGGCCAAAGGCAGAGGACCAGAATCAATATGTAGCTTAAAAAGGGACTAACAAGCCCTGGAATCAGACTGCCTGGGTTAAACGCTCACCTTTCCTACCTCCCAACTCCGTGTCTTTGGGCTGTTCACTTAAGTTTTCTGTGCCTCAGACCCCTCAGCTGTCAGATAGGGGTAACTGGCACCTGCCTCCAGATTGTTTTGACGTGAAATGGAGTCAATACATGGAAAGCACTTGGAACAGCACCTGCATATAGAAAGCACTCACTTAAACTTACCCATAATGGAGCCTGGCAGAGTGGCTCATGCCTGTAATCCTGGCGACTCAGAAGTCTGAGGCAGGAGGTTTGCTTGAGGCCAGGAGTTTGAGACCAGCCTGGGCAACAGAGTCATGAGACTGCATCTCTCTCTTTTTTTTTTTTTTTTTTTTGAGACAGAGTCCCACTCTGTCGCCCAGGCTCAAGTGCAGTGGTGCGATCTTGGCTCACGGCAACCTCTGCCTCCCAGGTTCAAGCGATTCTCCTGCCTCAGCCTCCCGAGTAGCTGGGATTACAGGTGCACACCATCACACCTGCTAATTTTTGTATTTTTAGTAGAGATGGGGTTTCACCATGTTGACCAGGTTGGTCTCAACTCCTGACCTCAGGTGATCCACCCACCTCGGCCTCCCAAAGTGCTGGGATTACAAGTGTGAGCCACCGAGCCCAGCCCAAATTTCGTCTCTTAAAAAAAATACAAAAATTAGCTGAGTGTGGTGGCGCAAACCTGTAGTTCCAACTACTTGGGAGGCTGAGGCAGGAGGATCACTCGAGCCCGGGAAGTTGAGGCTGTAGTGAGCCATGATGGCGCCACTGCACTTCAGTCTGGGTGAAGAGCAAGACCTTGCCTCAAAAAAAAAAAAAAAAAAAAAAAAAAGTTACCCATGATGTCTTTGGTATCTCCCTTCAGAACCTCCCAGAAGTCTCTCCACCTCTCCCCTTGAAACTAAGTACTACAAGTCTTGGTTTAAAAAGGTTGATGTCAAGGGTGGAGGAACATTAAAAGGAATATGTGTAGAAATTTCTGAAATTTATCCAAAAAACAGATTTACTGGCCGTAGCCACTTCCCACTTCATCCTGACATCAGGTTGAACCAAATCAAGAAAACAAATAAGATAAACAATGTTGTGTGTGTGTGTGTGTGTGTGTGTGACACAGTTGTGGGAGTTTTTTCCCCCTTACTTGAAATTAGCATTATTCTAGATCAGGTTGTTATCCCATAATATTTTATTTATTTTTGACATGTTCCTTGTTTCTCACATACAGTTTTGTTAGTGCTGAGAAATACAATAATAAGGAAAAGAAGGTAGGCTGCTCCGAGGGGGCCTATGCTACATAAATATTTTAAGTTTCAAGCAAACTTGAGTTCTGTGCACGCGGCTCTCTTTAATCTCATACTTTTACACTGTGGAGCAGTAAATCTGCGCAGCTCTGAGCTGGCCACCAGCATGGCCCAGAAACATCATTCCCTCCCCTCCTGCATCGTCTGGGTATGGATTTTCAGTGGTGGTTGGGGAACCACAGTGCAGAAGCTGCTGTCCAAGCAGCTTGTAGAGCCCCAGTGGCCACAGTTTAGTGTTTATGGGTTCAGGGTAGACTGAACAGCCAGCTGTCTGCAGCAGGAAAGTCCCTTAGCCAAAAAATATATCCCCTACTGGTCTGTGGTAAATGCCTGAAATTCCACCATTAGCAATGCATTCCTTTGGTTATGCCCCGCACGTTTGAGCCACAATTTTAAAGTGAAAATGCCCCTCAAGGGACTAACACGTGGAGACCCTGACACTTTCAATGAATAAGTGTTTCAGATCGGTTTCTGAGAGAGGAGGTGAGCCCTTGGCTGCCTCCCTGGTAGGAGTGTGGTTGCAGGCAGGGGGGAAGGAGTAGAGAAAGGAAGGAGTGGGGGCATGGAGGGCTGTGGGCAAACTTGGGCAGCTGAGCCATTATGACGCTTTTAAAACAAGGCCTCAATTCTCTGACACTCCTTCCAGTTGGAGGTGGGGTCTATATCCTCTCCCTTGAATCTGGGTGGGCTTGTGACTGCTTCAACTAGTAGAGGATGGCCGAAGTGCCTCAATGTAACCTCCAAGGCTGAATCATAAACGCCAGTGCAGCTTCCTCCTGGTTGGCTGGAGCCCCGGATCATCGTGTGAGAAGTCCAGCTACTCTGAGAATTATATGCTGCAAAGATCACTCTGGTAGATGACACTAGATTAGCCTAGCCTGCCAGCCATCCCTGCCTAGGTTCTAGATATGTAAGTTAAGCCTCCAGAACAAGCCATTCACTAGCCAAATACCACTGAGAGACCTCCCTCAATGCCTTTCGAAGCAGAAGAGTTGTGTAGTCAAACCCTGCCCAAATTCTTGACCTACAAAATTGTAAAATACAATGAAATTATTGTTATTTTTAACCACCTGGGATTAGAATAATTTGATATGCAGAAATAGGAACTGGATCAGCCGTGGCACCCAGAACTGGCTTGATAGAATCAGCTTCACAGACAACTGACATAGATGCTCCTGGGAACTGGGGGTGGGGGAACTCAAGTCCCTGGGAGTAATCAAGCCCGCACTTGAGGCTAACACCTTCTGGCCCACAACGGGCCATTTATCGGCTACCGCATAGAACCCTCTGGATATCCAGGGTTGGGAGTGGAAGATCTGGGAGAATTCTATTCATCTGCCTTTCCAGACAAGGGTACTGAGCTTCTGAGATGCAAGGCAACTTGCAGCCCACAGCCGCAGGGCCAGGCATCTAGCTCTTGAGTTCTAGAGGGGAGGTGCAAGGTTTTGTGCAAAAAGCTTGGTGTGGACTCAGAAACCAGAAAGGCCTGGGCTTAAGAGGGGGCTTCTGCTCTTGGCTTTGCTGGTTTTGATGAAAAGACTCAGTGTCTTCATCTGTGAAATAGGAACAACAGATCCCGTTCACAGGGTTAATGTGAGGGTTCCATAAGATGGCATACAGGACAGCCCTGGAACACACAGAGCCACCTTCGTCCCCATACTCTCCCTCCCATTTGTGGCCCTTTCCACCTCACCTCACCACACAGGACTGCAGCCAGGAACCATCCTCTTGGGCTCCTTCTCACATCCTTCCTCACTTCCTGGACTTTGGTGGGGAGGCAGGATGACAATGCTTCTCTGGAACATCAAGAGTGAAGCTGAGTTGCCCCAGACCACACTCTTCTGAGCGCTCCCCTGGGCTCCAGAGCCTCCCCTTGCTCATTCCCTAGCCCACATCAGTTCTCTCAAAGTGCCCTCTTATCCAGAGAGCGCTGCGGAGTACAGGCCTCATCTTTACAGAATCCACAGTCTATGTTTTGGGCTTAGGGCTTTCCATTCCTTCCCTGGGCAACCTCTGAAACAGAGCTGTCACGTGGGGCTAGGACAAGAAATAAAGGACAGCAAACACGAGTCCTCCAAACTGACTACAGCCAACCCCGGTGGTGGTTCCTTAAAATCCATCCTCCAGATGGCCAAGGACCACGCATAGGAGGAGGGCCCCTCTTGCATAAGGAATCTGAGGATTCCAGATCCCTGACTTGATGGAGGAGGTGGAGGGAGAAAAGAGGGGCCTGAACCATACATAGGGAAAGCTCTGTCTCTGCTGCCTACGGGGTGCCTACCCTGTCCCAGACCCACCCCGGGGAGAGGGGAGTGTGGGGGCAGGAGGGCAGCCACACAAAGCAACCAGAGACATTTGGTGGGCTGGGCTGGATTGGGCTGGGAAGAGTTGGGTGGGTCCCACCCCGAGGCCTGTCATCGGGAAATCTTTACACTCACAGATGGGCAAGTTCTGTTGGCACATTGTTGCTGTTCTGGAAAAACAGAGGGTTCATTAGGGAGAGAGGGTGGAGTTGGGAGTTTAAAAAAGAAGACAGCGACCAGGCATGGTGGCTCACGCCTGTAATCCCAACACTTAGGGAGGCTGAGGCAGGCAGATTACTTGAGGTCAGCAGTTCAAGACCAGCCTGGCCAACATGGTGAAACCCCATCTGTACTAAAAATACAAAAATTACCCAGGCGTGATGGCGTACGCCTGTAGTCCCAGCTACTCGGGAGGCTGAGGCAGAAGAATCACTTGAACCCGGGAGGTGGAATTTGCAGTGAACTGAGATCGCACCATTGCACTCCAGCCTGGGGGACAGAGTGAGACCCTGTCTCTAAATAAATAAATAAATAAATAAATAAGCCAGAGATTTTGACGGATGCCAGCAGAACACCTTTCTTCTTCTGTGGAAGCGGTAGCCATGAGGCTGGTTTCCGCCCCTCCGAGTGTTTTCCACGCTTCCCTTTTCCTTGCTTCCCCAAATCCCTCCTTTCAACTCTGACCTCGTTTGGGCTCCCTCAGAAGCAGCCTCTGAGAGCTAAATTTGAGCAGAACTGGTTTATTTGGGAGGAAACGGAGTGGAATGGAGGTGAGATGGGGAGAAGAAGGATGCCACACACGGGGCTCCTCAAGAAAGTCACTCCGCTGTGGGTCACTGGGGCTTAATCCCTCCTGGGGGCGAGGGAGCTGAGATGACTATCTTCTAGCTCCTGTGTCATCTGTCTGGGGACTCCTCCGAGAGCCTGCAGGCCTCGAGCAAGCCCTCAGCGGTCACCCAAGCACACATGGAAACAGTGAGCACGGGGGACATCTGTGCAGAGCCACGCCGGCGCCTGCTGCAAGTCCTCTTGCTTCGAACCTGTCTCTCGGTTCTTGATTCACACATGATCAGCTGAGCATTCACTTGGGACAACTGCAAGACCACAAACTGGGCAAAAGTAACCATAATGCCCCAGATGTCGTCTAAGCTGTGGAAAAGGAATGGGAGCCATCAATCTGCCTTGGAGAAGAGTGAAAACAGCCTTGGAGACAGCCAGATTGCTCCCTCCTCTGTGCAACTAACAGATTAGACTCCTCTCTCTGTTGGGTGTGGTGGCTCACACCTGTAATCCCAGCACTTTGGGAGGCTGAGGCAGGTAGATCACTTGAGGTCAGGAGTTCGAGACCAGTCTGGCCAACATGCCGAAACCCCATCTCTACTAAAAATACAAAAATTAGCTGGGCATGGTGGCGCTCGCTTGAACCTGGAAGGTGGAGGTTGCAGTGAGCCTAGATTGCACCACTGCATTCCAGCCTGGGCGACAGAGCAACATTCTATCACAAAAATAAAATAAAATAAAATAAATATTCCTCTCTTCCCTGTGCCTGGCCTGGAGAGGAGATGGCCAGGCCACAAGCTGCCCCTTGCTGTCTTTTACTCTTCCCGCCTCCCCACTCAGCCCCCGATGGTCCCAGGGCAGGAGAGTGGGCTTGGCTTTACCCCAGCCTTCTTTTTGGCAGGCCCCAGACCTCACCTAGCTTTGCTAAGCCTCCACATTTTGTTGAGTTGAGCCCGGCTGTCATTGTTGTGGCCAAGCCTTGCCACGAGAGGTGAGGTTTGTTTTTCTTTTCCGTTGCCACGGCTCCTTCTCTCCCAGGAGCGGGAGGTGCTGGGGAAGCTGTAATTTGCTAAACAGGCATTAATCTTCGCATCAATCCCGAGAGGCGGGTAGCACTGCTCAGTCAAAACACACAGTGTGATTAGATGATGCTGACAGGATAATGTGCAGGGATTTGCACCTCTCGGGCCAAGTCCTGGCTTCCCCAGGGCAGAACTTGCTGACCTTGACCTTGCCTCTGGGCTGTGGTCCACAGAGAATGTTCTCTTTGCCGAAGGGCAGAAGAGCCGGGCAGACAGCGTCGAGGGCTTCTCCACTGCTCTCCAGGCCACCTCAGTCTCTCTCCAGCCCTCCCATCTTCAACAGATCTAGAGAAAGTGGCACAGCCTGAGAGGAAGACAGACCTGGATTTGAATCTTGCTGTCACATGTTTGCATTCAACAAATATTCACGAGTGCCCTATTCTGTCCTGGTACTTTTAGGTTCTGGGGATATAGTGATAAATGTCAGGGTTTTGTGAGAGTCAATTCATAACATTACTTTCTCTCCTTCTCTGAGCAATCAAGAAATAGATATGGAAGTCCAAAAGATGGGGCTCAAAATGAATGTCCTTTGTTGCAGAAAAGGCTATATTGGCAGATGTGGCTTGAGATCTGTCACAACAATCGTCTTGCTAACACTCACTCCAGAGTTGATCTAACCCATTCAGCTACAGGCAAGAGTAAAGGCCACAGGGAGCTGAGATGTCGCGCTTTTCTGGACAGGCTTCCTCCCAAAGGGGACCTAGAAAAGGTTGAGTTTCTTGGGCCAGGATTATTTTCCCCAACTCATCAATCAGATAAGTTACTTTCTTTGTTTGGGTCCGTCCAAAATAGCTCCTGAGAGGAGGATGTGAGTAGAAGTGGGGTGTTTGGGAGGGACCTCAGGAAACACGGGGAGAGCCTATAGGGGTAGGCAGTCAATTAAGGAAACGTATTGAGCAAGGTTCCACTGTGGGCAGCGGGAGCTCAATCCTGCAGGCACCTCTAGGAGACGCCAAGGACCTCGCACCTAGAGTTATCCCATTCAAGGGGTGCAGGAGCCAGATGGTTATCTCCCAACCCCCTTCAGCCCTTGATTGAGGACTGCTCCTGGGGGACAGTCACCCCTCCACTAGCCTAACCCAGGGAGGGCGGAGCAGGCTCCAGAGGCCAAAGAAAGCCCTCAGGCCAAGAGCCACAGAGCCTGGCATGCAATAGATGCTCAGGAAAGGATAATTCTCGCTCATTCCTCATTCTGCAGGCAGGTACAAGTGACCCCAGGATTTGCCCACCCTACCACCCTTAGGGGGTAAGGGTGGAGAGAGGTGATATTAATGTCAGTAGCGATGCTGACACTGGAGCTTCCCCAACCTCCAACCAATGGTGACAGCAAATATGAGGACAGGAAGGAAAAAGGTGAGGTGATCGGAAGGAAAGAACCCCTGCTTGTGACTGAGGGGGAACTAGAGATACTAAATGACTCTCAGGGATGCCACACTCCAGATTTCACCTCTAGCTCCTAGGCCTTGAGGTGCCTAACCATGGCCCAAAATAGATCTTCCCTTGACATTGTAGACATCATAGATGGGCACACATGCATACACACAAGTATACACAAATGCAGACACGTGAACATCCATGTTCACACACAACACTCTCACACATGTATGCGTATAAATACATCTGCACATGACACACACAAATTACCCACATCCACACATACACAGCATGCTGGCATGCATATGCACACTCACAACATCCTCACACAAACATGAACACACATGCTCTCCCACGCATGCTTTCATGCTTTATTCTGTTGGCTCCTGGGATCCAACCAGGTGCATAGTGCCTTAAAGGGCAGTCCTGGGGATGTGACCTCTTCAACAGGAATCAGGCCTTTGTTCATATGAGGGTTCGTACCCTCCCTTCTACTCGTGCCTCTTGCCCTTGTCACCCACCCACCCCAAGCCAAGAACTAATCAGGAGATAGTCCCTCCATGATTTTGGCTATTTCTCCCACAATCACGAGCAAAGCTTAGGATGTGATACGGTTTGGTTGTGTCCCCACCCATATCTTGTCTTGATTTGTAGCTCCCATAATTCCCATGTGTTGTGGAAGGGACCTGGTGGGAGATAATTGAATCATGGGAGCAGTTTCCCCCATATTTCTCTCATTGTAGTGAATAAATGTCACGAGATCTGTTGATGTTATAAGGGGTTGCCCTTTTCACTTGGCTGTCTCATTCTCTCTCTTGCCTGCCGCCATGTAAGATGTTCCTTTTGCCTTCCGCTACGATTGTAAGGCCTCACCAGCCACGTGAAACTGTGAATTTATTAAACCTTTTTTTCTTTATAAATTACCCCGTCTTGGGTATGTCTTTATTAGCAGTGTGAAAACAGACTAATACAGGATGCTTCCCAAGTGAGGGCCTGGAACATAACCTAGGGGCCCAGCAGTTGGGGCAGCCCTCTTCCCTGGCTCAGGTGCTCTCCCTGTTCGAGGGAGAGGTGAGAACAAGACTCACAGCCAGGCGTCTCCTGGGCAGGGCTGGTGCTCCAGGCTCCAGGCCAACTCTTACCAACCAGGTCTACACTTCTCTTAGGAAAATAAGAGGTAAATGTGTCTGCCTGGGGCACTACCCCAAACCTGTTACTAGACCATGGTTGTGGCCTTAACACGGGCAAATGGTGCAGGGCCTCCAAACATAGCCCGCCTCATCCAATGGGCCGGTCAGCCTTGCTCAGAAAGGACCTGCAGCCCCTTGTTGCCAATTTGGCTTCAGTCAAGAAATGGGCATTCTGAAAGATGGCAATTCTGCTGACAGCCAAGGGCCAAAGGGAGAGGGACAGAGCCTGGTCATAAAGAGAGAGGGAAGCAAAGGAACTGTGGCTTTTAGGACCACAAATGCCAGTGTCCCATCTTTTATTTATTTATTTATTTATTTATTTATTTATTTATCAAGACAGAGTTTCGCTCTTTCACCCATGCTGGAGTAAAGTGGCACGATCGTGGCTCACTGCAACCTCTGCCTCCCGGGTTCAAGCAATTCTGCCTCAGCCTCCCGAGTAGCTGGGATTATAGACGCCCGTCACCATGCCCAGCTAATATTTTGTATTTTTAGTAGAGACTGGGTTTCTACATGTTGCCCAGCCTGGTCTCGAACTCCTGACTTCAGGTGATCCACCCACTTCGGCCTCTCCAAGTGTTAGGATTATAGGCGTGAGCCACCATGCCCGGCCTGGTGTCCCATCTTAAATGAGTATAGAAGAGGTTGCTTTTTCCTGAATCCAACTGTTCTAGGTTTACTTCTATGGGATGGCTGCAGTGGACAGAGAGTAGAGGTAGAATCTAGAATGTGCCAAATTGGGCACCTCCAAGATAATGTCCATCAGCCTGGCAAAAGAGGAAGGCGCCCAGCCTGTGCACTGATCCAGTGCTTGGATGCCTCCCAGGGCAGGGGGTTGCTCTAGTTGCTTGTATTAAACTCTACCCCCTGGGGACGCCTCCCTATCCATTCAAAGAAACTTACAATCTAAGGGCTGACCTCAAATTAAAAACAAGAAGATCAAAGCTTTTTAAGTTCCTTTCATTAGTCTCATCATCGAAAAACCTGTAAAGGATAGCTAAGCCTGGTGGCTCACGCCTGTGGTCCCAGCTACTCAGGAGGCTGAGGTGGGAGGATCCTTGAGCCCAGAAGGTCAAGGCTGCAGTGAGCCATGAGCATACCACTGCACTCCAGCCTGGGTGACAGAGTGAGACCCCAACTCAAAAAAAAAAAAAAAAAAAAATGATACTCAAAGGCAGGGGTTCCCAACCCCAGGGCTACAGACCAGTGCTGGTCTGTGGCCTGTTAGGAATCGCGCCACACAGCAGTAGGTGAGCGGCTGGTGAACGAGGATTACCGCCTGAGCGGATCCTCTGAGATCAGCCTAGGCATTAGATTCTCATAGGAGGGTGAACCCTACTGTGAACCGCGCATGCCAGGGATCTAGGTTGCACGCTCCTCATGAGAATCTAATGCTTGATGATCTAAGGTGGAACAGTTTCACCCCGAAACTGTTCCCATACCCCTGCCCAACCCCATCTGTGGAAAAGCTGTCTTCCATGAAACTGGTCCTTGGTGCCCAAAAGGTTGGGGACTGCTGCCCAAAGGGAGTAGAAAGTGAGTTTAATTTTGCTGGTCAAATGCTAGGGTTGAAATCAAGGGCTGAGGGAGTCGGGGGCTACCTACCTGGCTCCTGCACCCCTCAGATGGGGTAACTCTCGGTGCAAGGTGCCCACCGTCTAGTGCCGGGCAGAATCATGGCCCACAGTCCACAGTGGGAGCCGGCTCAATAACATTTCCTTTGCTAACTGCCTTCCCATCCCTGGCCCATGGGCCATGGTGGGCCAGGAGGCTCTGCTTCTGCCGGTGAGAGCGAAGGGTTAACTGGGCCCTCATCCTCCAGCAGGCCAGCCTGGGCTTGTTTGCGTGGTGGCCAAAGACTCCAAAAGCAACAAGTGGACAAACATCTATCCCTGTGTGAGCTCTTCGGAACCCTCTGCCTACCTCACATTTGCAGCTGGCCAAAGCAAGTCAATGACTAGGTCCAAGGTCAGCAGGGGAGGGCACGACCAAAGACGGGGGAAGAATTGGAGCCAATTTTGCAACCTTCACGGGCAGCGTGGGCTGGCGTCACTCAGCCTAGTGAGGAAGAGCTAATGACACTGTCTTCCTAGGGGAAATGCAGGCCGTAAGACACGCCTCTAACCAGGCTGTGGGCTTATGCAGGAGGGGCCTGTGCTAGACTCATATCCCCTGCCCCAGATCAAGCATTGGGTGGGCTTGTCAAAGAGGCTTACGGAGGGCGTGGATGGATATTGAATGCGACATGGTGTCCCAGCATGTCACTGCCGGCTGCAAGGTGAGCAGCAAAAGGACTGAAGCCCCATCCTGACTCTCCAGAGCCCTCTGTGGCCTGCAGTCCTCAGTGGGTGTCCTTGTCCCAGACTGGGGACACCTAGGGCTTGTGCCGACAGATGATTACTTTCACCTCTCTCTTGAAAAATGGCCCATGTTTAAGGATTCATAAAACCCAGGGAATGCATCACTGAGCCTATAACGCCAGAAATTCCCATGTAGAGAACTACTTAAAAAGAAGATTCATCAAACTAATTACTTCTTCTCACACCCCCAGACCCGCCCCCGCCCCTCTTTCTGCTTGGCCTGCTCAGAAAAATGTACAGCCTCATCAGCTGGGCTACTTTGAAGCCAAACTCCCCAGCCCGCTTGTGGAGGATGGGCAATGAAGCACCCCAGACCTCAAGATTTCTCTGGCTTTCTGGGCAGACAAGATACTTTTCTCTGCTGATTCATCTCTTCCAGGGGCTGAGGCAAGCCCAGGGTACCTCAGGGTAGAGTGAAGGAGGGAGGGGATGGGACTATTACGATGCAGTCAGGTTCCCTGTCACCCATCTCTCTGAGGCAAACTCTACACATCCTTATGCAGTGCTCCACGCCATGTTTCCTCGGCCTGCCTCTGAGTTCACCTGCAGCAGCAGGGGACAGTTCTTGAGTGGGAGCAACCCCAGCCAGTGAGGGATAGAAGCCCATGGATAAACACTTCAGCTTCACATCTGTAGTGGGTTGAATGGTGGCCTCCAAAAGATACGTCCACCTGGAAGCTGCGAACGTGATCTTATTTGGAAAAAGAGTCTTTGCAGACATAATCAAGTATCTCAAGAAGAAATCATCCTGGATTGCCCAAAGAGGTCCTAAAGCCAATGACAAGTGTCCTTCTAAGAAGAAAAGGAGAAAGGTGCAGTCGTAGGTGGAGCAGAGCTGTGGTTCGCCCGCTCCTGCTCCTGACTCACTGCTGTTTGTTCTTGCAGAAGGACAAGTCGGTCAGGAAGGCAAGCTGCAGTGATGGCTTATAAAGATACCGGGTCAGGCATGGTGGCTCACGCCTGTTATCCCAGCACTTTGGGAGGTCATGGATCACGTGAGGTCAGGGGTTTGAGACCAGCCTGGTCAACATGGTGAAACCCCGTCTCTACTAAAAATACAAAAATTAGCGGGGCATGGTGGTGCAAGCCTGTAATCCCAGCTACTCAGGAGGCTGAGAGACAAGAATTGCTCGAACCCAGGAGACAGAAGTTGCAGTGAGCAGAGATCGCACCACTGCACTCTAGCCTGGGTAACAGAGCGAGACTCTATCTCAAAAAAAATCATAAAAAAATAAAATAAATAAATAAAATACCAAGACATTGAGAATCACTACAAGAAAAACTCCTTGTGGTAAAGGTTCTAAGACATGGTGTATTAGTCCATTCTTGCACTGCTATAAAGAAATACCTGAGACTGAGTAATTTATAAAGAAAAGAGTTTTAATTGGCTTAGGTTCCTCAGGCTGTACTGGAAGCATGGCTGAGGAGGCCTCAGGAAATTTTTCTATCATGATGGAAGGCGAAGGGGAAGCAGGCACATCTTACTTGGCCGGAGCAGGAGGAATAAAAAAAGGGGGAGGTGCCACACACTGTTAAACAGCCAGATCTCATGAGAACTCACTAGATATCATGAGGACAGCAAGGGGGTAATCTGCCCCCATGATCCACTCACCTCCCACCAGGCCCATCTTCCAACATTGCGGATTACAATTCAACATGAGATTTGGGTGGGGACACAGAGCCAAACTATATTACCTGGGGTCCCTTCCAGATGAGAATCCACAGCGACTCATTGATTTGCACAGTCTTTCTGAGATTGTTGAGCAAATTACTTCTATCAGTATTGAGCCAGGAGTTGAGGTTGAAGTCACCATTGCAGATGCTTAAGTAAACTATTTTGATAAAGTGATTGCCAGGTTTTTTTAAAATAAAAAAATAAAAAAGAGGCCGGGCACGGTGGCTCACACCTGTAATCACAGCACTTTTGGAGGCCGAGGTGGGCAGAACACCTGAGGTCAGGAGTTCAAGACCAGCCTGGCCAACATGGTGAAATCCCGTCTCTACTAAAATACAAAAATTAGTTGGGCATGATGGCAGGTGCCTGTAATCCCAGCTACTCGGGAGGCTGTGGCAAGAGAATCCCTTGAACCCGGGAGGAGGAGGTTGCAGTGAGCCCAGATCGCACAACTGCACTCTAACCCTGGGCGACAAGAGCAAAACTCCGTCTCAAAAAAGTAAAAAATAAAAAAAGAGGGAGAGAAGAGAAGGGGAGAAGACACATAGGAGAAGGTCATGTGAAAATGGAAGCCAAGATTGGAGTGATGCATCTACCAGGAACACCAAGGATGGCTGACAATCGCTGGAAGCTGAGAGCTGGGCATGGAATGGATTCTTCCTCAGTCTCCGAAAGGAACCGACACTGCCGACACCTCCATGTCAGACTCCTGGACTCCAGAACTGTCCGGCAATACATTTCTATTGTTGTAAAGTCCCCAGTCGGTGACACTTCGTTACAGCATTCCTCAGTGGGATGATTTGGAGAGATGTTTAAAACAGTTCCTCAGGGGGTCCCCAATGGGATAGAGCCCCCAGTTGCCCACAGGGATAACCAGCTCGTTTATACAACCTTGATGAGCTTTTCTCCCTTCCCTGTCTCACTTCCCTACGGTCCTACTGGGGTTTCCTAAGATCACCTCAGGTAAACCACCTGCAGCCAAGTTCTTGGGATTTTGTTTTGTTTTGTTTTGAGACGGGGTCTCGCTCTGTCACCCAGGCTGGAGTGCAGTGGCACAGTCTCGGCTCTCTGCAACCTCAAACTCCTGGGCTCAAGCAATCCTCCCACCTCAGCCTCTTGAGTTGCTGGGACTACAGTTATGCACCACTGTGCCCAGCTAATTTTTACTTTTTGTAGAGATGTGTATCTCCCTATGTTGCACAGGCTGGTCTCAAACTCCTGGACTCAAGTGATTCTCCTGCCTCTTCCCCACAAAGTGTTGGGATTACACCGCGCCCAGTCCCAAGTTATTGTCTGCTTTCGGGAGAACCCAAATTAAGGGCCCACTGTTCCATACCGCTCATTCCTTCATTAACCCATCCAATCACTATTTATAAAGGAGGCAGCACAGAGAGTGGCTGCGATAGTCCAAGTAATAGGCCCAAAGACATCCACATCCTAATTCTCAGAACCTGTGAGTGTTATTTTACATGGCAAGAGAGACTTTGCAGATGTAATTAAGCAAAAGATTTTGAGATGGAGAGATCCTCCTGCCTTATCCACATGGGCCCAATATTATTACAAGGATCCTTTTAAGAGGAAGGTGGGAGATCAGAGTAGTGGGAGATCACATGACCTCACAAACAGTTTGAAGTAATGCAGCCACAAAGCAAGAAATACCAGCATACTCTAGGAGCTGGAAGAAGTAAAGGATAGGGCCAGGCACAGGGGCTCACGCCCGTAATCCCAGCACTTTGGGAGGCCTCGGCAGGCAATCACCTGAGGTCAGGAGTTAAAGACCAGCCTGGCCAACATGGTGAAACCCTGTCTCTACTAAAAATACCAAAAAATTAGCCAGGCATGGTGGTGCATGCCTGTGGTCCCAGCTACTCGGGAGGCTGAGGCAGGAGGATCACTTGAGCCCAGGAGTTTGAGGCTGCAATGACCCGTGATTGTGCCACTGCACTCCAGCCTGGACCACAGAGCAAGACCCCATCTTCGTAAAAAAAAAAAAAAAAAGAAAAGGAAGGAAGGAAGGAAGGAATGGAGGGAGGGAGGGAGGGAGGGAAAGAAGGAGTTGCTATAGCAGTAGTACTGGTAATACTGCTAGTTAGTAACAATTGCTATGGTCATAACTCTATCATCACCAGTGCCCCTGCCTTGAGCTTCCATGTGCTGCTGGATGCTTGGCCTCCCATCTCAGAAGCCCTCCTCATGGCCCCAAAGTCACTTAGAATGGCAGCCATGCTGACTGAAAAGTCTGGGCTCCCTAGAGTCCTAGAAACTCTGCCTCAGCCCTGTGTGTGGTATAGGGGGACATAGAAGGTCCAAGATGGACTTGTAAACTGCTCCCTCTCTCTTCTCCTCCCTTCTCTGGTCAGACACTCACCTCCTCCCTGCCCAAGGAGTCTCAGATGGGAAACCCTTGGAGAGTTGGGCTTGGAAACTACACAGCAATGCTTGCCTTTGGTAAACAAAATACAGTTGTAGTCTTAAGAGATATTTTGGGGCCAGGCGCAGTGGCTCACGCCTATAATTTCAGCACGTTGGGAGGCCAAGGTGGGTGGGTCACTTGAGGTCAGGAGTTGGAGATCAACCTGGCCAACATGGCAAAATCTCCGTGTCTACTAAAAATACAAAAGATTAGCTGGGCGTGGTGGCTCACGCCTATAATCCCAGCTACCTGGGAGACTGAGGCAGGAGAATCGCTTGAACCCGGAAAGTGGAGATTGCAGTGAGCAGAGATTACATCACTGCAATCCAGCCTGGGCGACAGAGCGAGACTCCGTCTCAAAAAAAAAAAAAGATATCTTGGCCAAGAAGCAGTGTGGCGGTGTGGAGACAAAAGTGACTCCACCTTGGATGGCAATTCGCCATGTTGATTTTGATTGGCTCTAGTCCCATGAGTGCCTTTGATTCCTACTTTATTTACTGTCCCTATTGTAAGAACATGTCAACCTTGATGCTATCACACAAATTATAGGCTCTGACGCACATAGCAGTCTCGCCTGCTCTGGAGGGCTGCCTCTCATCGTTTTGCACAGAGCACTTATACCCTTCCCCTGTGGTGTACAACCTGGGTCTAGGGGGGGAACCGTGTGGAGATCTAGCTGTGTCCCCGCTGCCCGAGACCGTGCTTCTGTCTATTAGTTCCCACAATAAAACATCCTTTACTGACACACTGGATTTGTCTGCCTCATTCTTTGGTTTCTTGGCTCCTTTGGTATTTGAGGGCCACTTTGTATATATGACCCTTTTACGAACAAGCAGGGATAAGACAACCACACCAATGTCTCCATAAAAGGATTCCAAAACTACAGGTGGGAGGGACTCCTTCTGTCTGGAATCAGGGAAGGCTCCGTGGAGGAAGTGGCATTCACACTGAGGGCATGCAGAGGACAGGATGGGGATTCTGGGAGGGTTTCACAGGAATGGAGGCTAAAGTGGGAATGGATTTGCAGAGCCCCAGGAGGAACTGTCCCAGGTGACCTCCAGGTGACCTTCCATGTGTCTGGTGGAATAGGGTGGGGAGGGGAGCCTTGTGAGCACTGCCCCCAATCCTGGCTTCCCACCCCCAAAGCCCTGACTATGCTTCATCATGGCAGCGAGGCCCCTTCACAGGCCAGCAGCTCAACAGGCAAGTGGCAGGGCTGGGTGTCAGGAGGCAGAGAGCACCCCCGGAAAGGCAGCTCCTTTTCACCTGGAGCTGGTCTGGTTTGCAGGGGCCAGCCATGGAGGTATTCAGGAAAGAGATGTACTGACTGGAGGAGGGAGAGGAGGGCTGAGAACGGGCCTGGGGCCCAGGTTCTTCTTCACTCTGGTGGAACAATCAATCTGCACAAGCTTCCTGGAGAGCAATTCAGCCATGAGTCAAAGGCTTCCAAAGTGACCCCGCAATTGTAGAAAGTCATTGTAATGAAATAACTAACACAGGTGAGTTCATCACAGTGTTGTTTGCATAACACTGAGCACCTGCCCTAAATGAACCATAGGAGGTACATTTAATAAGTTACAGTATTATAAGTTCTGTTATATATGCACACAACAGAACACAGGGCAGCCAGTCACAGATTCATGTGGATCGAATTTTATTTAGAAAAATACAAGTCATTGTTAAGTGAACGAAGCAGTTTCTGAATTAGTTCACATGGCATTCCTAATTTTGTTTAAATAAATATGTTGATATGTATATATCTGCATAGGTAAAAATCTGATCAGACGTATACCAACATGTGGCAAGGATGGTTAACTCTCAGTAGGTAGAACTTTCGATGGTTTCCATTATCACTATGTTGCTTATCTGTGTTGTTGAGTTAGGGGTGGGTTTTTTCTTTTCCATTTAAAGAAATACAGTTGACTGGGCATAGCGGCTCACGCTGTAATCCCAGCACTTTGGGAGGCCAAGGCAGGTGAATTATTTGAGCCCCGGAGCAAACACGATGAAATCTTGTCACTACAAAAAATACAAAAAAATTAGCCAGGTGTGGTGGCACACGCCTGTGATCCCAGCTTACTCTCAAGGCTGAGGTGGGAGGATCACTTGAGCCTGGGAGGTGGAGGTTGCAGTGAGCCAAGATCACACCATTGCACTCCAGCCTGGGCAACAGAGCGAGAAAAGAAAAGAAATATAGTTAACATGTACTGCTTTTGTAACTTTAAAAGGCAAGCGTCAAGGCGGGAGGAGGAAGATCACTCAAGTCCAGGAGTTCGAGATGAGCCTGGACAACATAGGGTGACCCCATCTCTACAAAAATAAAAAATTAAAGGGTGGTGCTGTGGCGTGCACCTGTAATCCCAGCTATTTGGGAGGCTGAGCTGGGAGGATTGTTTGAGCCTGGAAGGTCGAGGCTGCAGTGAAATATGATCACATCACTGCACTCCAGCCTGGGCAATAGAGTGAGATCCTGTCTCGAAACATACGTACATACATACATACATACATTCATACATACATACATAAAAGGTGAGGGTTTCAGTGCGGTGGCTCATGTCTGTAATCCCAGCACTTTGGGAGGCCAAGGTGGGCGGATCATGAGGTCAGGAGATCGAGACCATCTTGGCTAACACGGTGAAACCCCATCTCTACTAAAAATACAAAAAATTAGCGGGCGTGGTGGCAGGCGCCTGTAGTCCCAGCTACTCGGGAGGCTGAGGCAGGAGAATGGCGTGAACCCAGGAGACGGAGCTTGCAGTGAGCAGAGATTGCGCCACTGCACTCCAGCCTGGGTGACAGAGCAAGACTCCATCTCAAAAAAAAAAAAAAAAAAAAAAAAAAAGGCGAGGGTTTCTTTGCTCATATTTTCTCACCCATAATAGAATTTGGACTCTTTCATTTGGGCCTACATGAGGTTCCCTGGGAGAAACACCACCATATGGAATCCTGAGAGCACTGGCTTGACAGAGTGTCTGGTCAGGGCGGCCCACAGGAGCCATAAGACAGAATCCCAGTTGTAGTGAAGGAGACTCATTGTAGTCACCATAGTCTGAGGGGCAAGGCCAGGCCAATAAACACAGAGGGAGGCCCCAGGGCAGAAGGTGGGGGCTGGAAGGAATCAAAATTGTTCAGGGAAGGGGTAGGGCAGGGTGCCTCGGGCTGTGATTGTCTTCACTGAGAGGCCAGAGGTCTCCATTATTGTGCCCAGGCGGCCTGGGGAGCTGGAACCTTAAAAGATCCAGCAGGCCTGGGCATAAAGAGATGCTCAGTGATATTTGAACTTGGCATCCTCTGTAACTCCAGAGTAAGAAAAAGAAGTTCACATCCAGAATCTTCCAGTGGATGGAAGCTGTTCAGAGCACAAAGCCACGTTTGTGAAAAATGGGCTCAATTTGCTATTTGGAGAGCAATGAAATTGAAATCATTTCAGATTTTAAATGTCCAACATATTGGGACCCGCCCTCCGATAGATCCTCCACATTAGTTTGAAAGCTCCCCATGCCTCATTCCAGGAGGAGATTCGCTTCTTTGCTAAAAATATTCCTCTCCTTGGGTTGGAAAACAAGAGCCTCTGGGTTGGTAGGTGTCCCTGAGCCTGAGCCCTCGGTGTGCTACCAAGCAGCTTCTGCAGAGGGCTGGAGGTGGAGTATGTTTTTCTTCCTCTCTTAGGTAATGAATTTGATCTAATGGGACTGTCTAAATGCCCAGATACCATGATGATAGGCACCCCATAAACACAGAGATAAACAGGTAGAGAGATATATGGAGGCAAGAGTAATTTGCTTCTAAGTGCCTTTTCACTCGTATAAATAAAGCAAGAAAATAAAGTTGTTGGAGGCATTTGCAATACTAATGTAAAGAGGAAATTAAGCGGTAATTACAGCGTTAAGGACGAATGAAAGGCCCACACGGTTTGTGTGCATGTGTGTGCAGGGAGCAGGGGTGGGAGGGGTGAGGGGAAAAGCACCAGGTTAATAGTCCCTCATGGGTCCTGAGGCCAGTGTATATGCAGCCGTCTCCCCAGACTCCACCCAGGAGGTCGGTCATCTGCAGACAGCCCCCTCATGGCCCATGACTTCTTGTGTTTCCCTTCCAGAAGGCCAAGGGCCGTGCTTGGGTTGGGGAGTTGGGAGGTGGGATGGGGGACAGGCTATTAATGTCCCAGGAGCACAGGAGCATGAGGAATTGGAGTTGGAGAATACATAGCCCAACTTCCTGGCCTCTCAGTAGTATAATTCCAGGGTGTATTCTACACAGTCCCTAAGAACGTCCTCAACAGGATTGCACCCCAGTTGCTCCTAAGGATAATCCACTTATTAACAATCCTTTATTGACTTTCCCCACTTCCCTGTCTTAATTCCCCCACCCTCTCACTGGACTTCCTGGGACTGCCTTTCAAATAACAACTTGCACCTGCATCCTTGTCTCAGGGCCTGTCTGTTTTGGGGGCACTCAAACAAAGACGAGCAATTTTGCATCCGCTGACCAGTGAATCGGCCAGGAAGCACAGCCTGAAGCCAGCTCACAAGGTCAGCTTCGTGGGTGTGCAGCCTGTGCAATAAATAGCACAGGCTCCCCTCTCAGAAGGGCCCTGTACTTGGCTTAATGCTCTACTGGCAACCATCTTGAAATTCTTGATACTGTTATCTTTGAACCTGTGTTTCCTCAGTAACATCTGATGGGACGATGGAGCACATGCGTGAGCAGCGCAGATACACTGGGTGGTGCGGCAGGCACAGCCGACAGCATGGCCAAGAGATTGCCCTGGGAGCCCAGGACACACATGCATGCCTTGGGGCAGTTCAGGGTGTCGGGCAGTTCATGGCCCAGATTAGCAGTGGCAATGGCTGCAGCAGAAGTGGCAGCTGTGGTACAGCAGAGAGGAGGGGCTCTGCATGGGGTGGGAAGCCAGCTTGCCCCTCAATCCGTGGAGCCCACCCCTGTGGTGTCTGCACAAATATTAACTCTCCTGCCTGAGCACCAGGACAGAAATTGACAGAGCTCAGACAGTAAATTTTGTCAGTAAATTATTAAAAAATAAAAGTATGCACATGGTTGTTGCATTAAAGCATATCAGAGAATTGTTAGAATTTTTCAGAGTTTAGAATCTCAGGTTTTGAAAGCCACTGCAATATTATATGAAAAATATCCAAAGGCTTAGAAATAAAAATTAAATTTAAAGATTGCCAACTTGGACAGAAAAGAACACAATTTTCCTAGGAAACTTCAGATGAACTGATTATTAACAAAGACAACTTTGAAATTAATTTTTCCTTGTAATTGAATATGCAGTGACAGAATGCACAAACAGGCATTTTGAATTATATAGAAGTCACGAAGCCAGTTTTGATTTCTTCTATGACCTCCACAAGTTACAGGAAATGTCAGAGAAAACATTCAAATGTCGTTATATAAATTTACATTTAAAATTAAATTCAGACTTGCACAAAGCTGATTTGTATAAAGAGTTAAATTTTTTTAGAAAAATTGTTTCATGAGAATTACCAGCTCTAGATGTACTGAAATATATATTTTGAAATAAGTTACCAGAAATTTATCCCAATGTTGTCACAGACTATAAAAATTCTCTTAACGGCTCTAATAACAGTTGCATCAGCAGAAAGATCTTTTTCAAAATTAAAAATTGTCAGTTATCTGCAATCTCGCATTTGCCAAGAATGACTGATGTCGCTTTCAATTTATATCGATTGAAAATGAAGTTGCTAAAAGTATAAATTTTGATGACCTAGTAAATGAATTTTCAGAAAAGTGAGCCAGAAAAATATTATGATCAATCAAGATATCACATTAATAAAGTATTATTTATTATATTACATAAAGTTATGACAACCAAAATATTATTGTTTCGTAATTTATCAGTTTATGTTGTTATTTATGTATCACTATTACCCTTATTATGTTTTATTATGTTTTATAAGTAGTGAAACATTTTTAAAAGAAAAAGCTTTATACTTTAATGCCTGTAACAGCAGTTTTTCCTGCTTTTTAAACAAAGGTCCCCACATTTTCATTTTGCAATGAGCTCCACAAATGTAGGTGACCTTGCCTGCTATGTTTGCTCACCAAATTTTCCAGGACAAATAGGTTAGGTCTGTGGCCTTCAGGTCTGACCCCGTGACCTTCTTCTGGCTTCAATGTCCCCTCCATTCTTACTCTCGTAGTTAACAATAGCAATAGCAAGAAGTAAACTGTAAAGAGTGCAGAGAAAGGCATTCTTGGACCTGAGACCTTCCTTAACCTTTTTCTTCACAAACTAGGCTTTTACCCCACCTTATGGTGGATTCCCAGAAAACAGACTTTGAGATAAAGTTTGATTAGGGAGCGTCTTGGGAGATGTAGCTATAAGGGAATGAAGAAGGCAGAACTGAACCAAAGGAGAAGCTGACTTGCAGAGCGGTTGCAACTGAGACCTCAGACAATCCTATAGGGAGCTCTGGAGCTGAGATGGCTCTTCAGAGTGTACCAATTTGAGGCAGTAGGTCCTCGGCCTTTGTATTCCTGCAGCACCCAGCCAGTCATTGGCAGCAGCGAAAAAGCATGTCCTTGGGCAAGGAAGTTCACTGTAGCTGAGGACAGTTCCCGAATTGGGGACATGGCTATGAGCCCTCAGCAGCTGGGGGCTAGGTAGGTTGGCCCTGCTATCCAGTGGATGATTGGCCTCCTTGGCCCAGAATAGGGATCTGGATAGGGCACAATAGTATCTGCTGTAGTCCACCCTTGCGCCACTTCAGCCACTTGCTTCTTATGATGAGTTTACCCCATTTGGGAAGAGCTTGTCCAAGATTCTGGAGGCTTGTTTTCAGGGAAACTTCAAAGAAAAGGGTTAATGGCAGAACTGTAGCCTCTCCTGCTGCTGCTGCTGTAGATTTTGAAGCCATAATAGATCCTCCTCCTCCTCCACCTTTTATAGATTCCCCTTAACTAGCACCCCTGATATCTAGTTGCCTTTCCTGGTGAGGTGATAAAGATCTGAAAGGGCTGAACTCTGGGTTACCATGGCCTTCCTGGGCTGCGACTGCTGAACTTGTCCATTTACCATTAACATCAGGCATAAGAGTACTAAGAGATCCGTCAGTGGATCATTTGGGAGCCATGTTCCTCACAGTCCCAACTGTGTGGCAGCAGCTCCGTCCCCTCCTAGTGATCAGAGATGGTGACTCCTCTCCTGGTTTGCTGGGTACTTGGCCTAAGAAGCCCGAAGAGACTAGGAAGCCACAGATTCTTAACGTTTAGTGAAAATCCTACTGTATGCCCTAATATGAGCATTCCCCTTCTGAGAACCAAGACCTGTGGATCCATTATGGGGGCCAGAAGCACAAATCTCCCAAGTGGATCAATGGGATTGATAGTAAGTGGGGCCACTCCTACTTCTACCTCTTAGTTCCTGAATCCATATATCACACCTATTGGGGCTATAGCACCATATAATCATTGTTGATGCAGAATAAGTACAATTCCCTGGAGGATAGCATCCCACCCTCAGATTCCCACAGAATCTTACCTCCACACTGGTGTATCAGCTACATCATTAACAAACCATTTCTTTTCTCTATCATGCCAACAGCTTCTGGCTGGTACAGCATGTGATAGGCCAAAGAGACATTGTCGTGTCTCATTTGCTGTAAAGAGGGTCCCTCTGTCTGAAGTGATATTATGTGAGATTCTAAATTAGTGGATCGAACTCTCTATAAGCCCTCACTCAGGCAGTAGAGCTAGCTGAGCCTCAGTGGGCAGGAAAGATAAACCTGTATTGTAACTATGTACTGAACACAGTCAAAATGAATCATTGCCCTTTCCAGAGTGGAGGTCAACTTGCTACCAAGTGGATGATTGGTGTACTTGAGGAATAGTGCCATATTTGGGGTTTAGCACTGATCTCTGTTAATGACAGGTTGGACATTCAACAGTGCCAATAGTTAGATCAGCTTTAGTGAGAGAGAGCCCGTGCTACTGGGTCCATGAATAACCCCTGTCACTGCCCCCATGGCTACTTCATTCATGCACCTATTATGGCATTGTGCCATCACTGAGGTGGTCAATGATAGATGATGGCTGATGTCAACCGGCAGAGTCATTTTGTCCACTTAATTGTTTAGTGCCTCTTCTAAAATAGATGCTCTCTGGTGAATATTTATGTGTGATACAAAGATGTTCACACTTTGTTTCCACCTTCATAGGTTCCCCCACATGCTTCTTCTCCAGAACTCCTTGTCTCTGATCTTCTAATCTTTCTCCTTCCAGGATCCTGACCAACCAGCCTGGTCATTTGTCACTGTCCGTGAGTCTGTGTATTTTCTTTCTTCAGACCACTTCTCTTTCTGCACAAGGTATATGACCAGGTGCATCACCCAGATCTATGCTGTATTAGTCTGTTCTCACGCTGCCAATAAAGACATACCCCACACTGGGTAATTTAGAAAGGAAAGAAATTTAATGAACTCACAGTTCCACATGGCTGGGGAGGCCTCACAATCATGGCAGAAGGTGAAGAAGGAACAAAGGCACATCTTACATGGAGACAGACAGGAGAGCTTGTGCAAGGGAACTCTTCCTTTGATGGTTATAAAACCATCAGGTCTTGTGAGACTTATTCACTATCATGAGAACAGCACAGGAAAAACCCACCCTCATGATTCAATTACCTCCCACTGGCTCCCTCCCACGACACGTGGGGATTATTACAATTCCAGGTGAGATTTGGGTGGCGACACTGAGCCAAACCATATTACATGCCCACTGAGAGGATGTTTCCTCACTTCTGTCTTTCAGGGCCATCATTGAGTAGAGTATAGCACGGCAGTTGTCTATTTTTGGCTTGCACCAGCATACCAAGTTGACCCATCTGTGAATTAAGCTATTTTCCTTACACATCAACTGGTCATAAAGAACTTCCCAAACATGGCTAGATGAGGTCAGCTAGGGAAAGATGCTGGTGCCACAGTGGTGGATGGCATGGGCATCTATAGTACCTGTTTGTGTAGCTTACTTGTGCCCTCTGATCCTACATGTACAAAATCCAGGAGTACCATTCTCATCATACAAGGGATTGCTGCTGGGCCTGTTTGAATTTATGATTTGGTAAGTCTTACAGTCCCAGCTCATGACCGGCAGTTCTGATCACATGGCCACTTGATATTCTATATTTAGATGCTCCATCTCTGCCAGGGCTCGGTAACATGCAGGGAGTTGCTTTCTGAAATGGCATGTTCTTATTCCAGAACCCTAGGCATCTACATTTTGATTCTTCTATTGGGGCTTGCCATAAACTCCATCCAACATCTTTTCCCACAACACTTATCCTGAGTACCAGGTCACATAGTCCAAGCCACAGGGTTGCTTGCATTGCAGCCTGGACATGCTGCAGAGCTCTTTCCCGCTTGGGGCTCCACTCAAAACTGGCAGCCTTCTGTTTCACCTAGTCAATGGGTGCTCACTCCCAAGTGCAGAACATGCTGCCTAGGCTGAGTACAGTGGCTCACACCTCCAATCCCAGCACTTTGGGAGGCTCAGGTGGAAGGATCCAGCCTAGGCAAGAAAGTGAAACCTCATCTCTACAAAAAAATCAAAAAATTAGCCAAGTGTGGTAGCATGCACCTGTGGTCCCAGCTGCCCAGAAGGCTGAAGTGGGAGGATTGCTTGAACCCAGGAGGTCAAGGCTGCAGTGAGCCATGATCACACCACTGCACTCCAGCCTGGGCGACAGAGCAAGACCCTGTCTCAATAAAAATAAAATTAGAAAAAAAATGCTGCCTTAAGACTCTGAGGAGGCTTACCAAACATGGTGCTCCTTTCTTGGTGGTGGGATGTGTGAAACGCAGTAAGTTGTTGTCCTTTACTCTGCAGGGGATAGCCCAGCATGCCCTAGTCCATGCCCTAGTCCACTGGGTCCCCCAAACCTTCACTGATCTGATAGGTCGCTAATTTTCATAGGATCTATCTCCTCCTCTCTGGAGCTCATGTGTTTTATCAAGACTTCAAAATATTTTCCACTTCTTGCTCATCTAGTTTGATTAATGTGATGCCATAAACATAGTGCATCCATGTGGTGTTTTGCAGAATGCTTAGATAGTCCTGAGCCCTTCGGATTATACTATAAGACAGATTGGCAAAGATAACATAGCTCTGGAGCAAGACCATCCATGTCTACTGCTGTCCATCCCACATGAACGAAGGCCATTACAGATAGAAAAACAATGCATTTGCCAGATCCATGGACACATACCAAATACCACGGACATATACCATCCATGGACACATACCGTGGACACATACCATAGACATATAATGATATGCTGGAACAAAGATACCATGTCAGGCAAAGCAGTTGCAATTGGGATTACTTCTTGAGTAAGTGGTTCACTCACATCTACCTTGATCCATCCAGTTGTTTTAGGGGCCAGCTGGTGAATTAAATGAGGATATGTTGGAGACCACAAACCCTGCATTCTCTTTTTTTTTTTGAGACAGAGTCTCACTCTGTCCCCCAGGCTGGAGTGCAGTGGTATGATCTTGACTCATTGCAATCTCCGCCTCCCGGGTTCAAGCGATTATCCGGCCTCAGTCTCCCGAGTAGGTGGGATTACAGGTGCACACCACCACGCCTGGCTAATTTTTTTGTACTTTTAGTAGAGACGGGGTTTCACCATGTTAGCCAGGATGGTCTTGATCTCCTGACCTCGTGATCCGCCCACCTCGGTCACCCAAAGTGCTGGGACTACAGGCGTGAGCCACTGCGGCCGGCCGAACTCTGCATTCTTTATGTCATTGAGTATGGCCCTAATCTCTGCTATCCTTCCAGGGTATGATATTGTTGATGATTTACTATCTCGGTTTGGTGTACAAACCAAGAGGCTGCAGTGAGCCGAGATCGTGCCACTGCACTCCAGCCTGGGTGACAGAGTGAGACCCTGTCTCACAAAAAAGAAAGAAAGAAAGAAAGAAAGAAAGAAAGAAAGAAAGAAAGAGAGAAAGAGAGAAAGAGAGAAAGAGAGAAAGAGAGAAAGAGAGAAAGAGAGAAAGAGAGAAAGAGAGAAAGAGAGAAAGAGAGAAAGAGAGAAGAGAGAAAGAGAGAAAGAGAGAAAGAGAGAAAGAAAGAAAGAAAGAAAGAAAGAAAGAAAGAAAGAAAGAAAGAAAGAAAGAAAGAAAGAAAGAAAGAAAGAAAGAAAGAAAGAAAGAAAGAAAAGAAAAGAAAAGAAAAGAAAAAGAAAGAAGTAACTCACTGTTTAGGTCACCCTTTGTTGGCATCCCTCCCTGCCCTGTCACACGTCCCCAGGCAGCCACTGTGCTTCTTGGGATCTTTTCCCAAGTGAACCACTTGTACCCACACCCTCATCTCAGGGTCAGCTTCTGGGGGAGGCCACACTGAGACGACAGTGCAGTAATAAAGCAACCTGAGAAGCCATCCTGTGTTTTCTTGACCTTTGGGCACTTCCAGCCTCCAGACATCCAGACAGTGGAGAGTCCAGTCTGTTTGCACATCTCTGCAGAGAAGATTCCAGCAGCCTCTGTGGGAATCCAGTCTAATGTCCAATTCTCACTGTCGGACCTTTGCTTTTTTTTGTTGTTTTCCATCCTTAATCCTTCCTGCTGGAATTTAAAACCACTTCCTCACTTGATGATTTTTTTTCTCTCTTTTTTTCCTAGAGCTGGAGAATAGCTGGCCACCAACTTCAGGGAAAGACCCCCTTATATATTTTTATATATTTGAGTATGGGTGTTCGTGTTTACATCTCCAGGCTGAATAATCCCCGTTCTTTTAAAGACTGCCCATCAGTCCTGTTTTCCAGGCGTTCAATCAGTTTTGCGGCTGTAAGCTGTCACCCCCAGCTGCTCATTGTAGCCCAGCCTGCGGGCTCCTGGAGACCACCAGATGCAGGTTTAACCCAGAGAAGTTCATAGGAGGGAGGTTCCCCAGCGGCTGTAAATCACCCTCTCCCTTGCCTCCTCCCTGAAGCTGGAGAACAAGCCCCAGCTTGCTGTGAAGGCTATAAAACTTCTCTTCTTTAAAGGGGCCCTTTGTTAGATATGTTCACTGTAGCAGGCGTGCAAGTCCACCAAGGGCCCATAAAACTTCGCCAGGCTTTGTGTGGGTGACCCCACAGGCCCGCGCATCAGCAATCCCACCCTTATGCCCACAGTGGAACTGTTGCCGGGTTCACCCAGAAACTGACTGGCCTCAATTTGCCTTGTGATTTGTTTGTTAGCTTTACAAATGGCTTTTGAGGCCAGACAACCCCTCCTAACCCTGAATACTGCATCAGTGGGAGTTCAGGGACTGCCCGGGAACTGCTGGAGGACGGGGAAGGGGGTTGGGTCACTATGGAGATTTTAAAACAATTCACTTGGGGAAACACTGACGCTGCCCTGAAGGGTGAGCCAGGATTGGGATACAGCTGGGCTGTCCTTAGGGTGTTTCGTCTCTTGCTCTTGCCAGCCTCGGCCAGGGCCCTGATCCCTGAGAGGCCTCAGATGCCCTTGCCTGCTCCTGGATGCCGAATCCACTCCAGCAATTCTACCAGCCTTGGGAAAGTGAAGTCCAAGCAAAGCCAGTCAGCGAGAGGTTAATATTATACTTATTTCATACATAGCTCAGTGGTTAACAGCACAGGCTTCAAACCACCCAAATGTCCATCAACAGAATGGATATTCATACGATGGGATATAACAGAATAAAGTGTGGATAGAGGCAGCCACATGAACGAATCACACATACATTCTACTGAAAGAAGGAAGCCAGGCATATGAGAGTCAATACTATCCACTTCTATTTATATGAAGCTTAAAAAGAGACAACATTTAATCCATGATAGTAAAAGTCACAATAGTGGTTACCTCTGGGTGGCAAAAGGGGGATGGGTATTGACTGGAAAGGAGCATGAGAGAACTTTCTAGGGGGTGTTAGAAACGTTCCATATCTTGAATTGAGTGGTGGTCACCTAGGTTTTTTAATATATAAAAAGTAATTCAGGCCAGGTGCGGTGGCTCATGCCTGTAATCCCAGCACTTTGGGAAGCCGAGACAGGTGGATCCCTTGAAATCAGGAGTTCAAGACCAGCCTGGCCAACATGGTGAAACCCTGTCGCTACTAAAAATACAAAAAATTAGCCTGACATGGTGGCACACGCCTGTAGTCCCAGTTACTCAGGAGGCTAAGGTGGGAGAATTGTTTGAACCTGGGAGGCAGAGGTTGCAGTGAGCTGCTGCACTCTAGCCTGGGCAACAGAGCAAGACTCCGTCTCAAAAAAAAAAAAAAAAAAGAATGAATTAGTGGATTAGGAATTATGTTCTAAATAGACAGCTCTCAAAAGAAGATATACAAACAGCCAACAAACATATGAAAAAATTCACAACATCACTAATTATCAGGGAAATGCAAATTAAAACCACAATGAGATACCACCTTACTCCTGCTAGAATGGCCATAATTTTTAAAAATCAAAAAAAAAAAAAATAGATGTTGATGTGGTTGTGATGGAAAGGGAACACTTCTACACTGCTGGTGGGAATGTAACCTAGTACAACCACTATGGAAAACAGTGTGGAGATTTCCTTTTTTTAATTATTATTTTTTTTTGAGAAGGAGTCTCGTTCTGTCGCCCAGGCTGGAGTGCAGTGACGCGATCTTGGCTCACTGCAAACTCCACCTCCCAGGTTCAGGCCATTCTCCTGCCTCAGCCTCTCAAGTAGCTGGGACTACAGGTGCCCGCCACCACGCCCGACTAATTTTTTGTATTTTTGGTAGAGATGGGGTTTCACCGTGTTAGCCAGGATGGTCTCAATCTCCTGACCTCGTGATCCAATTGCTTCAGCCTCCCAAAGTGCTGGGATTACAGGCATGAGGCACTGCGCCTGGCTGGAGATTTCTTAAAGAACTAAAAGCAGAACTACTATTTGATCCATCTATACCAGTACTGGGTATCTACCCAAAGGAAAAGAAATCATTATGTGAAAAAGACACATGCACACTCATGTTTATGGCAGCACAGTTCGCAATTGCGAAAATATGGAACCAGCCTAAATGCCCATCAACCAACAAGTGGATAAGAAAATGTGGTCTATATACACCATGGAATACTACTCAGCCATAAAAAGGAACAAAATAATGGCTTTTGCAGCAAGTTGGATGCAGCTGGAGGCCATTCTAAGTGAAGTAACACAAAAATGGAAAACCAAATATCATATGTTCTCACTTATAAGTGGGAGCTAAGCTACGAGGATGCAAAGGCATAGGATGATATAATGGACTTTGGGGACTCAGGGGGAAGGATGGGACGGGGGTGGGGATAAAAGACTACATACTAGTTACAGTGTACACTGCTCGGGTGATGGTTGCACCAAAATCTCAGAAATCACCACTAAAGAAATTATCCATGTAAACAAAAACCACCTGTACCCCCAAAAACTACTGAAACAAAACTAAATAAATTAATAAATAGTAAAATATTTTCCTAAAAAAAGAATTATGTTCTAATATTACCTAATGTTAGAAATATCTAATATTAGAAATATGTTCTAATATTATCAATATTAGATAAAATAGGCCGGGCACAGTGGCTCACACCTCTAATCCCAGCACTTTGGGAGGCCAATGTGGGTGGATCACTTGAGGTCAGGAGTTCGAGACCAGCCTGGCCAATGTGGTGAAACCCCATGTCTACTAAAAATACAAAAATTAGCTGGGTGTGGTGGCGCGTACCTGTAGTCCCAGCTACTCGGGAGGCTGAGGCAGGAGAATCACTTGAATCAGGGAGGTGGAGGCTACAGTGAGCTGATTGTACCACTGCACTCCAGCCTGGGCGAAAGAGTGAGATTCCATCTCAAAAAAAAAAAAAAGGTTTGGCAGAATTCAGTTTCTTGCAGTTGTAGGATTGTAGTGCCCATTTTCTTTCTGGCAGTCAGTTGGGGGTCACTCTCAGCTTCTCGAGGCCTCTTTCAGGTAGGTCCAGCACCTTCAAAGCCATTAACAGAATCTTCTTGAGATCAAATATCTCTCAACTGTTGAATCCCTTGCTTTAGGAAGAGCCCAACCTCTTTTAAGGATTCGCCTGATTAAGTCAGCACCACCCAGGGTAACCAACCTTTTCTTTTCTTTCTTTTCTTTTCTTTTCTTTTCTTTTCTTTTCTTTTCTTTTCTTTTTTCTCTTCTCTTCTCTTTTCTTTTCTTTTCCTTCCTTCCTTCCTTCCTTCCTTCCTTCCTTCCTTCCTTCCTTCCTTCCTTCCTTCCTTCTTTCCTTCCTTCCTTCTTTCTTTTTCTTGATGGGGTCTCACTGTTGCCCAGGCTGGAGTGCGGTGGCATGATCAGAGTTCACTGCAGCCTCTGCCTCCCAGGCTCAAGCGATCCTCCCACCTCAGCCCCCCAAGTAGCTGGGACTACAGGTGTGCACCACAAGGCCCAGCTAATTTTTGTATTTTTTGTAGAGACAGGCTTTCGCCACCTTATCCAGGCTGGTCTGGAACTCTTGGGCTCAAGCAATTTGCCCACCTCAGATTCCTAAAGTGCTGGGAGTACAGGTGTGCACGACGGAGCCTGGCCATAATCTCCCTTTCTTAAAGTCAACTTGTCCAGGTGCGGTGGCTGACACCTGTAATCACTTTGGGAGGCCGAGGCGGGAGGATCACCTGATGTCAGGAGCTCGAGACCAACGTGGCCAACATGGTAAAACCCCCATCTCTACTACTAATAAAAAATTACCCGGTTATGGCGGCATGTACCTGTAATTCCAGCTACTCAGGAGGCTGAGGCAGGAGAATATCTTGAACCCAGGAAATGGGGATTGCAGTGACCCGAGATTGCACCACTGCACTCCAGCCTGGGCGACAGAAAGAGACTCTGTCCCAAAAAAAAAAAAAAGTCAACCTGGTATTAGGGCATAACCTAATCACAGGAGTGATGTGCCATCATAGCCATGAGTCCCACCCATACCCAAGCGGAGGGGAATCTCTAGAGCGTGTGCTTCTGGGGGTGGGAATCTGGGGACCATCTCAGAATTCCACCTACCACACAATGTATGCTGACCCCATGCTAGAAATGCTATTCACTGAGACTGTAGCATTCTCCCAGCTATAGCAAGGGCTTCCCGAACCACTCATTTTGAGAGCTTCATGCTCATTCTTGGTTATGAAAAATATGTACATTATTATATAATCTGCTTAAAGGGGTGCCTTTGGGCTGCTGCGTTGTAGCTATGTTACTGACATTGTAGAATATGCCTGTTTCAGCTCATCACAGCAAAGATTTGTAATATAAGCTGGGTCCTATCTGTTTATTGCAAATTTTGATAGCCCGATTTGTGGGGAGGCGTGGCTTTCCAGTAAAAACGGAAAAACCTGCTAGGCAAATCCTAAAAGAGCTGTGACACTAGCCTGATTCTTTTTAAAGAATCATTCACCAAAGAGAAACTAGTCACCAAAAAGACAAACACTGTATGATTCCACTTATATAAGATATGTAGAGTAGTCAAATTCATAGAAACAAAATGTAGAATGTTGTTTGTCAGGAGTTGGTTGGAGGAGTGGGGAGTTGGTGTTTAAGGGATACAGAGTTTCAGATTTGCAAGATGAAAAAGTTTGGGAGATCCCATTCCATGACAATGTAAATACACTTAACACTACTAAATTATACACTTAACAATGGTTAAGGTAGTAAATACTATGTTATGTGGGTTTTTTTCAGCACAGTTAAAAATAAAAAGGGGCTGGACATGGTGACTCACACCTATAATCTCAACACTTTGGGAGGCTGAGCAGGTGGATTGCTTGAGCCCAGGAATTTGAAACCAGCCTGGGCAACATGCTGAAACCCTGTCTCTATTAAAAATACAAAAAAAGTAGCCAGGTGTGGCAGTGCACGCCTGTGGTCCCAACTACTCGGGAGGCTAAGGTGGGAGGATTGCTTGAGCCTGGGAGGCAGAGGCTGCAGTGAGCTGAGATCGAACCACTGCACCCCCGCCAGGGTGACAGAGCAAGACCCTGTCTCAAAAAAAGGTGGAGGTGGGGAAAGGGGGAGGAAAAAAAAGGAAAAGGAACATTCATCAAAGCTTTATGTGATCTGAAGTATGAAAGAGCTCTTCAGAGCAGCCTCAGGATCAGGAAAAGTTAGTAGAGTTGTAGCAGATGTGGTGGGTTTGCTCTCTTGACATCCATCCCCCATCCCTCTCTCTCTACACCTTCCTCTACTGCAGAGCCTGGAGAGCTAAAATCTGCACTTACTCCAAGACTCTCTTGGAGCTAGGGTTCTGGTTGTGAATTCAAGTCTACCCAACTAGGTGCTCTTTCAGATGATTTGGAAGGTGGGGCAAGGCGGAGGCCATGTCCCATTGACAAGCATGATTGTAGGGCCAGTGAGTTTCTGCAGTAATCTTCCAGTGTCCAACACTAGCCTAATGAGCGTCAACTGGCAGTTGCAGCAACACCATGAGTGTCTTCCTGATCCCTGGGTCCCCGCTAAAGCAGAGTGCTCTTGAAGTCACCAGTCCCCATAGAGCCTTCTAATTCCCACCTTCCTGATTGAGGTAGAGGTAGAGTCACTCCCCTAGCAGGCAAGTAGTCTGTGCTGTCACTCTGATAGTCATTCTTGGGGGGCCAGCCCAAAGCCTCATCTTCCCTTCTATACACCAATTTTGCAAATACTTAGTTGCAATAGACTGCATGTTTTTGTCCCCCAAAATTCTGATGTTGAAATCCTAGCCCCCAAGATGATTGTATTAGGAGGTAGGGCCTTTGAGAGGTAACTAGGTCATGAGGGTGAAACCCTCATGAATGGGATTTGTGCCCCTCTAAAAGGAATCCCAGAGGGCTACCTTGCCCTTTCTGCCATGTGAGGACAAAGTGAGAAGACACCATCTATGAACCAGGACGTGGGCCCTCACCAGACACTGATTCTGCTGGAGCCTTGATCTTGGACTTCCCAGCCTCTGGAAGTGTGAGAAATCAATTTCCATTGTTTATAAGGTGTCTTGTTTATGGTGTTTTGTTATAGCAGCCTGAACAGACTAAAACATGATCACCAGAATTAAATCCCTTTCTGCTTAAAATAACTGGAGTGATTTCTTTTTCCTGTAACTGGACCCTGAGTGTTGGTCATACATGATGAGACTCTATTTGCAATTTGATCGTTCAATATTGCAGGGTTTAGGGGGCATCTGATATAGATCGGCATTGCTGACTTTTTCCAGGGCTGTGCTGCCCCCCTTAAGTGGGTCCTCACCCCCTACCCCCAAGCTGGACCTTACCATCGTTGGGCAATGATCTCTTTCTCTCCTTTCTCTTCCATGACTATTTGAAAACTATTTCCCTCTGCTCAAGCTCCCTACCTCATTGCAGCAGACCCTAGGGCTGTCTGCTCAAGATATACCTCCACCTCTTTTCAGCTAACAGAACCCAATTTTGTTTGGGTATTAGGCAAAAATCTTTTAACTTCAGGTAATACTCTCTGTGATGGGATTGTGACCCAGTTCTGGCTAATAAGGGGAAGTCTCCTGGGAGTCTCCTGAAGATAATTTTTCTTCCTTTATAATAAAAAGGAAAAATAAAAAGCAGCGAGGAGAAGTTTTCTCACCACCTGACTGTCCGTGACTTCCTATCCTAAACAGGCACTTGATGCCTGGAGCTGCAGCAGCCATCTTGACACCACGAGGTGACAAGCATAGGGAGAAATAGCTAAGGACGGCACAGCAGAGTGGCTGACAGAGCTGAGGCCTCAATGCAACCAATGAACTGTGAACAAGCCCTGGAACTGTCTACCTCCAGACTTCTTGCTAACTAAGCAGTAGAGATTTAAGCCACTGTTAGTTGGGTGTTTGGTTACCTGAAGTCAAAATCCCTCCTAAATAATACATCTAACCCATTCCTGATAACTCTCCAGATGCCCTTGCTTTTGACTCTACAAATGGAGTCCCTTTCCTGTCCTCCACCCCACCAACACACAAGCTTTCTCCCTTCCCTCTTGTCTCATGGCAAGCCTCTGATCTGCGGTTAATCTCCTGTGCTCTGGACACCACCTCCTCCGTGATGTAGGGACCTCAGCCCAGCAGTCAGATCCTTTCTCTCCCACATCTTCCATCTCAGATTCTCCAGCAGCATCTTCTCAACTGTGGTCTTGAGTCAGCACCCCAGGCTATGTGTACAGGATTGAATGAACATGTCACCTCCTCATCACCGGATAACTGCTTCTAAAGGGCCCCTTTCGAGTGCCCTGGATGAACCTGTAGGAGATGAAAGAAGCAAGAGGCTAAGGGCTTTGAACTGTCCTCTGTCTCCAGAGTAAGCGGTTGCCGGGACCATGTGTGTTCACTATGGGTGCTCAGGCCACAATCAACGCCTGCCTTCCACTGCCAGGGTTATGTCCCTTCTGCTTTTTCTCCTCATTTTTATTGAGGGCATATTTTCTTTATCTTTAAAGCTTTTATAGCTTTGTCTGTCGGCCTCGTTTTAGTGCATTCTGTTGTTATGATTTATGCTGCTTTTACTGGCTCTTTACCCTCAGCACATAAACATGTTTAAGTTTTCCACATCTTAAAAAAATAAAATAAAATAAAAAACCCTTCCTTGACCCTGTGTTCTCATCTAGTTTCTGCATTCTCTCCCTCTCTCCCCTGCTCTCTCTCTGTCTCTCTCTGCCCTCTTCATTGTCAGTTCTTTAGAAGTCATCTGAACTTGCAATATTTTCTTCCATCCCACTCATTCCTTAACTCTGCTGGCCAACTCGCCTCTCCAAAAGCCAGAGATTCAGCCCAGCTTTGCTTAGCACAATGGGGGGTTGTATTGGCAGGATGCTGGGAATCTCTCTGGGCTGTGGGAAGAGAAGACAGGAAGAGATGCAGCTGGGCCACCAGGATCCCCCGAGACTTTTTTCTTGGGGCCCCCACACTCTCTCTTCTCTGAACTTCTCTGTTTGGAGTGATGGCATTCTTTCCTCCATGTGACCCCTAGCCTCTCCAGAGCGTCTATCTTGTGGCTCCCACCCCCAGGGAAGGTTCAACTTGCTCACCTTCATTAGTCCCAGTTTGAAAATCCCAGGGAAGGGTTCTGATTGGCCCAGTGTGGGTCAGGTGTCTTCTCATGGATCAATCAGCCATGGCCACAGGAGTGAAAGTCACACAGCTGAGGCAAAACCACAGCTGTCTTCCTCCCTACCAGCAGTGCTTCACTGAAACTACTCTCATCTTGGGGGCGCCCCACCCACACGGCTCAGGCCTGACCTCTTCGTGTGCGCCTGTGGCTTCCGATTGCTGCTATCTGCGTGAAGCCGTGGAGCGCTACTGCTTGTGTGTACAACAGAGCAGCAAGGTCAGCTTCAACTGATGATTCTCAGGTGTATAAATACCGCAGCTTCCTCAACCCCCAAGGTGGGCTAATGTGGTGGGCACAGAGATGAGCCCCCCAGGTTCCCCTCCAAGGAGAGATTTCGTTGCCCCAGTAGAGCAGACAGCCTCCATCCAGCTGCTAAGTGCAGATGAAGTTTGCACCTCTCCCAGAGGCACTTCCTCCCCCCGGGGTAACCCACAGCCAATGACTGGTCATTTCATCCCACTCCAAGACAGCACTGGCAGGCCAGACGTACTTCAGCGTTCCCCACAATCGCTCCAGGCTTCATCAGGCCAGCTTTGCAATTCAACCCTTCCCTCTGCCCAACCCCACTTCCTCCTCCTCCTTCCACAGACGTTCCTAATGACGATCTTGCATGCCAAACTCCATTTCAGTTTCTGCCTGTTGAGAACCTAGCCTGTGACAGAACTGAACTCTGTGTTCCACACTGTCTCTCAGAGGTCCCCCTTGGGACTGAGCGCCAGTTGCCTGCAGTGGGAACTGACTTGGTGACACTCCCTTTATTGCTGGCTTCTCTCTCCTGTCCCACAACTCCATTCCCAAACCCATATTCTCTGAATCTCCTAAAATCTAAATCTGTTTGCTCTCAAGCCTTTCTCTTGAGATCTGCTTCTGGGACAACCCAGACTGAGACACCAGTACTTTCTTGCTGTTAAATCCAGATGACCCAAACTTCATCTACACTGTGTACCACTGTGTTTTTTGAAACACTTTCTTCCCGCAACTCCCTGAAACACTTTTCTGCTTCCCCTCCGGCCATTCCTTCTTCCCCTGCCCACTCCCAGAGTTGACAGCCTGGCTTTCTCTTGCAGCCAACACAGCTGAGAGGACCTCCTCTGGAGCTGACTGCCACTACACAGGAATGACCCACATTGTCCATTTCCCATCCAGATCTCTCTCTCTATCTCTGTGCTGAACTCTGGACTCATATATCCAACTGTCTCCCACCATCTCTACGTGGATGTCCCACAGACACTTCAAATCATCATGGCAGGACTGAGCTCCTCACCATTTTCCTAAGCCGCTCTTCCTGCTATACTCCTTTCTGTATTCTTCTCCTACGTTCCCCATCTCAGCAAATGGCATCACTGTCCCCAAAGCCAGCTATTCTGGGAGTCACCCAGCCTCCTACAAGTAAGTCTCCCTGCTCCCAGAATGTGCCATCCACTAGCCACGAAACCTTGAATAACTCATGAAACCTCTCTTAGCCTCAGTTTCTGCATCTGAAAAATGGGTTGTTAACAATAGTACAAGGCTGGGCACCGGGCTCATGCCTGTAACTCCAGCACTTTGAGAGGCCAAGGCGGGTGGATCACCTGAGGTTAGGAGTTCAACATCAGCCTGGCCGACATGGTGAAATCCTGTCTCTACTAAAATACAAAAATTAGCTGGGCATAGTGGCGAGCACCTGTAATCCCAGCTACTCGGGAGGCTGAGGCAGGAGAATCATTTGAACCTGAGAGGTGGAGGTTGCAGTGAGCTAAGATTGTGCCACTGCACTCCAGCCTGGGCAACAGAGCAAGACTCCTTCTCGAAAACATAAAAAATAATAGTACATACTAGGTAGAGGTGCTGTGAGGTTTAAAAGATACTATAGGCATCAAATGCTAAGAAAATGATACGGCACACAGTAAGTGTCTTAGTCCCCTTTGTGCTGCTATAAAAGATTGTCACAGACTGGGTAATTTATAAGGAACAGACATTGATTTGTTGCAGTTCTGGAGGCTGGGACATCTGAGATCAAGGTGCTGGCAGGTTCAGTCTCTGGTCCAAGATGGTGCCATGTTGCTGTG
This sequence comes from Macaca nemestrina, assembly GCF_043159975.1. NCBI lineage: Eukaryota > Metazoa > Chordata > Mammalia > Primates > Cercopithecidae > Macaca > Macaca nemestrina. Next base: position 120,035,599 of record NC_092145.1, on the reverse strand, counting down.
TCTTCCAGAGAGGAGGAATACTGTGTCTTCACATGGCAGAAAACAGAAAGACAAAAAAGAATGAACTCTGTGTCCTCACGTGGCAGAAGAGCAGAAGAGAGTGAACCCACTCCCACTAACCCTTTTTATAGTGGCATTAATTCATTCACGAGGGCAGAACCCTCATGACCTAAATATTTCCCCAAAGGCCCCACCTCCCAACACTGTTGCATAGGGATTAAATTTCTAACACGTGAATTTTGGGGGACACAGTCAGACCACAACAGTAAGCATTCAATGATTGGTAGTTTTTCATTATTGTTTCTGCTTTTGTTTATCTTTATCCTTTCTAAGGCTCTTCTCACTTTCTGTCTTATATCATAGGTACTTACATGCCATCTTTAAACGCTCAGTTGATCTGCAAACTTCTTTCTTTTTCTCTTCTTTCTTTTCTTTTCTTTTTTTTTTTTTTTTAGTTTGAGACAGGGTCTTGCTCTGCTGTTCAGGCCAGAGTGCAGCAGTGTGATCACGGTTCACTGTAGCCTCGACCTCCCAGGTTCAAGCAATCCTCCTGACTCAGCCTCCTGAGTAGATGGAACCACACAAACACACTGCCACATCTGGCTATTTTTTTTTTTTTAATTTTGTAATAGAGACAGGGTCTCCTTGTGTTGCCCAGGCTGGTCTTGAACTCCTGGGCTCAATTGATCGTCCTCCCTCAGCTTCCCAAAGTGCCAAGATTACAGGTGCAAGCCACCATGCCCAGCCATGTCTGCAAGATTCTTGAAGGAAGAAGGTACCTTATCTATCTATCTACCTATCTATTTATCTACCCATCCATCTATCATCTATCTATCTATCTAGATGTCTATCTATCTAAGGCCACTGTTGCCTTTGACTCCTACTTCCTGGTGGCCATACTCACCCTTAGATCAGGTTGCATTGGAGTAACTGGGGGATTTATATATATTATATATATATCCAGCTAAGGGGAAGTTCAGTTGAGGATATATTTAAGTTGTGTTTAGTGGAATATTTTGTGTGTGCTGTTTTGTTGTTGTCGTTGTTGTTGTTGTTGTTTTGAGGTACAGTCTAACTCTGGCACCCAGAGTAGAGTGCAATGGCGCCATCTGGGCTCACTGCAACCTCCGACTCCCATGTTCAAGCAATTCTCCTGCCTCAGCCTCCCTAGTAGCTGGGATTACAGGCTTGTGCCACCACGCCCGGCTAATTTTTATATTGTTAGTAGAGACAGGGTTCCAACATGTTGGCCAGGCTGGTGTCGAACTCCCCGCCTCAGGTGATCTGCCTGCCTCAGACTCCCAAAGTGCTGGGATTACAAGTGTGAGCTACCGTGCCTGGCCTTTTGTGTGTACTTTTAAGACATTACTAGCCATCCCAGTGTCAGAATGGCTTTTAGGAAACTCTCACCACCCACTGGATTGACTCTCCAGTTGGTTCAGGCCCAGAGGTTAGATCTCAGTGTAAATCCATCTTGTGGTGTCCAGAACCAGAAGTAGAGTGGAAGAGAAACAAGGTTTGAAAAGCATGGAGTCAGAAACTACTCTGTGGAAAATTCAGACATGAAAATTTGTAAGCAGAGGATTCAGTTGCCATCCAAGCCTAGACAAAACGGAAATTCTCCCCTGTCTGGAATATATTCGGTGATGCAATGTACACAATTATGAACGTACCATACATTTTTCTTTTCTGATGGAATGTATGTGAAATAGAATGGATCAGAATTCCTGGTTTATAGGGCACAAACCTACATTAGTATAAAAAACAGAAAGCAGGTCTGTGTGTGAAGTCCCATGTTTTATCCAGCCCAGTGAATTGGACTGCATCTTGGAGTACCTGATGTCCCTTGTCCTGATGAAGTCTGGCAGTTCCAGATGAAACGGCAGGCCAAATTGCCACTGACACAGCAAAATGCCCTAAAAAAACATATTTATCAACAAGTCAATTTTTATCCCATAAGAGTAATTCGATTACATAATTACGTAGCCCTGCACAATGTAGAGGAAATTTAAGAAGGCATTTGAATTGCCCTTATATGCCCTAATTTCAGATTAACTATATAATATATATATAAAATGCATTAAATGTGTGTGTACATATATACATACATACATACATACACACACACACACACACATTTTTGGAATCATTGATCCCACCGAAAATTGATCAACCAGTATGCAGCTGAAAATGGCAAGATTAAAAACTACTATAGGGGTGTGTTAGGCGGTTAATTAATAAAAAACATTCTGTTACATTGTCTGAATTCTGTGAGGTTTAGGGTACTTGTCAATTCTTCAAAATTCAGAATTTCTTGTGATTTCTTTTCATACTAAAGTGTATACCTGGAATCCTATATACTGTTACTTAAAGTGGAACGCCAAAATTGTATAAGTTTCTGGCCCCACTTTACCTGGGTCCTCGTCAAGTGTCACCCCGACATGTGTGGTACACACCACACAGCACACATATTTCCAACAGGGGGTCACGCTGGAAGGTGTATCTCTTGATGGAGGGAAGAAAGGGCCAAGGGCCTCGATGGAGGTAAAAAAGGCTATGGTTCTATCATGTAATAGAGCTGGGACTTGGAATCCACAGAGGTGAAACGGTGGGGCAAATCCAATCACTTGGCTTCCACTTTGGGGACTGAGGCACAAGAATGGCAAATAGAAAAAGAGGAGGGGGGTTAGCAGCATCCATGGTCTCTTTAAAAAAAAAAAGAAAAGAAAAAGAGGAAGGGGAGAAAAAGACCCTTCTAAGTAGGTTGCAGTTCTGTATTTGGCCACAAGATGGCAGTAAAAGAGTGTGCTCCACTTTCAGTCAAAAACTCATTAACAGCTAATCAAAGCAAAGCGGGTTTTTCCTGTTTCCTGCCGGTGCCTTCTCCCCTTTTCCAAGCCTCAGTGCATTTACTATTGTTCCATTCTTTTTGGTTAAAGTCATCACAAATCTGCATTTTTGTTTGTTAACTCAGCTGTAGCCTGCAGTTCGTCTTCTAGACAACTTTCCTTGCTTCTTACAGTTAAGGATTATGTTCTTATTAACTATTATTAGAAGAATTTTCTGACTCAGAAGTTTCAGGACTTAAAGCTATAGTCTTAGTTCAATAATTGCCTGATTATGTGCTGCTCTGCTTGGAGCTTTCATTACCCGGCTTCTATTTCACGTGTGTTTCTCCATACCCCCTCCCTCAGGGCTCTGTACACAGCTTTATCTGAAAAACCAGCCTCGACCCCTATCTGTCCGGGAGAGATATGGTTCCATCTGGTTTTGCTGGGGCCCTGCGAAGGCTGAATTACTTCTATGTTAACCATAACAAAAAAGGGCAACTTGCCTAAGAAAAACAATGACAGAAATAGAAGAGTCAGCCTTGCTGGATCCCATCCTTCATTTTCCAAGCTGGTTTTGGACACTATTGTCCCCTTCTCTCCCACCCGCCCCCCAAGATTTTGACGGCCCTGTAGTCCAACACTATTCGCTCATTCAGAACACATCCCCCAGAAAGCATGGGGCAGCCACCACAACTGATCACCTTCCTAACCTCTTTTGAGAGTGTTGCCGTCACTGAGGGTCCTTGACCTGAACATGTACTTGGCATATGAGCAGGGCCTCTTGCTGGGAAACCATGCCAAAAATGAGAGGCAAAGGGCACAAGAGCAACCATGCTGCTTTGCTGAGTGTACAGGCACAGGAGCTCCTGCCTCTCCAGCAGTTGAGACGGCCATGTTTGTTTTGATGAGTCGTGTTTGCCATGTTAGATTGATGACACTGCTGGCTGAGGTTAGAGAGCCATCTGCATAAGAGGACATAGCAAAGCTCACTGGCCCACACAGCAGATCTTGGCTGCATCCTTAGTAAGCCTCCCATGATCCTTGACTGCTCCAGGATTGACACGTCCAGTGAGACAATGGGCACTTTTGCAAAGAGGAGCAGAATTAGAAAGCTCACAGTCTGTTTCCTTTGCAAAGTGCCTTCCTGGCTCCAGATCCTGATTATTCTGGTTTGTCTTTGTATAAATGTCCTGCTCTGAACAACAGCTTGGATCCTCTGGTTGGGCAGAATGGGAGAATCAGTGCTGGACAAGGAGTTAGGGGACCCAGATTCAGATGCCAGCTGTGTCCCTTCTTTTGGAATGAAGGACTTCTTCCCTTAGCTTCAAAGAATGCCACCAGAAGACACCCTTCCCCCATCCCCATCAGGCCCTTAGCTATGGCCATGGCCACGGCCACATCTTTTCCCAGGATAGCCCATGTCTGATGACTGATTGACAAGGGGGAATTAAGGCTCAGCCCTCTTATCCCATCTTGGGACGGCTCCAAGGGTCATTCAATCTTTCAACCTCCCGATAGAGTGAGCTAAGACTTCCCTAAAGACTGCATCATAGCTCAAGTTCTCCTTCTGCCCACTCTTGCTTTCTTCTCTTCCCTTCCTCAGTCATGGATCCCACAGGCGCTCCCTAATAAACCTCCCGCACACTAAAGTCCACCTCAGAGTCCTGCTTCCCGGAAAGCCCAGTGTGCAACAGGGACCCTGAGAAAGTTCAGTACCTTTTCTGAACTGTCAGGAGGTTGTCCAAGAGCCACAGAGCTATGTTTTGTGCTACCCCTCTTTGTGGTCATTTTCTCTCAGCTGCTCACTATAAATTCCACCAGCTCTTGGCAACTAGACCCACCAAGGAACCCAAAAAGACCCGAGAACCCAGTCACAAAGATGTATGCAAGCCGGAAGTGGCTGTTCACCATGGCAGGCTAGCAGGTGGTGCTGGGACACGGTCTGTAGTTCTCGACTCCAATCCAAAGAGCATGGCTGTATTTGCTTTTCAAGCCCATTTGCTGCTTAATTCTAAGGAATAATTTCCTCACTCAGTTCCTTCAACCTGGAGACAGGCCTGGGAGGTTGTCCACTGGGCTGCTTTATCCCAGCATTGACCTTTTCTACCTCTCTTCCTATAGAGCAGCGCTGCCCAATAGACATAGAATTCAAGCCACATATGTAATCTCCAATACTAATAGCCATATACACAAAAATAAAAAGAAACAGGTGAAATTGACCAAAACAATATACTTTACTTAACCCAATGTGTCCAAAATAGGATCATTTCAATATGTGATCAGCATGAAAATAAGGTATTTTTAATTCTTTTTGTTCATACTGTCTTTAACATCTGGTGTGTCTGACATAGTACTTCTCAGATTGAACTAGTCACATTGCACATTCTATTGGACTAATCACAATACAGTTTAGGTGACAGTATTGGACAGAGCTGGCATAGATTATACATCAAGAGAGTTGCAGAACCGGGCAAATGAGAATCTAGGATTTTGTAGCAGAGTGCTTTGGTTTCTAAGGCTGACGAGTTTGAAGCCTCAACTCATAAGTTTTTGCTGACCCTTGTATCTCATTTTTCCATAAATTAAGGATGGGCCAGGTGCAGTGACTCAACCCTGTAATCCCAGCCCTTTGGGAGGCCAAGGCAGGCAGATCACTTGAGCCCAGGAGTTCGAGACCAACCTGGGCAACCTGGCAAAACTCCATCTCTACAAAAAATTCAAAAATTAGCCAAGTGTGGTGGTGCATGCCTATAGTCCCAGCTGCTAGGAAGGCTGAGGTGGGAGGATCGCTTTGAGCCCAAGAGGTTAAGGCTGCAGAGTTGTGATTGTGCTACTGCACTCCAGCCTGGGCAACAGAGCAAGACCCTATCTCAAAAAAAAAAAAAAAAGGATAATATAAGGATAATATTCTACCTGCCTCATAATATAGGTGTGAAGATATATCTAAGAAGATAATGCCCCTAAAGCAACAATGACATCATAGGTTATCCAAAAACAATGGCTTTCGTACTGACTTCCCGCAACCCCAAGGCCTACCAGCAGCTAGCAACATTAGCCAGCACTGAGGCTTGTAATGTTTGAAAGCAATACCAAAGACACGTTTATTTAGAGTTGCATTTGTGTGCCTCTTGCAAAGTCGTGACCAATTTTCTAATCCCGACCAGGAAAGGAAGCGTTTGGAGCGAGGTATAATGCTACGTGTTCTTTTAGAATGTAAAACGTTTAATTAGATGCCAAGAATTGAAAATCTTGATTCAGAGCCCGAAATGGCTAATAAGGTTTTATTGTTGCTATTACTTAGAGTTTTTATAGAACTTTAGGCTTGCAAAGTGCTTTTCAATCACTTGAGAGAATCTAAGTTTGTTAACAGCGAGATGAAAAAATGTTCCATTCATCAGGACAGACAACATACATAATATTTTAAGTATTTAAGAATTACGACCCTGCTGTGAGAACAACTAAAATTACTTCTACGTGGATACAAGAGATTCTAGTTATAGACATAGGACATTAATGCAGATACCAGTGTTATTACCCTGCTGAGTCTGCAAGGGCGAACTTTTGCAAGTCAGGAAATAGGAAAGTTTCTAAAACAAACATTAGCTGGCTCTAGTTACATATACAGAGCTTTTTGCCCACATGTGATTTTTGAACATTTTTCTAAAGGGGCCCTTAAGGTTTTATAGGTGATCATATTAAAAAGTCATACATAGTTCCAAAATGGCATAATTTGTGGCTCTGGGTCACCGAAATCTCCCAGGATTCTGCTGTTGGGCCTTCTGCAATGGGAGACAAATTTGTACCAATTCCTCTATACATATTATCAGTGGGGCAGCGTTGGCTGGAAAGCATGTGAAAAGCCAATTTCTCCTTCCCCTGTATACCCAAGGCGAATTCAGGGCCTCTAGCCTGTTGGATGTATCAATTAGCTTCTGCTATGACTCAGCTCAGAGCATACAACAGTGAGTGTTGGTGGATCTGGATGGTTGGTTAGGTGGCTCTCCTGATCTCGGCTGAACTTGCTCACATGTTTGGGCAGCAGCTGATGGATGGCTAATCAAGCTTCAACTCAGCTTTGCCCTAAATGTTTCTCATCATCCAGCAGGCTAGCCAGGACATACTCTCATGGAGATGGAGCCGGGTATGGTGGTGCACACCTGTAGTCCCACCTACTCCAGAGGCTGAGGCAGGAGGATCCTTGAGGCCAGGATGTTGAGGCTGCAGTGAGCCGTGATTGTGCCACTGCACTCCAGCCCTGGAAGACAGAGCAAGATCCTGTCTCTTTAAATCAATAGATAAAAAATTTAAAACTATCGTGGAGATGGCAGAGGCCTAAGAGAGAGCAAGCTCCAATGTATGAGCCACTTTGACCCTCTGGATCATGCCTGCTGATAGCCCATTGGCCAAAGCAAAACACGTGCCTGAGACAATGTCCAGAGCTGGGTTAGATCAACGCATCTGCTGTGGGAAGGCACTGCAGAGTCACATGACAAAGGGCACAGATGAAAGGAGGGGTGAGATTCATGGTCATCCACACATACTGCCAAGGGTCGGGATAAATTAGAATCATTTTCACCAGGCACAGTGGCTCATGCCTGTAATCCCAGCATTTTGGAAGAAGAGAGTGGGTAGATCGTTTGAGTCCAGGAGTTCAAGATCAGCCTGGGCAACACAGCAAAACCCCCATCTCTAAAAAAATTACAAAAACTAGCCAGTCATGGTGTTGTGTGCCTGTAGTCCCAGCTACTGGGGAGGCTGAAGCAGGAGGATCACTGCTCTCGGGACGTCGAGGATGTAGTGAGCCATGATTGTGCGACTGCACTTTAGCCTCGGTGACAGAGACCCTGTCTCCAAAAAAAAAAAAAAAGAATCATTTTCTTCAAAAGGAAAGATGCATTATCGACATGTGCATCCATTTTGACTGACATAAAAGGTTCACTGGTAACACCAAGCTAATGCCAAGCCACTACTCTCTGCCCTCACCTCTCAAAACAGTTAATAGGCCAAAGATCAAGGGAAAATTTTCCCCAGCTTTATCAAAGTATGATTGACAAATAAACCTCGTATTTATTTAAGGTGTACAACATGTTTTTGTTGTTGTTGTTGTTTATTTTTATTTTTTTGAGACGGAGTCTCGCTCTGTCGCCCAGGCTGCAGTGCAGTAGCGTGATCTCGGCTCACTGTTGCAAGCTTCACCTCCCAGGATCACACCATTCTCCTGCCTCAGCCTCAGTCTCCCGAGTAGCTGGGACTACAGGCGCCCGCCACCACGCCCAGCTAATTTTTTGTATTTTTAGTAGAGACGGGGCTTCACCATATCAGCCAGGATGGTCTCGATCTCCTGACCTTGTGATCCACCCATCTCGGCCTCCCAAAGTGCTGGGATTAGAGGCATGAGCCACCACACCCGGCCGACATGATGTTTTGATGTAAGTATACATTGTGAAATGATCTCCCTAATCAAGCTCTATTCATTACCTCACATATTTACCCTTTTTTGTGAAAACACTTAAAAGATCTCTATTGGTGGCCGGGCACAGTGGCTCATACCTGTAATCCCAGCACTTTGGGAGGCTGAGGCGGGCAGATCTCCTGAGGTCAGAAGTTCGAGACCATTCTGGCTAACATGGTGAAACCCTGTCTCTTCTAAAAATACAAAAAATTAGCCGGGCGTGGTGGCACGTGCTTGTAATCCGAGCTACTCGGGAGGCTGAGGCAGGAGGATCACTTGAACCTGGGAGGTGGAGGTAGCAGTGAGCCAAGATCACACCACTGCACTCCAGCCTGAGCAACAGAGCAAGACTCCATCTCAAAAAAAACAAAAACAAAAACAAAAAAAATTGTAGACAGGGGTCTCACTGTGTTGCCCAGGCTGGTCTCAAACTCCTGGCCTCAAGCCATCCACTTGCCTCAGCCTCCCAAAGTGCTAGGATTATAGGTGTGAGCCACCATGCCTAACCAAGAATGCTTTTCAAGTGAGCCCCTTCCTAAACAACACTAGCCCACAGCCACCTCCTGCCTGCCTCCTTGGAGTGGCCTCCACTTAAAACCCTAAGCACCCTGCAGAATTCAGCCTCAGAAAGCAGGAGGTCAGGAGTTGCAGGCCTCAGTAGCCACGCCTTGGCTGTGTTTGGGCGGCTGCCACGCATGCTGGGGAGAGATTCTGCTCTCTGCCATTCGGCCGCGCATCAGCTGGCCCCGCGCCAGGCCCACACTCAGGCCCGTCTGTCAGGGTGGCACCTGGCCCTCTCGCAGAAGCAGATGGTTTCCATTGATCTTTCCTTGCTAGTCTTTTCTGCATTAACACTCCAAACCAGCCCAGCTTAATCCTGGAACTTAATGGAATCCTCACATGTTCTAGTTTCCTGTATGTTTTCCCCGGTAGCCAAATTGTTTTTCTTTCTTCTTTTTTTCTAAAGTTTTTACTTTTCTGCAATAGTAGGATTACAAATGGATTTGTATATACAGAGGGAAAAATCAATGGCTTGTATTTTCGAGGACAAAATGTAACCCCACAGCAAAGCAAAGACAATTGTGAAAAAAATCGTTTGTTTTTCCATTTCATGGGTCGTGACATACAGCTCACCTCACATCCCTAGACCAAACCGACCTTCACCTCCCTGGAGGCAGGAGGCTCGGCCTAACGAAACCTTTCAGGGTGAGAGAGAAATAGGAAGGCCTATCCTTTCCTTTGCAGTGGCCCAGAGATCAATATGGATTGAAAAGTTTTGTTTTTATAGAAAAGGCATGGGACCGGGAGCGGTGGCTCATGCCTGTAATCCCAGCACTTTGGGAGGCTAAAGTGGGAGGATCACCTGAGGTCAAGTGTTCAAGACCAGCCCCACCAACATGGAGAAACCCCGTCTCTACTAAAAATACAAAAAAATAGCCAGGCGTGGTGGCACGAGCCTGTAATACCAGCTACTCGGGAGGCTGAGGCAGGAGAATCGCTTGAACCCAGGAAGTGGAGGTTTCGGTGAGCCGAGATTGCGCCATTGCACTCCAGCCTGGGCAACAAGAGTGAAACTCTGTCTCAAAAAGAGAAAAAGAAAAAGAAAAGGCATGATGTTACATGCCTTCAGATGTTACAGATGTTCCAAAGGCAAAACAGCACGGCTACCCTGAGGTTCCAGCTTGGGAAGAGACAAGTAGCTCTGGTGACCTGGCCCAGGGAGAGCAGGGCACCTCCCCCAGTGCCTGGGCCGGCTGATCTCTGCCTGCAACCCAGCTTCATGCAGGTTTAGCTTTGGCTAGCGAGGCTGCCCAGCAGCACCTAGCAATGTGCAAATCACAGCCTTGGTTGGGCACTCCTTCTGCTGTGTGCCTGAGATGCCAGCGTTAGAGTAAATAAAAGGGGAGGAAGGGCTGGGCATGGTGACTCACGCCTGTAATCCCAGCACTTTGGGAGGCAGAGGGAGGCAGATCACCTGAGGTCAGGACCAGCCTGGCCAACATGGTGAAACCCCGTCTTTAATAAAAATACAAAAATTAGCTGGGCGTGGTGGTGCACACCTGTAATCCCAGCTACTCAGGAGGCTGAGGCAGGAAAATCACTTGAACCTGGGAGGCGGAGGTTGCAGTGAGCTGAGATTGCACCACTGTACTCTAGCCTCAGGCAACAGAATGAGACTTCGTCTCAGAAAAAAAAAGGGAGGTTGGTGGGGAAGACCTAGGAGCAAATACTTCAGTATGCACAGACTGGCTCTGGCCAATAGAAATATACTGCAAGCCACAGGTGTGATTCGAAATTTTCTAGTAGCCTTTTTTTTTTTTTGGATACAGGGTCTCCCTTTGTCACCCAGGCTGGAGTGTGCAGTGATCAAGGCTCACTGCAGCCTCGACCCCCAAGCCTCAAGCAACCCTCCCACCTCAGCCTCCCAAGTAGCTGGAACTACAGGCTCATGCCACTGTGGCTGACTAGTTTTAATATTTTTTGTAGAGACAGGGTTTCACTATGTTGCCCAGGCTGGTCTTGAACTCCTGGGCTCAAGCGATCCTCCTCACCTAGGCCTCCCAAAGTATTGGAATTACAGGCGTGAGCCACCATGCCTGGCATATTTTTCTAAAGTAAAAAGGAACAGGTGAAAATAATTTTAATAACATTTTATTTAACTCAGTACATCCAAAATATTATCATTTCAACACGTAATCCATGTGAACTGTTATTAATGAAACATTTTACATTCTGCTTTTTGTACTGTCTTTGAAATTCAGTGTGTATTTTATATTTACAGTACATCTCAATTTGGAAGAGCTGAAAGCTTGATAACCACATGTGGCTAGTGGCCGCTCTATTGGATAGCACGTGCCTGGGGTTTTTCTGGAAGGGGACTCAAGAAAGTTTTAACAGGGGTTGCCTCTCAGGAAGAAAACTAAGAGAAACTAGGGGAGAAGAGATGATAAGGTTACTTTTAACCATAAAGGCTTTTATATCGCTTGAATTATGTGCCAAGTATATGGGTCGCATATTAAAAAACACACACACCCTGATTTTTTCTGAATGATATATTCAGTGTTGGCAAGGAATAGGAAAACAGGCATGGTCCTACACTCTTGGCAAGAATGTGTACCGATCCCATCATTCTGGAGGGGAAATTGGCACAATTCTATGTCTAGAAATGTAGTCTAAAGAAAGGAATCAGCCGGGCACAGTGGCTCACGCCTGTAATTCCAGCACTTTGGGAGGCCGATGTGAGCAGATCACTTGAGCCCAGTTTGAGATCAGCCTGGGCAATATAGCGAGACCTCGTCTCTAAAAAAGAAAAGAAAAGAAGAGAGAATGACTCGACAAGAGAAGCCAGTATGTTATGAAAAAGGATGCTCACCTCAGCATCTTAGTTCCTACTGGAACACTGAAAACATCCTGAGTGTCATAAACCGATGTGCAGTGAAACTGCACCCTCTGGAGGGGGTGCCTTCTAAAGACAGGCGATCAGAGATTGAAATCACCAATAGTCAAAACTGCCTTTGAAAATACACAGGACAGCGACATAGCAGAGACTCAACACTAAATTCTACACAGCAAGGTCACTGTTTCTCAGAGTGAGTCCCAGATGCAGTAATTTGCTCACATGTAGGGGCCATACTGTGTGAGAAGTATGTACCCTAGACACTAGTATCACTCGGCAAGATTGGAGAGAGACATTTGAATTGAAAGCAACGGAGGAAATAGAAGATCTGTGGCTTCCATTTCATGTTCATTCCTTGAGTGAACTGGTGGGCAAAATCACCCCTATTATTTCAACTGTTTTCTCTTGCTCTGCAAAGTGTATACAGTGCAAATGACATATTTTAAAGGGTCAGATGATGTGACTCTGCTGCATATTGACCTGTGACTATGAAGAAAACAGATGGAAAGGTATGCTCCCAAACATTATGTGTTTTAACAAATTATTTTTTCTTTTGTCTTTTTGTTTTCATGTGCATACATTTATCTGTATTTTTACATTTTTCTCCAATGACCAGCCTGAGAGTGTATTTTGTCTTACTTCTGGAATATAAAAATAATTGTTGTAAGTCAGTGCTTACCCCCCACAAGGTAGCCCACCAAGGCCAGAAGGGTTACAGGTTCCTCTGGATCCCCCCAGGGCCTCCTAAAAAAGGAAAATGGTGTGTTCTCTCCTGTAAGCCCAGGGTACATTCTATTTACCATCACAGCCAAAGGGACTTGGGAGGCATCAAAGATGGTGCTGGTGCTTTCAGAAACTGCAGTCCTGCTGTGGCCCCCTGAAGACAGCAGCTCCCCTGCCCTAACCCGATGCCACTACCCCCTGGGGTTCAAAAAATACGAGAAACATCTCCCGCAGGGATAGCTTCCCATTCTGGGGACCCAGCTACCTCATCCCTTCCCCTGGGGGCTTCTGTCACCATCCCATCGATTGCCATGCCACACACGGAGCTAGCACAGCTGAACTACAGCTGAACTACACAGCAGGATAGACTTCAGTAAACAAAGGACACCTTTCAGAGGAACAAGCAGAGCCTCAAAACACTCAGTTAGGTGCAGGTTGAAAGCATGAAGCAATCTCTTGCAGCAACTAGCTGCCATTTCCAGTCAGCAAGCTCTCTGAACATGCTAATGAGCATCACTCCCAGGTACCTGCGGCTCACCTGAAGCATATAGCATCTCACTGAATGTGCAGAGCGAGCCTCCAGCAGGTCGTCGTCACTTTTTTTTTTGGACGAGGTCTCACTGTCACCCAGGCTGGAGTGCAGTGGCGCGATCTCGGCTCACTGCAACCTCCACCTCTCGGGTTCAAGCTATTCTCATGTGTCAGCCTCCCGAGTAGATGGGACTACAGGCATGCACCATCACGACTGGCTAATTTTTATATTTTTAGTAGACACAGGACTTCACCATGTTGGCCAGGATGGTCTTGAACTCCTGACCTCCAAGTGATCCACGTGCCTTAGCCTCCCAAAGTGCTGGGATTACAGGCATGAGCCACTGTGCCTGGCTCCCTTGTCTCTCTCTCTTTCTCTTTCTTTCCTTTTTCTTTCTTTCTTTCTTTCTTTCTTTCTTTCTTTCTTTCTTTCTTTCTTTCTTTCTTTCTTTCTTTCTTTCTTTTTTCTTTCTTTTTTTTCTTTCCTCCTTTCTTCCTTTCTTCCTTCTTCCTTTCTTCCTTTCTCTCTTTCTTTCTCTCTCTTTCTCTTTCTTTCTCTTTCTTTCTTTCTTTCTCTCTTTCTTTTTCTTTCTTTCTTTATTCTTTCTGTTTTTTGTGACAAGATCTCACTCTGTCACCCAAGCTGGAGTGCAGTGGCCCAATTATGGCTTACTGCAGCCTCCACCTTCTGGGCTCAAGGGATCCCCCCAATTCAGCCCCCTGGTAGCTGGGACTATAGACCTCAGCATCTCAAACAGCTGGGATTACAGGTGTGTGCCACCACACCCAGCTAATTTTTAAAAAAATATATTTTGTAGAGAAGGGGGGTCTCACTATGTTTCCCAGGCTGGTCTCAAATTCCTGGGCTCAAGTGATCCTCCCACCTCAGCCTCCCAAAGTGTTGGTATTACAAGGTGAGCCACTGCACCCAGCTGAGATGCCCCTTTTCACTTCTCAGGTGTGTGTGTGTGTGTGTGTGTGTGTGTGTGTGTGTGTGTGTGTTTTGAGGTGGGGTCTCGCTCTGTCACCCAGGTTGCAGTGCAGCGGCACAATCACAGCTCACTGCCGCCTTGACTTCCTGGACTCAAGTGATCCTCCCACTTCAGCCCCCCAGTAGCTGGGACTATAGGCATGCACCACCACACCCAGGTAATTTTTGCATTTTTCGTATAGACAGAGTTTTACCATGTTGCCTAGGCTACACTTCGTGGCTTTTTATGCCCCCTCTTCACCTCCCACCAGCCACACAGGGCAGGAGTTAGTGGGCCACTCATTCTTGTAGCCTATCCAGAGGTGAGTGACACGGAAGACAAACCACACAGGCAAGCAGCAGGCCAAATCATACCCCTCACCCTTCCTTAGGGGAGGGCTGTTCATTTGTTCTTTCTTTCTTTTTCTCTTTCTTTCTTTCTCTCTCTCTCTCTCTCTCTCTCTCTCTCTCTCTCTCTCTTTCTTTCTTTCGATGGAGTTTCACTCTTGTTACCCAGGCTAGAGTGCAATGGTGTGATCTCGGCTCACTGCAACCTCCACCTCCCGGGGTCAAGCAATTCTCCTGCCTCAGCCTTCCAAGTAGCTGGGACTATGGGCATGTGCCACCACGCCCAACTAATTTTTGTATTTTTAGTAGACACGGGATTTCACCATGTTGGTCAGGCTGGTCTCGAACTCCTGACCTCAGGTGATCCACCCGCCTCAGCCTCCCAAAGTGCTGGGATTACAGGTGTGAGCCACTGCACCCGGCCCTGAGACCTGTTATTTCATATGGAGAGAGTAGGATTCTGGGATCCAAATGCACACAGCAGTGGCTTGGGAACAGCGGTCTTACTGGCTGGAGATTGGACAGAAATGAGTGGGTTGGGGGAAGGGCATTGATGTAGGAGCTGAGGGACAAAGGAAACAAGAGAAGAGGCAGAAATGGGTTAGTGATGGACAGGGATGGCAGCAGCCTTTGTCAGAATCCCACTTGTCCAGCCAAGTGTATTAGTCTGCTGGAACAAAGGACCACACACTGTCTGGCTTCACCATCAGAAGTGTATTATCTCGGTTCTGGAGGCTGGGAGTCAAGCTCGAGGTGTCAGCAGGGTTGGTTCCTCCTGAGGGCTATGAGTGGAATCTGTTCCATGCCTCTTCCCTAGTTTCTGGTGGTTTCCTGGCAGTCTTGGGGGTTCCTTACCTTGCAGAAGCATCACCCCCATCTCTACCTTCACCTTCTCATGGTGTTCTCCCTATATGCATGCCTGTGTCCAAATTTCTCCCTCTTATAAGGACACCAGTCACGTTCGGAGGTACTGGGGATTAGGGTGCTAACATAGTAGGTTGGTGCAAAATTAATTGTGGTTTTTGCCATTACTTTCAGTGGCAAATACCACAATTACTTTTGCACCTTTGCACCAACCTAATATATTTTGGTGGGATATATTAACACCTACTGATTCCAAACTTAGAGTGTGGGTGTCCCTGGCTTTCGTCTACACCACATGCCTGGCTATCTTCTTCTGGTAACAGCACTCCTCTTCCTTTAGAATGAATCCTCCAGGCTGCGCACAGTGACTCACCCCTGTAATCCCAACAGAGGGAGGTAAGGGCGGGAGGATACTTTACACCCAGGAATTCAAGGCTTGCCTGGGCAACATAGTGAGACCCTGTTCTTCAACAAAAAGGAAAAACAAAAACAAAAAACAAAAAACAAATTTAGAATGAATCTTTTATTTCCATACTGCTGCCAATAACATGACCCCATCTTCCCATTATATGGATGGGCACGTGACCCAAGCTGGCCAATCAAGGTCTCTCTTGGTCTCTCTAGGTTCTGTAATTACTTAAATACTTCTAATGTGTGGATGGGGAAGGAGACTAGGCCTGTTTCTGAAAATTGACCCAGGCTCAGTCTGCTCCCAGTGTTTGCTCTTAGGGAAGTCCTCTACAATGACATGCCTGGATTGTTAGAAGTCCAGGGTTACTATGGCTGGGGAAGCAGCCTAGTGTTGAAGCTTGAACCCCAACCTCCTCATTAACCAACTGATTCGGTTTTGCATGTTGCAGTTTTCTCATCTATAAAATGTAATAACAACAATGATATTTCTCTCAGTGCATTCCTACAAGGATCATATATGTGAGAATATGTAGGAATATTCTATACACATATTTATCATTTTTAGAAAGGTACACATTCAGGAATAGGGGAGACAAAGAGTAAGAATTTGTCCATATCAGGCCAGGTGCAGTGGCTCATGCCTGTAATTCCAGCACTTTGGGAGGCCAAGGCAGGTCGATCACCTGTGGTCAGGAGTTCAAGACTAGCCTGGCCAACATGGTGAAACTCTGTCTCTACTAAATATACAAAAATTAACCGGGTGTGGTGGCGCACACCTGTAATTCCACCTACTTAGGAGACTGAGGCAGGAGAATCATTTGAACCCAGGAGGCCAAGGTTGCAGTGAGCTGAGATCCAGCCTGGGTGACAGAGTGCGAGTCTGTCTCAAAAAAAAAAAAAAAAAAAAAAAAAAAGAATTTGTCCGTATCTAAGCAGTCCTGGCTTTGAGATCTTGCATCATGCCTTGCTGCCACCCTGCTCCCCTCCATCTTGCAGCTAGGCAGGTTCATATGATTGATCCTGCCCACTGGTTTGTGATCTGAAATGACATGTGTCACTTCCCAGCTCAGAGTCAGTGTGGGACTGCACAAGGGCATGAATGCGGGGGTTGGAGGGTTAGGCTCGTTAGGGGACGCCAAGGCTTGTTAGGGGACGCCAATTGGCAGTCTACCACAATGGTCAGAAATTCATTCATTCATTCATTTATTCATACATTCATTGGCTCATCAAAAATTTTTTGAGCACCTTTATCAGCCCAGCACTGTGCTAGGCTCTGGAAATACAAAGATGAATAAGCAAGGTCATGGCCCTCAAGGGGCTCCACATGTCATAGGGGAGTAGATGCAAGCAAATAATGGTAATGTAATATTATTTTCGGCCTGAGTACAGGGGACTTAGTTGATGGTATGTGACAAGGTGGGGCTCCCTAGGCCCCTCCATTTCCGGGAGCCTGGGTGGAAACACTGGGGAGGGGAGATTCTCAGTGTGGTGAGGACTGAGTGCGGCAGGGACTCCCCAGCAGCTGAGGGCCTCTCTTCCTCTCGTGCTCTCGCTGGGGCTGGTGGTCCAGGGGTCTTACTCCTTGGAGGCCATGTGGACCATGAGGTCCACCACCCTGTTGCTACAGCCAAATTTATTGTCATACTAGGAAATGAGCTTGACAAACTGGTCGTCGAGGGCAATGCCAGCCCCAGCAGCAAAGGCAGAAGAGTGAGTATCCCTGTTAAAGTCAGAGGAGACAACGTGGTGCTCAGTGTAGCCCAGGATGCCCTTGAGGGGGTCCTCCGACGCCTGCTTCACCACCTTCTTGATGTCATCACATTTGGCAGGTTTCTCCAGACTACATGTCAGGTCCATGACTGACACATTGGTGCTGGGGACAGGGAAGGACATGCCAGTGAGTTTCCCATTCAGCTAGGGGCTGACCTTGCCCACAGCCTCGACAGTGCCAGTAGATGCAGGGACGACGTTCTGAAGAGCCCCGTGGCCGTCATGCCACAGTTTCCCAAAGGGGCCATCCATGGTCTTCTGAGTGGCAGTGATGGCTTGGACGGTGGTCATGAGTCCTTCCATGATACCAAAGTTGTCATGAATGACCTCGGCCAGCGGGGTGAAGCAGTTAGTGGTGCAAGAAGCATTGCTGACCTTCTCAGGGCTGTTTCCATACTTTTCAGGGTTCTTGCCCATCACAAGTCAGCAGAAGGGGCAGAGATGGTGACTTTTTTGTCTCCCCGCTCTAAGTAAGCCCCAGCCTTCTCCATGGTAGTGAAGACACTGGTGGATTCCACAACATAATCAGCGCCAGCATCACCCCATTTGACTTTGGTGGGATCTCGCTCCTGGAAAGATGGTGATGGGATTTCTATTGATGACAAACTTCCCATTCTCAGCCTTGATGGTGCTGTGGAACTTGCCGTGGGTGGAATCATACTAGAACATGTAGACCATATAGTTGAGGTCAGTGAAGGGGTCATCAATGGCAACAATATCCACTATGCCAGAGTTAAAAGCAGCTCTAGTGACCAGGCACCCAATACAGCCAAACCCATTTACTCTGGCCTTCACTTTCACCATGGTGTCTCAGGGATGTGGCTGGCACTGCAGGAGAATATGCAGCTGTCTGCTGAGTAGGAGGAGCAGACAGCTGGTAATGTAATATGTTAGTTCCTATGAAAGAGGGGAGCACTGTCTGGAGGAGTCTAGAGAGTCTTCCTAGAGGGGGAATATATGAGCTTGCTCTTGAAGGGCAAGTAAATGATTGCCAAGAAGAAAGGGAACAGAAGAACTTCTCAGGCAGAAGAAACCACACCTATGAGGACACCAAATATTACAGAGGGAGTGGAGAGAGGTTTGCAGTGGCTGGAGTATAGGGTGTGTAGAGTGTGAATGTCATGCCAAAGTGTTGTGATTTGATGCTGAAGCCTGGGGAACCAAAGATGGCTTTTCAACAGAGAAGTAGGATGAGAAGTCTTTCTAGGAGAATGACTGTTGAGAGGTTGGAAGATGAAGTGGCTGGGGAAATATTGGAGGCAGACCAAGTAGAAGGCCACTACACAAGTCCTGGACGTGACAATGAGGCTCCAACCAGGGCACAGGGGTGAGGATTGGGGCAAGAGGCCAGATTCAAACAGAATTTCTGGGGTATAACAGATGAGATATTGGAATGGGAGCCTGAGGATGACTAATTCTGGATGACTGGCCTGAGACCTTTAGACAGGGCCTAGAGTGGAGAACCCCAGTCTATTAGGCCTCTTTAGCTTGATGGAAATATTTGTTTGTTCTAATTATCTGCTTCCGAAATAGCTTTTTTAAAAATTTTATTTATTTATTTATTTATTTATTTATTTATTTTTTGAGACAGAGTCTCACTCTGTTGCCCAGGCTAGAGTGCAGTGGTATGATCTTGGTTCACTGCAACCTCTACCTCCTGGGTTCAAGTGATTTTCCTGCCTCAGCCTCCCGAGTAGCTGGGATTACAGGCACCTGCCAACATGCCCGGCTAATTTTTGTATTTTTAGTAGAGACGGGGTTTCACCATTTTGGCCAGCCTTGTCTTGAACTCCTGACCCCAAGAGATCTGCCCGCCTCGGCTTCCCAGAGTGCTGGGATTACAGGCATAGGCCACTGCACCAGGCCCCTAAATGACTTTCTGATCTATAGTTTGGTTTACTTAGGAGATACACCCTCAGGAAGAATATCTTTTGCAGATCAAAGGCTCATGTCCAGGACACAGAAAGTAATGTCTAATAACAAACACAAACTTCTCTTACCTCCTGCTCTGCTAAGGAATTTGGTCCTAATTTCATGTTTTGGCCAATGTCCTTGCTTCTGGAATAGATGGGTGCATTTTCTCCTCTGTATATAAGATGTATTTTAAGGGTAGAGCTGACATAATTTGCTGACAGATTGAATGTAGAGTGTGAGGAAAAGAGTGAAGGTGAGGATAACACCAGGCTCTGGGTTTGAGTAACTCGAGAAGTAGAACTACCATTTATTAAGATGGGAAGGCTAGGGTAGGAAGGAGTTTAGTCTTGGATGTGTTATATGTGAGATGTTTTTAGACATCCAGGTGGAGAGATGGAGAAAGTAGTTCAATAGGCCGGGCGCGGTGGCTCATGCCTGTAATCACAGCACTTTGGGAGGTCGAGGCAGGTGGATCACAAGGTCAGGAGATCAAGACCATCCTGGCCAACATGGTGAAACCCCGTTTCTACTAAAAAACATAAAAAATTAGCCAGGCATGGTGGTGCGTGTGTGTAGTCCCAGCTACTCGG
This sequence comes from Macaca nemestrina, assembly GCF_043159975.1. Lineage (NCBI taxonomy): Eukaryota > Metazoa > Chordata > Mammalia > Primates > Cercopithecidae > Macaca > Macaca nemestrina. The sequence goes on along the minus strand of NC_092145.1, from coordinate 120,015,798 downwards.
GAGGCTGAGGCAGGGGAATCGCTTGAACTCAGGAGGTGGAGATTACAGTGAGCCAAGATTGCGCCACTGCACTCCAGACTGGTGACAGAGCGAGACTCCATCTCAAAAACAAAACAAAACAAAACAAAAAAACAAGAAAGTAGTTCAATATTTTAATGTAAAGTTCTAAGACATCACCCAGAATGCAGCAAAGAAAGAGAGATGAAAATATAGGCAAGGTGCAGTGGCTCATGCCTGTAATCCCAACACTTTGGGAGGCTGAGGAGGGAAGATCACTGGAGCCAGCAGTTTGAGACCAGCCTGGGCAATATATGGATACCCTATCTCTACGAAAAATTTAAAAATCAGCCAGCATAGTGGTGTGCAGTAGGTCCAGCTACTCCAGAGGCTGAGGCGGGAGGATTGCTTGAGCTTAGGAGATCAAGGCGGTAGTGAGCTATGATCATGCCACTGCACTCCAGCCTGGGTGACAAAATGAGACCCCATTTCTAAAAAAAAAAAAAAAAAAAAGAGAGAGAGAGAAAATAGAAAGGAAGAGTTGATAGATATGGAGGATAAAATAGTCTAATCAATGCTTGCTTGGAGTCTCAGAAGAAAAAAAAAGAGAAGAAAGGTAATATTTGAGGGGATATAATGGCTGAGAAGTTTCCAAAATTAATGAAAGACATGAATCCTCAGATCCAAGGAGTTCAACAAATTAAAATAGGATAAAAAAAATTCATATTGAGACACAAAGAGTGAAATTGTAGAACCAAAGAAAAAAACAGAGAAGGTTCTAAAGCAGCCTAGGGGGAAGAGTGGAGAAAATTACCTATAGAAGATGAATCAGAATGTCAGCATAACTCCCAACAGCAACAGTGGAAACCAGGAGACATCCAAATGTCCTTTTTTAAAACTGTAATTTAAATACCACACAACTCATTTATTCAAAGTTATGATTAAGTGGTTTTTAGTATATTCACAAAGTTGTAGAAGCATCACCACTATCTAATTCCAGAACATTTTTATTGCTCCAAAAAGGAAACTCCTTACCCATTAGTAGTCACTTCCCCATTTCCCTCTTCCCCCAGCCTCTGGCAAGCACTAATCTACCTTCTTTATAGGTTTGCCTATTTTGAACATTTCATATAAATGAATGATATGATATGTGGTCCTTCATGATTGGCTTTCTTCACTAGGCATATTTTTAAAGTTCATCCATGCTGTAGCATGCATCAATACTGCATTCCTTTTTATGGCAAAATAATATGCCATTATGTGGATATACTGTGTTAAATTTATCCATTGGTCAATTGATGGACATTTGGGTTGTTTCCATCTTTTGGCTATTATAAATAATGCTGCTATAAACTTTTACATACAAGCTTTGTGTGGACATATGTTTTCATTTTTCTTGGGTATATATCTAGGAGTGGAATTTCTGGGTCATATGGCAACTCTCTGTTTAACATCTTGAGGAACTACCAAACTGTTTTCCAGAGCAGCTGTACTATTTTATATCATACCATTTTGTATTATTGGTGGGAACCAGTAATGAATGAGAATTCCAATTTCTCCACAGCCTTGTCAGCACTTACTCTCATCTGTCTTTTTTATTATAGCTACCTTAGTGGGCATGAAGTGGTATCTCATGGTGGCTTTGACTTGCATTTATCTGATGGCTAATGATGCTGAGCATCTTTTCATGTGCTTATTGACCATTTGTATATCTTCTATGGAGACATGTCTATCCAAATCCTTTCTTCATTTTTAATTGGGTTGTCTTTTTATTACTGAGTTATAAGAATCCTTTATACATTCTTGATTCCAGATCCTTATCCAATATATGTTTTTCAAATATTTTCTCCCATTCTATGGGTTCTCTTTTCTCTTTTTGCTTTTTTTTTTTTTTAAAGACAATCTCATTCTGTCATACAGGCTGGAGTACAGGAGTGCAGTGGTATAATCATAGCTCACTGCAGCCTCAACCTCCCTGGCTCAAGCAATCATCCCGTCTCAGACTCCCAAATAGCTGGGACTATAGGTGTGCACCACCATGCTTGGCTAATTTTTCTTTCTTTTTTCTTTCTCGCTCTCTCTCTTTTTTTTTTTTTTTTTTTGTGGAAATGAGGTCTCACTATGTTGCCCAGCCTGGTCTGGAACTCCCGGATGCAAGCAATCCTCCTGCTTCAGCCTCCCAAAGTGCTGGGATTACAGGTGTGAGCCACTGCACCCAGCCCAAATGCTATTTTTAAAGTGCTGAGAGAAAATAACCATCAACCTGGAATTTTACACTGCAGTAAACTGTATTTCAAAAAGAAGGGTAAAAAACAACGGAAATTTTTATTGTTAGTTGAGGTTTTACCAGCAGCTAACTCCCAGTTAAGGAACTCTTTAAGGGATGTACTTCTGGAAGAAGGGAGGAAAGTCTGAGATGCAAGAAAGAACATTTCAGGCCGGGCGCGGTGGCTTACGCCTGTAATCCTAGCACTTTGGGAGGCCAAGGTAGGTGGATCACCTGAGGTCAGGAGTTCAAGACCAGCCTAGCCAACACGGTGAAACCCCATCTCTACTAAAAATACAAAAATTAGCCAAGAGTGGTGGCAGGTGCCTGTAATCCCAGCTACTTGGGAGGCTGAGGCAGGAGAATCACTTGAACCCAGGGGGCAGAGGTTGCAGTGAGCTGAGATTGTGACACTGCACTCTAGCCTGCCTGGGTGAAAGAGAAAAACTCCATCAAAAAAAAAAAAAGAAAAAGAAAGAAAGAGAGAGAGAGAGAGAGAGAAAGAAAGAAAGAAAGAAAGAGAGAAAGAGAAAGAAAGAAAGAAAGAAAGAAAGAAAGAAAGAAAGAAAGAAAGAAAGAAAGAAAGAAAGAAAGAGAAAGAAAGATTTCAGCGGCAGCATTTATTTATCACGCTAAAAGAGCCACCCACATTAGCAGCCCCAGCATCCTGAAGCCAGGCTTCACCACCCTTCCCAGACTTCTTCCCCAGTAAGGTCCCGGTGGTAAAGCACAGGCTCCTTCTTTAGGCTGCATGTATTCGCAGGAATTACAGAAAACTGGAACACCCCCGGCTGGCATGCAAAGGGATCATAGGAGGTTAGTTTGCAGAGGAAACCTGCTAAAGGCTGACAAGCAAAGGATTTCTCTCCTGGGAGCCAAGAGAAATAGACTCATCAGTGGCCCATAATCAGAGATAACTGGTGAGTGGCCTGTCCAGTACCCCCTGTGAGCCCTAACTAGTTGTAAGGAGACAGTAGCCCATCACTATGGAAGAGTGGGCCATCTCTCCTTTCTCCAAGCTGCCATTGTGTGTCTTATTTTATTTATAAGAGACAGGGTCTCGGCAGGGCGTGGTGGCTCATGCCTATAATCCCAGCATTTTGCAAGGCTGAGGTGGGTGAATCACCTGAGGTCAGGAGTTTGAGACCAGCCTGACCAACATGGAGAAACCCCATCTCCACTAAAAATACAAAATTAGCCTGGTGTGGTGGCGCATGCCTATAATCCCAGCTACTCGGGAGGTTGAGGGAGGAGAATCGCTTGAACCTGGGAGGTGGAGGTTGTGGTGAGCCGAGATCATGCCACTGCACTCCAGCCTGGGCAACAAGAGTGAAACTCAGTCTAAAAAACAAATCACAACAAAACACCACCACATCTACTCTAATTGCTCATAAACGTATTCAGTTACTTTTCCAAACTATTTTCCACAAAACTCAGGGATGTTTAATGTCAGTTGAATGAACTTCATGTTCTGTGAAACAAATCAGACAAAACCCTTTAAGACTTCCAGAATTCAGTTTAATATATTAGTATCTGAAAGTACTGCATGCTTCTGAAGCCAGGAAAGAATGCAGAATTCCTGTAAAGTTCAAAGGTCTTTTTAATTTAATTTCTTATTTATTTAATTTAATTTCTTATTTTATTTATTTATTTATTTATTTATTTATTTATTTATTTATTTTGAGATGGAACCTCACTCACTCTGTCACCCAGGCTGGAGGGCAGTGGCGCAATCTCGGCTCACTACAACCCTCCACCTCCCCAGTTCAAGCGATTCTCCTGCCTCAGCCTGAGTAACTGGGATTACAGGCGTGCACCACCACGCCCAGCTAATTTTTGTATTTCTTGTAGAGATGGGGCTCCACCATGTTGTCCAGGCTGGTATTGAACTCCTGGCCACAAGTGATCAGCCCACCTTGGTCTCCCAAAATGCTGGTATTACAGGCTTGAGCCATAGTGCCCAGTGACCTCAAAGGTCTTTAGACCTAGGCAGGAAGATATGTACATACTCTTTAAAATTTTATTTTATTTATTTATTTTGAGATGGAATCTCGCTCTGTCACCCAGTCTGGAGTGCAGTGGCGCAAACTCGGCTTACGGCAACCTCTGCCTCCTGGGTTCAAGCGATTTTCCTGCCTCAGCTTCCAGAGTAGCTGGGACTACAGGCGCACACCACTACGCCCGGCTACTTTTTGTATTTTTAGTAGAGATGGGCTTTCACCATGTTGACTAGGCTGGTCTCGAACTCCTGACCCCAGGTGATATGCCCACCTCAGCTTCCCATAGTGCTGGGATTACAGGCATGAGCCACCGTGCCCAGCCTATGTACACACTTTTTAAGAGTCAAAGAAATGCAAAATCTGTTGACGTGCTCAGCCTAGGTAGGGCTTGTAGATTTAAGTGAGGAGACTAAAGAAGTAGTTAATGTGGGCTTTGACCACCCTTGGAGTTATAGAATCATTGATTTAGCAACTTTCAATGTCAATGTGTATTCTTTTTGCAACCTCAAGCATGCTGATAAACCATTAGTTTCCTCGTGTGCAGGAGAGGAATTCCCCCAGCTCTCTCTGGTTCTAGAGCTTATGTGTGGCCAAAATTTCCAGTCAGAAGTAACTTCATTTCCCCCTGGAGTGATAACCATGTTCCTTATCGGGTAACATCTTTCAACCCAGGTAAGATTTCTAATTAAGTTTAGAAATGTTTTAGAGTGGCCCGTATTTTCTTGTAAAGAATCTGAGGTGGCTGGGCACTGTGGCTCATGCCTGCAGTCCCAGCACTTTGGGAGGCTGAGGCAGGAGGATTGCTTGAGTCCTGGAGATCAAGGGTGCAATATGAGCTGTGATTGTGCCACAGAACTCCAGCCTGGGTGACAGAGTGAGACTTTGTCTTTAAAAGAAAAAAAAAAAAAAAACAAAGAAGAAACTGATTCTGAGCAAATTGGGCATGATATGTTCTTGTAATGTTTAACAAATTTAGCCAGTTGGAGAAACAGCCATGTGACTCTAAACTTCAAATATGTGACTGATTGTAGTTTTAGGATTTTAAGTTCAATTTGTACTGTTGAATTGTACCAGAATATTCAGGAGAACTTTAAGTTCACTGGATTTAAAAGATTAGCTTGTTAGATCAGTGTTATTTAATATTTGAGAAAGTTTTGTTCATTCAGACTGAAGTATTTTCTTTTTGTATTTTGGTTTTTTTTTTTTTTTTTGAAACAGAGTCTCGCTCTGTCGCCCAGGCTGGAATGCAATGGTGCAATCAGCGCAGCCTCAACCTCTTGGGCTCAAGAGGCCCTTCCACATCAGCCTTCCGAGTAGCTGGGACTACAGGTGAGCACCACCATGCCTGGCTAATGTTCGTTTTTTGTAGAGACAGGGGTCTCACTATGTTGCCCTGGCTGGTCTCAAACTCCTGGGTTCAAGTGGTCCTTCTGGTCTCCCAAAGTGCTGGCATTACACGCATGAGCCACCACACCTGGCCCAGGTGAAGAATTTTGTTTTTCTTTTCTTTCCTTTTCTCCTTCCTTCCTTCTTTCTTTCTTTCCTTCTTTCTTCCTTTTTTTTTTTTTTTTTTTTTTTTTTTTTTTGAGACGGAGTCTCGCTGTGTCGTCCAGGTCCAGGTTAGAGGGCAGTGGCGCTATCTCGGCTCACTGCAAGCTCCGCCTCCCGGGTTCACGCCATTCTCCTGCCTCAGCCTCCCGAGTAGCTGGGACTATAGGCGCCCGTCACCACGCCCGGCTAATTTTTTGTATTTTTAGTAGAGACGGGGTTTCACCGTGTTAGCCAGGATGGTCTCAATCTCTTGACCTCGTGATCCACCCGCCTCGGCCTCTCAAAGTGCTGGGGATTACAGGTGTGAGCCACCGCACCTGGCCCTTTCTTCCTTTCTTTTTTTTTTTTTTCAGAGTCTCGCCCTGTCACCCAGACTGGAGTGCAGTGGCATGATCTAGGCTCACTGCAACCTCCACCTCCTGGGTTCAAGCGATTCTCCTGCCTCAGCCTCCCGAGTAGCTGAGATTACAGGTGTGCTCCCCCATGCCCAGCTACTTTTGTATTTTTAGTAGAGACGATGTTTCACCATGTTGGCCAGGCTGGTCTCGAACTCCTGACCTCAAGTGACCCACTCACCTCAGCCTCCCAAAGTGTTGGGATTACAGGCGTGAGCCACCACGCCCGGCCTCTTTGGTCATCATTAATCTTTCATTCTCCCTTTCCTAGATAAAACATTGTTTATTCTTGTTGTGTTTTTAAAAATTTTTTAATTTATATAATAGAGACAGGGTCTCGCTCTGTTGCCCAGGCTGGTCTCCATCTCCTGGGCTCAAGCGATCCACCTGCCTTGACCTCCTAAAGTACTGGGAATACAGCCACTGCACCCAGCCTTATTCTTGTTGATTTATATGAGGGAAAGGATATTTTCAAATTTCCAAAAGGATAGAGTTATTTGGGTTATTCATTCTTGTTACACTCTAATTTTGTTGTATTATGGTCTGATAATATGGCTTATATGATACTTCTTTTGGAATACATTCAGAGTTTCTTTGAAGGCTAAGTCTTGGTTAATTTTTATAAATTTTTCACAACTGAATAGAATATGTATTCTCTGTTGAGTACAGCGTTTTATATATTTCCGCTGAATGCTAGGCCTGGAGTCATCTTGAAGGCTTGCTCCCTTTGTGTGTAGTGCCTGGGCTGGGAAGACTCGGCACAGCTGGGAGCTGGTATAGCTGGGGCTCCTCCAGCTTCTGCCATCCCTCTGTGGTTTCTCTGCATGGTGGCATTGGGGGAACCAGACTTCATATATTGTGGCTCAAAGCTCTGAAGACATTCCAAAAGGGACAGTGCCAGGCAGAAGTCATATTGCTTGTAATGCCTTTTGTGGCCTAGCCTTGAAAATCACACGGCCTCACTTCCACTGTGTTCTATTAGAGGCGAATTTTTTTTTTTTTTTTTTTTTTTAAGTCTTGCTCTGTCACCCAGGCTGGAGTGCAGTGGTGCAATCTCAGCTCACTGCAACCTCCACCTCCTGTGTTCAAGTTATTCTCGTGCCTCGGCCTACCAAGTGGCTAGGATTACAGGCGTGTGCCATCAGGCCTGCCTATTTTTTTGTATTTTTAGTAGAGATGGGATTTTGCCATGTTGCCCAGGCTTGTCTCAAACTCCTGGCCTCAAGTGATCATCCACTTGCCTTGGCCTCCCAAAGAGCTGGGATTACAAGCGTGAGCCACCTCACCCAGTTGCGTTTTTTGTTTTTTGTTTTTTTTTTTTTTTTTGAGACAGAGTCTCACTCTGTCGCCCAGGTTGGAGTGCAGTGGCACTATTATAGCTCACTGCGACCTCGATCTTCTGGGCTCAAGGGATCCACCCACCTTAGCCTCCTGAGTAGCTGGGACTATAGGTGCACACCACCACGCCTGGCTGATTTTTAAAAAATGTTTAGTAGACATGAGGTCTCGCTATGTTGCCCAGGCTGGTCTCAAGCTCCTGGCATCAAGCAATTCTCTCACTTCAGCCTCCCAAAGTGCTGGGATCACAGGCATGAGCCACCATGCCTGGCAATAAACATTTTTCAGTCTTTTTCTATATTAGGCACTATGCTATAAGCTTTATCTATTATCTCATCTGATCCTTACAACAGCCTTTGGGGTACATTATCTTCTTTACAGTGAGGAAACTGAGGCATAGAGAAGCTAAGGAATCTGCCCCGTTACTCAGTGGCCATGCTCAGATTTGAGTGGTGGTAAGCGTCCCGAACTCTTAATCACTATCCTCTACTGCCTCAGCGTGCCCAGCAACAAACTTGGGTGCTGAGAGAGCAAGATGTTCAAGACAAGTTCTTCACTTCAGGGAGCTGACCTAGAGCTAGAGAGATAAAAAAAAAAAAAAAAAAAAAAAAAAAAAAAAAAAAAAAAAAAAGATCAAAAGAGCTCAGGAACAAATAATCCAAAAGGGTACTTAATAGGACAGATTTTACCAGTTTGGGATTAAATAGGTTCACATGACTTTTGTTTTTTCAACACCATGCCCTGCCTCAACATTTAACATTTTCAAGCTTACACAAAAGGAGAGAAAATAGTATAGTGAATCCTCATGAACCCATCACCCAGAATAACTAGCATCAATTTATAGCCAATCTGGTTTCATCTGTACCTCACTTTCTACTGGATTGTTTTGTTTTGTTTTGTTTTGTTTGAGACAGGTTCTCACTCTATTGCCCAGGCTGAAGTGCAGTGGTGCAATCTCAGCTCACTGCAGCCTCGACCTCCCGGGCTCAAGTGATCTTCCTGCCTCAGCCTCCTGAATAGCTGGGACTACAGGCACATGCCACCATGCCTGGCTAGCCTACTGGGTGTTTTGAAGCAAATCCCAGACATCATATTTTTTAACCCACAAATACTTCAGCATGTGTCTTTTAAAGAGAAAGAATCCTTAGGCCAGGTACCGTGGCTCGTGTCTGTAATCCCAGCACTTTGGGAGGCTGAGGCGGGCGGATCACCTGAGGCTGGAGTTGAAGACCAGCCTGGACAACATGGTGAAACCCTGTCTCTACTAAAAATACAAAAATTAGCTGGGCATGGTGGGGCGCAACTGTAATCCCAGCTACTCAGGAGGCTGAGGGACGAGAATCGCTTGAACCAGGGAGGCAGAGGTTGCGGTGAGCTGAGATTGCGCCACTGCACCCCAGCCTGGGCGACAGAGCGAGACTCCATCTCGAAAACAAAAAAGAATCCTTGTAAACATAACTGTAGTATCAATATTGCCCCCAAAATCATTAACAATAATACCTTAATGGTTACTGTCACTTTTTTTTTTTTTGAATGAGGTCTCACTGTCACCCAGGCTGGAGTGCAGTGATGTGACCATGGCTCACTGCAACATTGAACTCTTGGGCATAAGTGATCCTCCTGCCTCAAGCTCCTGAGTAGCTGGGACTACAGGCACACTATTATGCCCAGTTATTTTTTTTTATTTTTTGTAGAGACAGGGTCTTGCTATGTTGCCCAGGCTGATCTTGAACTCGTGGCCTCAAGCAATCCTCCTGCCTTGGCCTCCCAAAGTGCTGGGATTACAGGCCTGAGCCACAGCACCTGGACTGTCCCTGAGTTTTGTTGATAAAAACCAGTAGTCTTTTTCTGTCCAGCCATCCTACTTCACTGCAGCCCAGCACCTGTCCAGGCCCTAAAAGCTCTCCAAGGAAGGCTGACTCCTCCCTTGGGGGACCCCTGGGATGAGGCACCAAGAGCTGGGATCCCAAGTGTATGGCTCCTTGCTTTTCCCTGAAACACTCAGCTCTTGTTTCCACAACACGTCTGAGGGGTTGCAGCAGCAGCCCCAACACACCCTCGATAAGAATCTGCCTTTCCTGGCTGGGCACAGTGGCTCACGCCTGTAATACCAACACTTTGGGAGGCCGAGGTGGGCGGATGACCTGAGGACAGAAGTTCAAGACCACCCTGGCCAACGACATGAAACCCCGTTTCCACTCAAAATACAAAATTAGCCAGCATGGTGGCATACATCTGTAGTCCCAGCTATTGAGGAGGCTGAGGCAGGAGAATCGCCTGAACCCAGGAGGTGGAGGTTGCAGTGAGCCGAGATCACACCACTGCACTCCACTCCAGCCTGGGTGACAAGAGCGAAACTCTGTCTCAAAACCTGCCTTTCCCAACAACAATCCGTACCCCGATGTTGAGCTTCGTCCAGCTTCTTCCTGCTTGATGAGTTCCCCAAGGGTTCCCATGTCCCCTGTCTGGCAGCTGAGCCCACCAAGACCCTTCTCCACCCATCAGAGAGGGTCAGACCCTGAATTCTCTAATCTCAGGAATCTCTTTGACCCCTCACAAAAACTTGCTCTGGGATAGTCTTTGTGTACCAACGGTTACTAGGAGAAACAGGTTATATCGAGACACAAAGAAAGATCTTGCTCTACCCCTCCCCGGGGCCAACGGTTGTCTGTTGCCAGTAAGATTTACAGCCGTAAGAGGGGTGGACCAAGGTCAGCTCCAAGGTGATCTGCTACCTCCTCCTAGACAGCCTGTGTTGTTGTTTTGCCTTCCTTTTGTTTGCTACTTAGTCTCACTCTACTGCCCAGGTTAGAGTGCAGTGGCACAATCTCAGCTCTCTACAACCTCCGCCTCCTGGGTTCAAGCGATTCTCCTGCCTCAGCCTCCAGAGTAGCTGGGATTACAGGTACGTGCCACCATGCCCAACTAATTTTTGTATTTTTGGTAGAGACAGGATTTCACCATGTTGCCCAGGCTGGTTTCAAACTCCTGGCCTCAAGTGATCCACCCCCTTGGCCTCCCAAAGTACTGGGATTATAGGCATGAGCCACCGTGCCCAGCCATGTTCCTTTATTTTTTGAACTGGTAGTACATTTGCGTGGTTCAAAATTCACAAAGTAACAAAAGATATATAGTCTCCCCACTCCTGCCCTCAGCCACCCATATTTTCTTCCCGGAAGCAACCAATTCGATCAGTTTTTTGTGTGTTTCCTTCAGAGTTATTTTATGTATATACTAGCAAATATACACATATCTCTATTTATTCCACCCCTTTTTACATAAATGGTGTTATACAATACAAAATGTTGTGCTACTTTTTTTTTCACTTAACAATATATCTACAATTGATCCATAGAGCTTTCTGTTCTTATTATAGCTTCAAAGTACAGTGTATTCCGAAGTATAAATGTATTCTAAGCTACTTAACTGAAAGTATTTTGTTGGTGGACTCTGGTTGGTTTACATGCCACTTACAAATACAGTTATGCCTCACATAACAATGGGGATACGTTCTGAGAAATGTATGGTTAGGCGATTTTATCATTCTGCGAAATCATGGAGTGTGCTTACACAAACCTAGATAGCCTACTACAGACCTAGACTGTATGGTGTAGCCTATTGCTTCTAGGCTACTAACCTATACAGCATGTGACTGTATTGAATACTGTAGGCAACTGTAACACAATGGTAAGTATTTGTGTATTTAAACATAGAAAAGGCACAGTAAATGGTATGATTTTATGGGACCAACTTCATATATACGGTCTGGATTGTGGATTAAAACATCATTATATGGTGCATGACTGTAACCGTACTGAATAAACTTATGAACAGGACCCAGACAGCTTTTAACAAGTAAATTCTTTTGCTTAGAAATAAATTAAAGTTCCAACTAAAGGAGGCATCCTGCTGTGTAAGATAAAGAATAATAAAATACCCCAAAGGATCAGAAAAGATACAACTTACTTTTGGCTGGCTCAGGATGAGGGAGACGATATGTGTGGAGTGAAAAAGACTGAGTCTAGCCGGGCACGGTGGCTCACGCCTGTAATCCCAGCACTTTGGGAGGCTGAGGCAGGTGGATCACCTGAGGTCAGACGTTCAAGACCAGCCTGGCCAACATGGTAAAACTCCCTCTCTACTTAAAATACAAAACATTAGCTGGGCTTGATGGTGGATGCCTGTAATCCCAGCTACTCGGGAGGCTGAGGCAGGAGAATTGCTTGAACCCGGGAGACAGAGGTTGCAGTGAGCTGAGATCGCGCCATGGCACTTTGGCCTGGGCAACAAGAGTGAAACTCTGTCTCAAAACAAAAAAGAAAAGAAAAGAAAAGAAAAAGACTGAGTCTGCAAGAGGGGAAATCACAGATGGATTCATTTAGAAAAAAATTAAGTTACATTGAGCTATGTATAGAATGCACAGTATTGGGGGGTGAGTTGTTAGCTCAACTAAAAAAAAAAAAAAAAAAAACTCTAACTTAAAAACTCCAGTATTAAAATGGCATTATATATATTGCTTGCCTAGGAATGCAAGTATCAGGCTGTTCAAATAAATCACAGACCTACTGCAAAATCTGACCCAGTTCTTAGGAACACAGACTATAAAACACTGTAATGGAGGCAAAAATCCACATCAAAATCTCCATTGTCTCAGAAGACTGGATTTAAAGAAGCCCTTCTCTATTCAGTGACACTATAACTGGTAAATTAGAATAATACTATTCTTGCCTTTTGTCATTAACATATGCTTGCCACTTCTTGGCAAATGTCTTTGGTTTCTTTTTGGTTGGTGGGTAGAAAGTGAGAGTAATGCAGTTAAGGTGGCAAATTTTCCCACAAACAGGCACTGCAGACATGACATCTTCCCACAATGCACTTAATGCTCTGAATTATTAATTAGGGCGTTATATGTATTGCTTGGTGCATGAGGTTATATTTAACTCCATGTACTGAACAATCTAAGCTTTCTACCTTCCTGGGTTTGAAAATTAATTTGTAACAAGATTTCTTGTGTGTTTGTTCAGAAAAACATTCTTGTAACAAGGGTGGGAAATCATTTTAAACTGAGCTAGAGAAGTGAAAAGTCAGTTGAGCTCTGGGATAGAATCCCCAAATAGGAACATCCACAATTAACCCCTGGCACCCCCAGGTTCAATCTTCCAGAAAATTCTGTCTGGAAGTATTGGAAAAGACATCAATCAGATCTGAGTTCAAATCTAGATTCTGCCAAAATCTAAAATACGGCCAGGTGCAGTGGCTCACACCTGTAATCCCAGCACTTTGGGAGGCAGAGGTGGGTGGATCATTTGAGGTCAGGAGTTCGAGACCAGTCTGGTCAATATGGGGAAATCCTGCCTCTACTAAAAATACAAAAATCAGCCGGGTGTGGTGGCAGATACCTGTAGTCCCAGCTACTTGGGAGGCTGAGGCAGGAGAATCTCTTGAACCTGGGAGGCAGAGGTTGCAGTGAGCTGAGATTGCGCCACTGCACTCCAGCCTGGGTGACAGAATGAGACTCCATCTCAAAAAAAGAAAAAAAAACTCTAAAATACAAAAATATTTTGCAAGTATTAAAAAGATTTTTGCAGACATTTTGTGAAACGGATAGTACTGCAGCATTTCATGTAAAGACAAAACACTGGAAGCAATTTAAATGTCTGTTGGAATGGGTTTGGAAAAATAAGTTATGATACGCTGATTATGTTGTGAAGTGACTTAGGCCAGTTTGGTCAGGCACACATGGAAGCTCTCTGCAGCCACCAATAGTCCAAAGTAAGTGGAGCCTACTTATTCCCCACCTTTCTAGTGGGTTAGAACAAAAGCAAGTTTCAGGCCCAAATTGGCCAAATATATTAACAAGCAGGCACAACAATTGTACAACCTCTTTGATGGACTCAAACCCAGCTCTTGGTCCTTCATGCAAGGTTCATTTGCGGCGAAGGCTACAGTGTTCTGAAAACAGGATTCCTTTAGCCTTGTAGGTGGAATCAGGCAACCAGAACGTCCAAATTCATGGCTGGACAAAGGCCTTATTGGACATCTAGCCTTAGGTGATACTGAGCATGGGCCACATGCCCATCTAGATTCAATCACCTTGGTTGTGCAAGGGTGAGGAGGATCTCTAACATAGCGCACAGCCAATCCATATACCTTGAATACTTCTTAATTCAACAATAAGAGCCTATTTCTAATAGCCATTGTGCAGATTGACTTGAACATTCATTATGCTCATTAGCAACATATCTGGCAACACCTGTAAAGGGCAACTGACTGTTCCAAGAGGGTAGCTTAAGGTAACTACAGTAACACACATTGCTAATACACTATCTGTATATTACAGACACCATTACACAGACAATAGAATACGATGCACCTATATACTTCCTGACATGGCATGGTAGCTGAGATATTTTATCTTTTTTTTTTAGAGAGAGACAGGATCTCACTATGTTGACCAGGGTGGTCTTGAACTCCTGGCCTCAAGCAGTCTTCCTGCCCTAGGCTCTCGAAGTGCTGGGATTACAGGCATGAGCCACCTTACCCAGCTGCTGAGACATTTTAAAGTAAAATAAGCAAGAATGTGTAATGTGATATTTTTCTTAAAAAAATTAAAAATTATATATATGACTGAATAGGTATAGCAGAAAGTATAGACCAATATAGAACTTATTTTTACCTCTAGAGAGGGAAGAGATAACAGAATCCCTCCATGTTTTCCTTTTTTCTTTCTTTCTTTCTTTCTTTTTTTTTTTTTGAGATGGAGTCTTGCTCTGCCGCCCAGGCTGGAGTGCAGTGGCATGATCCACCTCTGCCCACTTCCCAGGTTCAAGCAATTCTCCTGCTTCAGCCTCCCTAGTAGCTGGGATTACAGGCATGCACCACCACACCTGGCTAATTTTTGTATTCTTAGTAGAGATGTATTTTCACCATGTTGGCCAGGCTGGTCTTGAACTCCTGACCTCAAGAGAGCCGCCCACCTTGGGCTCCCAAAGTGCTGGGATTACAGGCATGAGCCACTGCACCTGGCCCACGTTTTTCTTTATGCATTTCTGTATTTTGAGGTTTGTTTTCACAACTACGCATTACTTTGGTAACATAAATTTTAAAAATAAAAACTTTTTATAAAGTGATGTTGCAGAATAATTATGTGATGAGATGCTGATAATATATTGTTGGGTAAAATAGTATTCCATTAGCTATGACAGCCATTGTCTCCCTACCTATATGCAAACCCCTATGGCAGATTGTATTTTCCAAAGATGGCCACACCAATAAATATCCTAACCCACAGGCTCTTCTTACAATGTGACTTTGACAAGCCTCTGCTGATGGGTGGGGGGGTCCGTGTTCCCTCCCCTTGAACCTGGGCATCCCCTTATATCTGCCTTGACCAGTAGAATACAGAGGAAGTGATGCTCAGTGACTTTCTAAAGCTAGGTCATAAAAGGTGCTATGGCTTCCACCTGCTTTTCTCCTTTTGGGGACACACACCTGAGCCTTTGGAGTCCAGAGTTTCCATGGAATCCATCTGATTACCCTGAAGCCACCTGCTAGAATGTCCACGTGTGGAGAGGTCCTGTAGAAATAGAGACAGAGTTGCCCAATATGCCCCGACACTTCCAGCCCCTAGATGTTTGAGTCTTTCCAGAACAGGTGCCAGGCATGTGAGTGAGGAAACCTTAAAGATGACACCACCTCCAGCCACCATCTGACTGCAGGGGCACTGAGAGACCCCAAGCCAGGTGCCACCCAGCCAAGCTGCTGTCAAATTCCTGATCACATAGACCCTGAGAGATAACAAATGGATATTGTTGCTTGAAGCCACTAAGATTTTTGTTGTTATTGTTGTTGTTTGTTTGTTTGTTTCTTTCTTTCTTTCTCTCTCTCTCTTTCTTTCTTTCTTTCCTTTTTTCTTTCTTTTGAGACAGAGTCTCACTCTGTCTGCCAGGCTGGAGTGCAGTAGCATGATCATGACTCACTGTAGCCTTGACCTCCAGGGCTCAGGTGATTCTCCCACTTCAGCCTCCCTGATAGCTGGGACTACAAGTGTGCACACCATGCCTGGATTTTTTTTGTGTTTTTGTAGAGACGAGGTTCCACCATGTTGCCCAGGTTGGTCTCGAACTCCTAAGCTCAAGCTATCCACCCGCCTCGGCCTCTCAAAGTGCTGGGATTACAGGCGTGAGCCACCATGCCTGACCCATCTTCATCATTATTATAGGTCAGGATGATGGGGTGTTCTCTAGCCAAGTACCGTCCTAAGCACTCTGCCCATGTTAACTCATGTAACCCTCACACGACCTATGGGGTCAATACCATTATCAACCCCATTTTACAGATGAGGCAACTGAGCACTGAAAGGTAAAGTAACTGATCCAAGGTCACACAGGCAGTTGGATAACAGAGTCCATGTCTTACCAGCTCTTTACCCCACATTGTTGTTAGATACCCTGGTATCCTGCCAGTAAAGGACCCACTTTTTGTTGAGGTCTCAAGGGGACCGAATGAGTCACTTGCAACCAAATCATTTCTGATGAAGCCAAGTGTGTATAAGACCATTCCAATTTGGTAAAATTTAATACAACTAAATTTAACATTAATACAAGAGGGGAAAACGCAATGGTTGCAGGAAACACTGTGATGGGTTCAGGTACAAGTGTCACTTCAGGTCACTGGGGCTTCCAGAATTGAGACTCGTCTGCTGGTGTGGTAACTGCAAGCGATAGAGCTGGGGCAGAAAGAACTGTGGATAGGAAGGAGTGGAGGAGGGCAGGGGGCCATTAGGTGGGGAACATCCATGCCCAAGTCAAGGCAGTTCAGGAGAAGAGAGGAAGGAAATGAATCAAAACTCCAGCTGGATTAGGTAAAAACTGAGGAAATCTAAATAAAGTATGGACTTGGGTGACTGGGCACGGTGGGTCACGCCTATAATCCCAGCACTATGGGAGATCGAAGTGGGTGGATCACTTCAGGTCAGGAGTTTGAGACCAGCCTGGCCAACATGGTGAAACCCCTTCTCTACTAAAAATACAAAAATTAGCTGGACGTGGTGGCAGGCACTTGCAATCCCAGCTACTCAGGAGGCTGAGGTGGCAGGATTGCTGGAACCCAGGAGGTGGAGTTTGCAGTGAGCCGAGGTCGGGCCACTGCACTCCAGCCTGGGAGACAGAGCGAGACTCCGTCTCAAATAAATAAATAAATAGATAAATAAATAAATAAAGTATGGACTTTATTATTAACACATTAATATTGGTTCTGACAAATATACCACACTAATGCATCATGTTAACAATAGGGGAAAGTTGGATGTAGACTATATGATAATTCTCTGCACTATCTTTGTGGCTTGTCTATAAATTGAGACCTATTCTAAAATAAAAAGCTCATTCAAACAAATTCTAACTGGAAAGTTGAACCAGGCACCAAGTGGAAAGCTGAACTGTGGATGAAGGAGAGAGCAAATGCAGGATGAGAAGTCTGAACACCAGGAGAGTTAGGAACATGGGGCTGTAAGCTTCTCCAGGACGAAGGCTCAGTCTGAGGCACTCTTCTCTCCTCATCCCCAGCGCCACACCTAGTGCACACGGAACTCAAGATCTGTGCAGAAGAAATGGGTGAGGCCAATAACAATGCGAAGCCAGGCTTCCATGCTCCTCTGGAGGCTCTCCCTAATACCCAAGAGCGGGTCAGTGCAAGGTGCTCCCGCAGGCCACTAGGTGCAGGGTTCCTGGAATGGCCCTCCTGGGGATGAGGAAGGGTATCTAGAGACTGGAGATTTTTCATTAATAAGTCATCGCATTCATAAAGAAGGGGAAGTAGCTTCCAGAGGTGATGAAAGAAGAGGGAGCACGGTTGTTTTCCTGAGGCTGGTAATGGATCCGTAATGACCAATTCACACTCCCGAGTCTAGACTCTTTCCCCTATGGTCAGCAGGACGACGCTCAATAACTGGGGGAAGCTGGAGTGTGGTCTCCCTAGAGGAGGGAGGGGCTTGAAGACATTGCTGGAAGCTTTAAACAGCTGCAGGGATGGGGAGGAAGGGAGGAAGCAGTGAGTGGGGCAGGAGAAAGGGTGGTCAGGCAGGTTTGAGAGCCCACACGACAGCCACTTCCCAGGGGTAGGGGAATTTCCACAGCAGTAATCAGCAGCCCATTATAGAAAAGGAAGGTGAGCAGCAACATGCTGGAAGGAAAGGGAATCAGGCTGTGGTTTTTTGAAACATGGGTTAAAAGCGGAATGGGGAAGGCAAAAGAGACAGAAGGGGAACTGGTGGGAGGAAATAGAGGAACTGCTCACAACATCAAGCACCCCAACCAGCTCCTGTCAGCTCCAGAGATTCTGTCTTAAAAAGAGTTGTAGCAGAGATGAAATCTTGCCCTGTCTTTGGTTTTTTACTTATCTGTGCTACCGGAAAGGGGTCCAGATCCAGACCCCAAGAGAGAGTTCTTAGATCTCGCGCAAGAAAGACTTTGGGGCGAGTCCATAAAGTGAAAGCAAGTTTGTTAAGAAAGTAAAGAAATAAAGAATGGCTACTCCATAGGCAGAGCAACAGCTTGGGGTGCCCAACTGATAGTACTTATAGTTATTTCTTGATTACATGCTAAACAAGGGGTGGATTATTCATGAGTTTTCCAGGAAAGAGGTGGGCAATTCCTGGAACTGAGGGTTCCTTCCCCTTTTAGACCATATAGGGTAACTTCCTGACATTGCCATGGCATCTGTAAACTGTCATGGTGCTGGTGGGAGTGTCTTTTAGCATGCTAATGCATTATAATTAACATGTAACGAGCAGTGAGGATGACCAGAGGTCACTTTCATCACCATCTTGGTTTGGGCAGGCTTCTTTACCGCATGCTTCATCAGCAAGGTCTTTATGACCTGTATCCTGTGCGGATCTCCTACCTCATCCTGTAACTGAGAATGCCTAATCCTCTGGGAAAGGCAGCCCAGTAGGTCTCAGGCTTATTTTACCCAGCCCCATTCAAGATGGAGTCACTCTGGTTCAAATGCCTCTGACATCTGGAAATTGAACTTACTGTGATCCCTTTACTCCCAGAAAGTTCCCTCCATTTCATACTTACTGATAATAGAAACCATTATTCGTTAATTTATTCATTCACTCATTCATTCATTCCTTCATCCATTGCTGTGTGCTTATGTACTCTGTGTACATTGGGCCCTGCTAACTTGGAGCTGAACCATGTGGAAATAAGCTTTTTCTTCTTTACCCCTTCCGATGGGACATACATTCTCAGTTTTTTCCCTAAGATTCAGCTCTGAAGTTAGCAGGGCCCAGTGTTCACACAGTGCATTGTAAACACACAACATTAAATAAAGGGATGAATGAATAGGTGGATGAACAAATTCACAAATAATGTTTCCTATTCATGCGAGTTTAAATACACTCATCCCCTAGGGGCAAACTGAGAATACCCTACTTTTGAAACTTTTTAGATACAATTTGATATGGTAACATGCTTACATCTTTTTTTTCCCTTTCACACAGCTAACAACTCCAACCTGCATGAGTCTTAAGTGGACAACTTGTTGCATTTTCACCTATGTCTATCCCTCATGTAACCACCACCTAGATCAAGACACAGAACATTTCCGGAACCCCAGACAGTTCCCTTATGCCCTTCAAGTCGGCCTCCCTCACCTTCAGAGATACTGAATATTCTGACTTCTATTATCACAGAGTCAGAAGACACACTGCATTCGATTAGGTTTTTTCAGGGGAGTTGGGAAAATCCCAGAGTCACTGAAGTCAGTATCCAGTGGCTCAATGAGATGAAGTGCCCACTAAAACTTGGAAATAGGTTTGTCCTCTGCCTCGGTCAGGGTTTAGTCAGGAAAACAAGATATATCAAGTAAGGCCAGGCTCGGTGGCTCACACCTGTAATCCCAGAACTTTAGGAGGCCAAGAAGGGTGGATTGCTAGAGCCCGAGAGTTTGAGACCAGCCTTGGCAACAAAGTGAGACTCCATCTCTAATTAAAAAAAAATCTCAGACCAGGCGCGTGGCTCACACCTGTAATCCCAGCACTTTGGGAGGCTGAGGCAGGTGGATCACCTGAGGTCAGAAGTTCAAGGCCAGCCTGGTCAACATGGTGAAACCCCGCCTCTAGTAAAAATACAAAAATTAGCCCGGCAGCTGAGGCAGGAGAATGGCTTGAACCCGGGGGGTGGAGGTTGCAGTGAGCCAAGATCACACCATTGCACTCCAGCCTGGGCAATAAGAGTGAAACTCCGTCTCAAAAAAAAAAAAAAATTCAGGCCAGGCGCAGCGGTTCACACCTGTAATCCCAGCACTTTAGGAGGCCAAGGCGGGTAGACCACTTGAGGCCAAGAGTTTGAGACCAGCCTGGCCAGCATGGCAGAAACTCTGTCTCTACTATAACATACAAAAATTAGCTGGACGTGGTGGCACATGCCTGTAATCCCAGCTACTGGGGAGGTGGAGGCTGCAGTGAGCCAGGATCATGCCACTGCACACCAGCCTGGGTAACAGAGCAAGACTGTCTCAAAAAAAGAAAAGAAAAAAAAAAATGCTGACAGATCTTAAGAAAAGTTTGTACTCATCAGAAGGTGAGGTTTGTCAGTGGAAGTATATAAGGAGCCTGAGAAAAGAATAAGGATAAGAATAAGGATAAGAATAAGAATAAGAATAAGCAAGCAGTGTCCAGATGAGAACATGCTCATTTTAGCCAAAAATATTTTGGTTACAAGCCCCCAGACACCCAATCAAACCAGCTGATGCAAAAGGGAAGGTTGATGTCACATCCATTAGGACGGCTACTATCAAAAAAAAAAAAAAAAAGAAAAGAAAAAGAAAACCAAAAAAAACCGAGAAAATAACAAGTGTTGCTGAGGATGTGAAGAAATGGAAATGAAACCCTTGTGCACTGCTGATGGGATTGTAAAATGGTGCAGCCTCTAAGGAAAATAATATGGCAGTTCCTCAAACAATTAAAAACAGACTTACCACATGCTATGGTTTAAATGTGTCCCCTAAAGTTGATGCGTTGGAAACTTAATCCCCAATGCAACAGTGTTGAGAGGTGGGTCCTTTAAGAGGTGAGTAGGTCATGAGAACTCTGCCTTCATGAATGGATTAATGTTGTTATTGAGGGGGTGAGTTAATTATTTCAAGAGTGGGCTTGTTTTAAAAAGCGAGTTTGGACCTCTCTTGCTCTCTTGCTCTCTGTCTCCCTCTTGCCTTCTGCCATGGGATAGCACAGCAAAAAGACCCTCGCTAGATGCCAGCACCTTGATATTGGACTTCCCAGCCTCCAGCACTGTAAGAAAGAAATAGTTTTCTTCATAAATTATCCAGTCTGTGGTATTCTATTATAGCAACATGAAATGGCAGCTCCAGACACCATATGACCCAGCAATTCCACTCCTGGGTAAATACTCAAAATAATTGAAAGCAGGATCTCAAAGAGATTTCTTTTTTTTTTTCTTTCTTTCGAGACAGGATCTCACTCTGTCACCCAGGCTGGAGTGCAATGGTGCAACCTCGGCTCACTGCAACCTCCGCCTCCCAGGTTCAAGCGATTCTCCCACCTCAGCCTCCCAAGTAGCTGAGAATACAGGTGCCCACCACCACGCCCAGCTAATGTTGTTGGTTTTTTGTTTTGTTTTGTTTTTTTGTATTTTTGGTAGAAACAGGGTTTTACCATGTTGCCCAGGCTGGTCTCGAGCTCCTGGGTCCAAGTGATCTGCCCACCTCAGCTTTTCAAAGTGCTGGGATTACGGGTGTGAGCCACAACGTCCAGCCTCAAAGAGATATTGGTACACCCATGTTCATAGCAGCATTATTCACAATACAAAAAGGTGGAGGGTGCCCATCCACGGATGAATGGATAAACAAAATGTATTGTATCCCTACAACAGAATACTATTCAGTCTGAAGAAGGAAGACAATTCTGACACATGCCACAACAGGAAAGAACCTTGAGGAATTTTTTTTTTTTTTCCTAAGTGGAATAAGCCAGTCACACAAAGATAAATACTGTATGATTCCACTTACACAAGGTGTCTAGAGTAGTCAAATTTATAGAGACAGAAAGTAGATCAGTGGTTACCAGGGTGTAGGGTAATGAAGGAATGGGGAATTCTTGTTTAATGGGTACAGAGTTTCAGATTTGCAAGATGAAAGAGTTCTGGGGATAGACTGTGGTGATGGCTGCACAACAATGTGAATGTACTTAATGCCACTGAACTGTACAGTTAAAATGGTGAAGATGGTCAATTTTATGTTACCTGTATTTTATTACAATTAAAAATAATTTTTACAGAGGTGGTGGATCACCTGGGGTCAGGAGTTTGAGACCAGTCTGGCCAACATGGTGAAACCCCATCTCTACTAAAAATACAAAAATTAGCCGGGCATGGTGGCACGTGCCTATAATCCCAGCTACTCGGGAGGTTGAGGCAGGAGAATTGTTTGAACTCAGGAGGCGGGGGTTGCAGTGAGCTGAGATAGTGCCATTGCACTCCAGCCTGGGCAACAGAGCGAAACTCCGTCTCAAAATATAATAATAATAATAATAATTTTTAAAGAAGAGGAGGTTGAGTTATAAGAATTCTGGGCCAACACACATAGTTCTAAGTCAGGGGATGCAGCTGAGTCTCCTCACGGATGAGAGAATAATTTTAGAGCTGGCAGGAATTGCAGGCACATTTGGTCTTTCCTGTCTACTTGTCTCTGGATGTTTGCTTTGCTCCTCTCTTTCTGCAGCCCAGCTTCTCCACCTCTGAGTATGTGGCAAAAGATGGTAATTCACAGGTCTCCCTGTTCAACTGTCATACAAGAATCACTAGCATCTTTTGGCCTCAATCCCAGAATTCTAGGATAGAGAAGCCCATTGGCCCAGTCTGGGTCATGTGACCACTCCTGCTTTAGTCTGCCAGGCATATGGACTCATAAAGTACAGACAGGGCCAGGCACAGTGGCTCATGCCTGTAATCCCAGCACTTTGGGAGGCCAAGGCGGGTGGATCACTTGAGGCCAGGAGTTTGAGACCATCCTGGCCAACATGGTAAAACCCCATCTCTACCAAAAGTACAAAAATTAGCTGGGTGTGGTGGTGCCTACCTGTAATCCCAGCTACTCAGGAGGCTGAGGCAGGAGAATCGCTTGAACCCGGGAGGCGGAGGTTGCAGTGAACTGAGATTGCGCCACTGCACTCCAGCCTGGGCGACAGAGCAAGTCTGCCTCAGAAAAAAAAAAAAAAAAAAAAAAGTACAGATAGGACTGTAGAGGTCATGGAAACAGTGGGAAGCTATCATAAATGGCAAAGTGTGGTCCTTGCAGTCATCCCCAATATATGGTTTATCATAGTGCCCTGTCAGTCTGAAACAAATATTCAGTCTGCTTGGTGTGTATGTTCCAGATGTGGACATGGATACAACAGAGTTTAACGCGTTAAATATTTGCTCTGATTGTATACTCACCAAGTCTATTCTGAGTAACTCAAAGAGTCCTATGTCACTTGCATTTTTGGAGAGAATACACTAGCCAGGTTGACATGAATATGCAGACTACTACGTACTTATATATCTCACTGTAAATGAACAAATTGCTATTCGCAACATTAAAATCTTATGAGCTTATTATTTTGGGTTGATGTCACCCAGTTGGATTAACTCTGGGATGCTGATAGAATTAGGATTCTCAGGCTGGAAGGCCAAGGCCTGGCTTTTGCCTCATAGTGAATTCCCACAGGAGATAGCATCTCTACTATCTCTTGGAAGACAGCCGTTAGCATGCCAACCACAACACTGGCCTTTCTTTGGAAACTTCCACACTCACTGAAGACATGTTTTGTAAACACAAGATTCTGCAAACACAAATTGAAACCACATACAAATAATTTCTACCAAGTGAAAAAGAAGTGCGCCTTCTCAAGACTCAAAAAAAGCAAACTAGATTTTTAAAACCTTTCTACGGGAAAATACAGCACACAAGTGAACATACAATTTCAATGCTCAGAATATGGATAATCACAAAATGAACACTAGTGTAAAAACCACCACGACCACTCAGAAACGACCAGCATGCCCAAATACTTCTGCATGTCTCTTTCAGACACATCTTCCTCCCCTCCACTCTGGAGGTAATCACTATTCGAATTTTTTATGGTAACCGTTTCCTTGCTTTTCTTTAAACTTTTGTCACCTATGCTGGATTCTTTAAAAATATAGTTTCTGGTTGTTGTGTTTTTGTTTTTTTTTTTTTTTTTGAAAGGGTTTCCCTCTGTCACCCAGGCTGGAGTGCAGTGATGAGATCTTGACTTACTGCAGTCTCAACCTCCTGGGTTCATGTGATCCTCCTGTCTCAGCCTTCCCAGTAGCTGGGACTATAGGTGTGCACTACCATGACTGGCTAATTTTTTTTTTCTTTTGAAGCAGGGTCTCACTCTGTTACCCAGGCTAAATTACAGTGGCACAAGCTTGGCTCACTGCAACCTCCGCCTCCCAGGTTCAAGCGATTCTCCCACCTTGGCCTCCTGAGTAGCTAGGACTACAGGCATGTACCACCATACCTGGCTAATTTTTGTATTTTTTGGTAGTGATGGGGTTTCACCATTTTGGCTAGGCTGGTCTTGAACTCCTGACCTCAAGTGATCCACTCACCTAGGTCTGCCAAAGTGCTGGGATTACAGGCGTGAGCCACCGCACCCGGCCCAGACTTTCCTTGTTTTTGATTACCTCTGAGGAGCAGCGGTCAGATATTTTGTAGAATGCCCTTCTATTGGCATTTGTCTGATGTTTTTCTCATGATTTGACTGGGGTGATGGGTTTGGGGGAGGAAGATCATAGAGGTGAAGTGCCTGCCATTATCATTGTATCACATCAAGGGCACACACTGTCAACATGACCGATTACTGTTGGTGTTGACCTTGATCACCTCACCTAGATAGTATTAGTTGGGTTTTTCCACTGTCAAGCTGCTCTGCCCTCCCCCACACCTTTCCATACTGTATACAGTACCTTTTGAAGAACAGAAATTCTTAATTTTAACTGCATGGTCTGTGAGAGGGGCATGATCTTCGCCTCCACAGGGCTCCTGGATGGGATGTCTCATTTGCAGAGATCAGCTCATGTTACTGAGCTCACTCTGGGATCACTCAGAACTCACTGCTGGACTTAATTGGGGGGTGAGGGCGGGACTTAGGGAGCAAATGGAATTACGTATTCTTTCAAATCTTGCATCGGGACCTCTAGTTTTGAAACTCAAGAGCCAAGAATTTGACATTTGTTTTCTGGTTCTCCTGAGAGTCCTCCCCTCAGGGCAACGGATGGCTGGAGTCTTGCCTATTTGGCCTGGGGCGAGAGGGGAGAAAGGCTTCTTTTAGGCTAACAAATGGGGTCATAACTTCAAATATTGTATTACCCTGCCACACACATATCCATCTCTAAATGCTTCAGTGGAAAAGTTAACCGTACATCACCAGTTGTTTACTGAGCGCTAAAGATTGAATCAGCAGGGCTGCATTCACCAAGCAGAACTGCTGACGATTCAGAATATGACCTTGAGTACATATGCCCTTCCCTAGGCTTCAATCTCTCAATCTATGAAACAGGGAGAGGGCTTCCGACAATGTTTATCTTGCTAAATTCCAAGGCTGTAAGGAACAACAATGCGTCTTTGCGACCTCAGGTGAAAAGGGTCCTTAGATGTAAAGAATAAGCTATTCGCCCTTAGCTCAAAAAGGGATGTTATTTCTCAAGATATAAATGGAGTGTGAAAGATTGCGAGGTTTTCTGGGGAAATGGGGGTGGGGGTGGGGATTTATTTTATATTCCAGTCCATTTACAAAATTTTTCCTCTTCCTTAAATACAAAGAAATAAGAATGTACTAGAACTCCTTTAAGAACAGCGACATTCACTCCTTTCTCTGTTTCCTCAAGCTGGATGAAACCGCAGGAGGTCTGCTCCACTTTTAGCTGATTATGTCCCTAAATAAGGTTTAGATAAGCTCTTGCAGGGCCTGTGATTCAAAACCTGTTCTAAGACATGCAGAAAGATGGACAAAGAATGAAACTTTAGTTGGTGTGAAGAGATTGTGAATTTATCATGCTTAAAAATGAATTTTTAAAAGTGATTAATTTTTTTCAGCGGGGCGTGGTGGCTCACGCCTGTAATCCTGGCACTTTGGGAGGCTGAGGTGGGTGGGTCGCCTGAGGTCAGGAGTTTGAGACCAGCCTGGCCAACATGGTGAAAACCCCGTCTCTACCAAAAATACAAAAATTAGCCGGGCATGGTGGTGCGCACATGTAATCCCAACTACTTGGGAAGCTGAGGCAGAATTGCTTGAACTCGGGAGTTGGAGGTTGCAGTGAGCCGAGATCTCACCACTGCACTCCAGCCTGGGCAACAAGAGGGAAACTCTGTCTCAACAACAACAACAACAACAACAACACAAGTGATTAATTTTTTTCGAGTCAGTCACATTAGAGTGGACGTTTTGGAGGGGTGCTTTAGACATTTTGGTGCTAATAATTTCACATTCCTAATGGAAAAATCTCTCTTCTTCCTTTCAGAGTTCTCTAAAGTCCCATTTGTACAAATTCTCTAGAGGCAAAGCAAGTTTGAGAGTTTCCTGTTTCTTGATGATAGGTGAGGAAATCGACTCTATTCCCTAAATTGGGAGTGGCTTTGGTAAGCATAGTGTGTTCTAGAAAGTTCAAACTTTTTAGGGAGTGTTTTTCTTTTTTTGCTTTCTTTCTTTTTTAATAATAAAGAGACAGGGCCTCGCTATGTTATCCAGGCTGGTTTTCAACTCCTGGCGTCAAAGGATCTTCCCACCTTGGCCTCTCAAAGGGCTGGGATTACAGGAGTGAGCCACCACACCTGGCTTTGAGAGTGTCTTTCTGATTCAGTTTTCAGTTGGGCAAGGTTTTCCTAGGGTGAGTCTGCTACCTGGGGAACTCCTGGGGTCACTGCTTTTAACTCACTCTCATTTTTTCACCCTCAGGAAACTCCAAGAAGAAAATGGAGACTGGGAACTGAAGAAACAGTAAGGCTTCCCCGCCCCCCCCAAAATAAATCTGTTTTACATTTGTGCACTAAATCACGCTCAAATGCCTTAGTGTAGGTCTCTTATGTGCAATTTAAAATCCTCAATGTCTCTAACTGAAAGTTTTAGCTCTGTGCCTCCTCTCTCATATAATCTCTTATTTGATTACTGATGCTCAACCTGACGGGGCTTTCTCCCCACCTTACCTACAGTTTTCACTGAAAAAATCTCCCCATCTCCTATCCTTGGATATGAAATCATTTCCACCTTTCAAGGTCACCAGCTGGGGCGTCATTTTCTACCTAGAGACGCTATAGTGTGCCCCTTCTTGCCTCACATCATAGGCAAAAGACTATGAACTGCGGAAGGGGAGGATCCTGGTCTAATTACTATGTCTAGCCTTCATACATCCTCATGGAACACCTTGCCCAGATTGGAAACTGAGTGAATGGACAAATTAAGTAATTAATTAACTTTCTGTCCCATGACTCCTTGTAGATTGGAAAGCCTTTGGAGGTAGAGCTGCCAGACTTAGCGAATCAAAATATAGGCTACCCAGTTATATCTGCATTTCAGATAACCAGTAATACTTCTTTTAATATAAGTATGTCCCATAAATTAATTGCGACATCATAACAAATAATCGTTGTTTACATGAAATTCAAATTTAACTGGGCGTCCTGTATTTTATCTGGCACCACGATGTGGAGGGCAGGGGTTCCCTTTTGCGCCTGGCTTCTTCCCAGCAGGTGCTCGGTGTCTGTGTACCTGTTAGAGCGAAATCCTAACCAGCCCCGCCTTTCATAGCTGGCGTCCGTAGCCGGGCGGAGGCACACGACCAGGAAAGCCAGACATCCGGGTTGGAGACCATCGCTCGAGACTGGCAGAAAGGTCTGCACTCGGGAGGCAGCCTCAACCCGTGGGCTCCGGGACTTCTCGACTGGCTCCATCACCCACTCTGACCACCCGCCCTACACCCCACCTGGTGACCAGTCATCCCCGATCGGGGGGCGGGACTGCCCGACTTTTCAATCGCTGCCTACCATTGGCAAAACTCTCCATCCGTTACTTTAAGCCCCGCCTATCAGACTGACGCTCCCCAAGTTACGTCTCTTCCGTAGGCCGCGACGTAGCTGGTGATTGGTGGAGAAAGCGGCAGCTGTCCCAGCGGACGCGACGAAGGGACGGGCCCCGGGAGTCTGGAAGAGTCCGAGCGCGTCGCCCCCTCACGCTGCGGTTGTCGCTCGTGTCCCGCCGGCTCGCTCCGTGTCGCCCTGCACTGCTGCGGCCGGCGCGGCACCATGGCTGTGTTTGTCGTGCTCCTGGCGTTGGTGGCGGGTGAGGAGCCGGGGGCGGGCAGGACGTGCCTGGGGAGGCCCTGCGCCGCGGAGCTTGGGGGTCCGGGGCGGCCGCGGGCGAGTGACTGCGAGGCAGGTGCCGCAGTGCGGTCCGTCAGCGGCGGCCTCGCCTCAGCCGCCTCCCTGTCAGCATCTTCTCCGGATCGGCGGTGGCGGCGCGGCCTCACGGGCCGCCGGGGCCGGGGCTGGGCTGCGTAGGGGACCCTTGAGCCGGCCTCCACCCTCCACTTTGAGGAAGGCGCGTCCGGCAGGCC
The DNA here is from genome assembly GCF_043159975.1 of Macaca nemestrina. NCBI lineage: Eukaryota > Metazoa > Chordata > Mammalia > Primates > Cercopithecidae > Macaca > Macaca nemestrina. The sequence continues at coordinate 119,987,609 of NC_092145.1, read as the reverse complement.
TCTTCCGCCTGGAGAGGCCCTTCAGAGTACGGAGATACATTTCTCAATGAAGTGGGATTCATTGAGTCGCAGCCCGCTGCCGAAAAAGGGAAGGCAGACTTTTTAGCTGCCACGATATTTTTGCATTTGTACGGTGTCTTCATTTCTAGTGGTTGTCATCAGTAATTGCTGAAATCTCCTCCCCTCCCCTCCCTTATGTATATTTCAGGATACAAAAGTTGAGATGGAGTCATTATTTTTATATGATTATTTCTTAAGGCGAATACAAAGCACCTCTCAATGGTTTGTCACAGTTCCAAATTTTAAGGATTTGGAAACTAGGATGTGAGTCACATTTTTAGGGTCACATGTCAATACATGGTAGCTTTCTGAGTAGAACCTAGGTTCCTAAGCATTCAGCAAGAGGAGAAGAAATCAGCTAATACGTGGCCTCTTATTGCATATCATGTGGTAATGTATTTCATTTGACAGCAGTCCTTAGAAGTGGGTATCTTCTTCGTTTTGCAGGGTGATCAACCTAAATAAATTACCCAATGCTAAACAGGTAGTAGCAAAGCTGAATTTGATTTCAGATGAGGTGGTACCAGCGCATGGGCCTTTTCCATTATATATGTTGTGTTGCACAGGTAACGCTATTACTGTATGAGAATGTGAGAGTAATGGGGGCTGAGACTGGAGGCACACACAGTAGTGAACAAGAGGCCAAGTTGAGAACAGTTTGGAGGAATGGGTGCTCTGATCCTCAGTGTGTCAGTTTAAAACCTGTGGGAGGCCGGGCGCGGTGGCTCACGTCTGTAATCCCAGCACTTAGGGAGACTGAGGCAGGCGGATCACCTGAGGTCAGGAGTTTGAGACCAGCCTGGCCAACATGGCAAAACGCCATCTCTACTGCAAATACAAAAATTACCCGGGCGTGATGGGGCACGCCTGTAAATCCCAGCTACTCAGGAGGCTGAGGTACAGGAATCGCTTGACCCCGGGAGGCGGAGGTTGCAGTGAGCCGAGATCGCGCCACTGCACTCCAGCCTGAGCGACAGAGCCAGACTTTGTCTCAAAAGCAAAAACAAACAAACAGACAAACAAACCAAAAACCTATGTGAGGTGTTGGGAGGTCCTGCTTTTGGAATGGCGATTTAATTCTGCACCAGTATGCTCTTGAAATCTGCAGATCTCCTCTGTCCCTAGAGGTGCGGGGGTTTTTGTGTGTTAATGATAGTTACGTTGTATCCATGCCCCAAACATTTTCAAGTTTTTTGTTTCTTCTGTTTCTGGCTCCGGAAAGGTCATTCTGATCTACTGAGATACTTTGAGGGAATTAATTTTAATTCAGTTTTTGAAATTTTAAAAATATTCCCTTTGATCCTATGGTTTAACTGAACATCTATTGAGATTCCATGTTTTAATGTTTTGACTGATATTATTTTGATTCATTGAGGTGTAGGCTTTTTTGTTTTGGGTCTGAGATAAAATAATTGCTTCTGCACACGGTTTGAACATGCTTTCCTTACTAGCATAGCCGAGTTCATACAGAACAAGAACCTGATCCTGTCAGCTTCTGAATTGCTCAGTCTTGTCAGATGAGGCTCAATTATTATTTTCCACAATGACTAAATGTGATGTAATGGAAAATATCTTTAAGAGCTCTGACTTCTATATTCCAGGCAGAAACAAAAATAGAAATCCTTTAAAACAGTGTTGCCAAACTAGAGAGAGAACTAGGGACCTAGAGAGAGAGGAAGGGAACTAGGGTTTTGAATACCAAATCATGAGGAGTATTTGAAAAAATTCAGATATTTAGCCTGGAGAAGAATGGCCAAGGGTGAACACATGGAATTTGAAGTGATGTCATGTAGAAGAGGAGAGAGATAGGACCCATTAATTGATTCCATCCACCATTCATAGATGATCATAGCACAGTATAGTGGAGTTCCTAGAGGGAAGGACACTTATCGCAGACGGGGGAGGCTGAGAAAAATTTCCCATGGGAGGTGCCTCCCAGGGCTAATGTGTTGAAAAGTTGGGGTGGGAAGAAAAGGTATTTGAAACAGAACAGCATGTGTAAAAGCAGAGCGATGTGAGAGTAAAGGGGCAATTAGTTTGGTGGGGCTAAAATGTACAGCGATTAAGTTGGGGAGATCCCAGAAATAATGTTGATGAGGTTACTTGGGTGTTAATGCTTTGGGTTTTGCCTCAGAGTCTCTGGGCAGTGAGAGGAGGCATTTAAGCAGAAGGGTGAATAGTCAGATCTGTATTTTGAAGCAGTTATGGGAAAATCTGGATTGGAGAGTGGCATGACAAGGGTCATAAGGCAACCAATTCTAGCATACCTGGTGAGGGCCTGAAGAGTGTGGCCTGGACATCGAGGGAAAGGATTTGTGAGATAAGAAAGAAAGATGAAATTCAGTGGCTAATTAGCTGTGTTGCTGAGGAAGGATTTAAAGACAACTGATTCCAGCCACTGGTTGGAAGGTGGTATCATCCGTCAAGATAGAGAATACGGGAGAAGCGTGTGGAAAGGTGGTGAATTGGGTGTTTTTGGTGTTTGCAGCCTTAGGAGTAGTTGGGCTCAGCCTCAGAGAGATGTAGAATAGGAAAGTAATAAAAGTCAAGAATGGAGCCCTCAGATCTCCAAAGTGGAATATGCTAGGTGATCCATTTGGATGCCAGAAGAATGTACTAGAACTTCCATTTATATCTTTTTTGTTTTTGTTTTTGAGACAGAGTCTCACTCTGTCGCCCAGGCTGGAGTGCACTGGTGTGATCACAGCTCACTGCAGCCTCGACTACCCAGGCTCAAGCGATTCTCCCACCTCAGCCTCCCTAGTAGCTGGGACCGCAGGTGCATGCCACCATACCCAGCTAATTTTTTGTTTGTTTTTGTAGCGATGAGGTCTTGAACTCCTGGGCCCAAGTGATCCTCCTCCTCAGCCTCCCAAAGTGCTGGAATTACATGCAGGTGTGAGCCATCGCACCTGGCCTCTATCTATCTATCTGTCTATCTAGCGATCATTTTTTTTTTTTCTTTTTTGAGACAGTCTTGCTCTGTCACCCAGACTGAAGTGCAGTGGCACAATCTCGGCTCACTACAACCTCCGCCTCCTGGGTTCAAGTGATTCTTGTCCCTCAGCCTCCCAAGTAGCTGGGACTACTCTTGTTGCCCAGGCTGGAGTGCAATGGCACGATCTTGGCTCACCTCAAGCTCCACCTCCTGGGTTCAAGTGATTCTCCTGCCTCAGTCTTCCAAGTAGCTGGGATTACAGCCATGCGCCACCACGCCTGGCTAATTTTGTATTTTTTTAGTAGAGACGGGGTTTCTCCATGTTGGTCAGGCTGGTCTTGAACTCTCAACCTCAGGTGATCTGCCTCCTGAGTAGCTGGGACTACAGGCATGCACCACCACATCCAGCTAACTTGTGTATTTTTTTTGGTAGAGACGAGTTTCACTATGTTCGCCAGACTGGTCTCGAACTCCTGACCTCAAATGATCCACCCGCCTCAGCCTCCAAAAGTGCTGGGATTACAGGCATGAGCCACCACACCTGGCCTAATTTTTATATTTTCAGTGGAGATGGAGTTTCGTCATGATGGCCAGGCTGGTCTTGAACTCTTGACCTCAAGTGATCTGCCTGTCTCAGCCTCCCAAAGTGCTGGGATTACAGCTGTGAGCCATCATGCCTGGCCTATCTGTTTTTATCTTATCTCTTTTTAAGTAATAATGGTCAGGTATTTTGTAGACTGTCCCTCAATTTGGGTTTATCTGATGTTTTCTCATTATTAGATTGGGAAAAATATACACAGGTATCTCATCCTTTTTAAAATTTTTGTTTTTTTGTGCTTTGTAATATAGCACAAATCAAATACATAATCTATTACTATAGTAGAAGTGTATACTTTACATGGAGAGGATGAGAGGGACAGAGAGAAGAGAGAAAGGCTACTTTCCAATTTTGTGCTGATAGGGTTGAAATCTAAAAAGTTTGGCCGCCAGTGCTTTAAAGGGCAGGAAGGGAAAGAAACAGAGGAGAAGCAGTCAAAGGGATTGCAAGGAAAACCAGGGGCTGTGGCTGCATGAAGACCAAAGCAGGGGCTTTTCAAGGACAGAGTTGGTAGTATCAAATGCTTTGGTAAGTTAGATAAAATTAAGGGATGGAAATTGCCTTTTGAGTTTGGGGAGTCGTTTCAGTGGCATGGTGGGCTTGGAAGGTGTGGGCGGCCAGGTGCGGTGGCTCACGTCTGTAATCCCAGCACTTTGGGAGGCCAAGGCAGGCGGGTTGTTTGAGGTCAGGAGTTTGAGACCAGTCTGGCCAACAGAGTGAAACCCCGTCTCTACCAAAAAAATACACAAGTTAGCCACATGGGGTGATGCGTGCCCGTAGTCCCAGCCACTCAGGAGTCTGAGGCAGTGGAATCTCTTGAACCTGGGAGGTGGAGATTGCGGTGAGCTGAGATCCTTACCACTGCACTCCAACCTGGGTGACAGAGCAAGACCCTGTCTCAAAAAAAAAAAAAAAAAAAAAATTAAAAGTTTTGAAAAATTGTGTGGGTTAAGTAGTAAATGTAAAATGAAGTATAGAAGCAAACGGTGGTTGACTGCTCTTCCTGGATTCTTCCTCTGAAGGGGAGCAAGGCTGGTAGCTGGTGGAGACTGGTAGGACCAAAGGAGGTTTTTTTATGGTTTTAGTTATAGAATGGGAGTGCCCTGAGTTTATTTTTATGCTGAAGTGAAAGGGCCAGTGGAGAGGGAGAAAATTGGTGGTTTGAGGTGTGACTTCATTCATTCATTAACTCAACAAGTACTTATTGAGCAGCAATGTGTCGGGCTCTCTTCTCAGCCCTGGGGATAGTGTGTGAACAAGACTGCACTGAAATCCCCGCCTTCATGGAGCTTGTATTCTATAGGGGCCATCTTTTGATGGCTGTTACCATATAGCCACCTAGCTCCTGATATGTTGTCTGTCCTAGAAGAGTGGCTACTTAATAAACAGTGAAGGAGCGAAGGTCCCTGAGAAGGCTGAACACACGATTGTCTTCGACTGGAGGAGGGACATCCCTGCCCTCATGTCTGGAGGGAGAGGAGATATAGATAGGGGCTTGTGCAGATAAATTTGTGGTGGGGAGAGGAAGCAGGTAGCTCAAGAAATTCCTCTGTTTTCTCTGAAGCTGGAGATGAGGTTATCTGGTGAGACTGAGTCAGGGAGTGATAGCATAGGAAGTTGAAAGTTAGGAAGCCCATTTCAGTTCAGTACAAGGAAAAACTTTTCAAAGGATTAGAATGTTGGGAAAATGAAGCCAGTTGCTGGCAAATGTAGTTCGTATATTGAGGTGGTGTCCCCATCACTGGCAGTATTGAAATAGAGGAGGGGTGACTTTCTGCCAGGTATCCCTGAGACATGCTTATACTTACAATAAGCAGAAGTTTGGACAAATGACCTTTCTCTTTATAGGAGTCCCTGACTCTAGGTTTTCTAAAGCTCTGGGCTTCTAAAGGACTGTTGTACAAGCATGGAAGTTGAAACTACGAAGTTGGGGCAAAGTTATTTGGTATAGGTTTGCTGGAATTGAATGAGTAGGGCCATGTCTCAAAACAAGGGTATCTCCAAATCAAAATATGGTTTTTTAAATGTGTATGGTACCTGGGGCTGGGTGTGGTGGCTCACGCCTGTAATTCCAACACATAGGGAGGCCGAGGCGGGCTGATCACTTGAGGTCAGGAGTTTGAGACCAGCCTGGCTGATATGGTGAAACCCCGTCTCTACTAAAAATACAAAATTTAGCCGGGCATGATGGCACACACCTGTAATTCCAGTTACTCGGGAGGCTGAGGCAGGAGAATTGCTTGAACCTGGGAGGCGGAGGTTGCAGTGAGCCAATATTGTGCCACTGCACTCCAGCCTTGGCAACACTGCGAGACTCTGTCTCAAAACAAACAAACTAAATATGTGTATGGTTCTTGGGAAGCATAGGTCTCTTGGTTACTCATTTTTTTTAGTGTTTGCAGTACTACTACTTTAGTGAACCAAGATATCTATCAGTTACAAAAGACCATTCCATTCTGCTAAATTTTTTTGGTCTATCTTCAGCTAGAGCAGTTTGGAAGTTCCTGTTCTGACGGCTGTGCTGGATTGAAATTTGTAACACTATGTATCAGCACCATCCTGAAACCTTTTATTTACTGTCAATACTGCAACACCAAAACATTTACTGTTGCTTCCAACTTTATTTCCATACCCTGTTAGTGGTACTTTCCTTAGGTCAAGAGAATAACACTGATGCTTTACTAAAGTCTAATTTTCCCATACTAGATGTGGCTAACATTTGTTCTAGACTTAGAGCTAATTTTTTTCATAGGAATGCAAAATTTAAAAATCAGCCAGGCATGATGGCATGCACCTGTAGTCCTAGCTACTCAGAAGGCTGAAGCAGGAAGCTGAGGCAGGAAGATCCCTTGGGCCCTGGAGTTTGAGGCTGCAGTGAGTCACGCAGACTCAAACTCAGCTTGGGCGACACAGTCAGACCCTGTCTCTAAAAAAAAAGAACTAGGTAAAAATTTCATCCTTAAATGTAATCAACCAATCGTGTTCACTTTGGTTGCCCAAAGACTACAAAAAGCTCAGGGGCTCTGCCCTTAGGCCTGGCAGTGAAGCCGTTCCCAGGCAGAGTTTCTGTTTTCAGGGGTGCTCAGGATATGGAGAACAGTTCCTTTCAGTGACTGAAATTAGCTACTCGTCCCCGTGTAAGCTAGACATCACTAGGTTAATAGATAATGGATGAAGAGGCCAAATATGTCATCCTTGGCTGTGGAGGGCTTATAAAATAGTCCCTTTCTCATCTTTATCTTTTAATCCCCAAACCTTAGACTAGTTGACTTTATCATTACAGAATACCTTTTCTTACCTCTTGACATGTCAACTACAATTTCCTGGACTTTGTTTCTAAAGTCTGAAGTGTTTTTGTGTTTCTCCTTGTGACATGTATGCCCCATCCCCCCAACATTTGAGAGTCCTTATTTCACTAGGGTTGCCTGTGGGACATAAGGGAAGATGTTACCTATCCTAAGACATACTAACCTGCTAAAATCTTATAGTGAAATACTAGGAACTTGATGAATTTGTATTGTGTAGAGAGGATTGATGGTAGAAATAATTTAGAGATTTCAAGCTTTTCTTCCTTTTTAGTCTGTGCCTGGGCTTTGTTTTTTAAATTTTGGAGATATGCCACTGATTTCTAATTCCTGCCAAATTGCTACATGCCTCTATTAAGAGCCATCAGTAGGAAGGTGTCTATATCATTAGGAAACCCTGTTTTATAGTCGTACCTTTGTTGATCTCTTTTTGAGATTTTGTTTGTTTGTTTCTTGTTTTTATCAGGCAGTCCCTGAACCAGAATGGGTTCAGAGAGGCTCTGATAGTTGTACTTTTGTTCCAGCAGAATGTGTGGACTTAAATCCTTAGAGTGATACTTTGAAAAAGAATTTGTTATTGTTTAGGACTCAGCATTTTGGCCAGTCATAATTTAATATGTTAAGTCAGTGGTGAATGGGGAACATGTATTATATTTAATAATTGTCAAGGTAAATGATTTATGGTGTTGATAATTCATTTACTAATCTGTTTTCTTTTCAGGTGTTTTGGGGAACGAGTTTAGTATATTAAGATCACCGGGGTCTGTTGTTTTCCGAAATGGAAATTGGCCTATACCAGGAGAGCGGATCCCAGACGTGGCTGCATTGTCCATGGGCTTCTCTGTGAAAGAAGTATGTATATATTTTTTTAAATGTTTGGAGCTGCTTCTAAGAACATTTTTACTGATTTCTGCTAATAGCCCAAGAAAGCATCAAACAAATGTAGGTACATTTGGTACAGATTACAAAAGTTAAAAAGCTCATCTGGACCAGGCGCAGTGGCTCACGCCTGTAATCCCGGCATTCTAGTAGGCCAAGGTGGGAGGATCAGTTGAACCCAGGAATTTGAGACCAGCCTGGGCAACATAGTGAGACTCCCATCTCAATTAAAAATAAATGAATTAATTTTTAAAAAGCCCATTTGAGTTGGGAAGATTTTGGATAAGTGCTTCAAGCTTGGCTTCTGAAACAAATCATTAGAAATCATTAACTATATAATTGTTTATTCATTGTAGTGAAATTCTTTATATATTAGAGAATGCATCTGTCCTACTGCTAATAGGATATCTACTTTTTTTTTTTTTTTTTTCTTTTAGAATAGGCGATAGATTCACTATGAATGATAAAATATATATGCATTATGCCTGAGGTTAGGAAAATAGTGTAGTCAGTAGCCATGGGGCAGCCAAGGACCTTGGTTTCCTAGAATGAAGCTGTGACCTGTTGTAGTAATTGGTTGCTTATGTGATTGTAGGGGGTGGGAGGGTCTAGATCCAGTCAGTATGAGAGATCAGAAGCTAAGGGCTCAGAAGAAAGGAAATGCAGCTTGCTCTGTGCTATCATCTCCTTCTCTTTGTAAGTCTGCTGCTTTTGATGTGGTCTCTAGATATATATCATCAGTCACTGAAAGGAACTTTTCTCCAAATCCTGAGCACCCCTGAAAACAGAAACTCTGCCTGGGAACTGCTTCACTGCCAGGCCTAAGGGCAGAGCCCCTGAGCTTTTTGTAGTCTTTGGGCAACCAAAGTGAACACGATTGGTTGTTTACATTTAAGGATGAAATTTTTACCTAGTTCTTTTTTTTTAGAGACAGGGTCTGACTGTGTCGCCCAAGCTGAGTTTGAGTCTGCATGACTCACTGCAGCCTTAAACTCCAGGGCCCAAGTGATCTTCCTGCCTCAGCCTCCTGCCTCAGCCTTCTGAGTAGCTAGGACTACAGGTGCATGCCATCATGCCTGGCTGATTTTTAAATTTTTCATAGAGACAGGGTCTCACTATGTTGTCCAGGCTAGTAGGTCTTTAACTCCTGGCCTCAAGCAATCCTTTCTGCCTCAGCCTTCTAAAGTGCTAGATTACAGGCACGAGCCACCACACCCAGCCTGTACCTAATTCTTTTATTTGTTTTGTTTTGTTTGCAACAGGGTCCCGCTCTGTCACCCAAGCTAGAGTGCAGTGGCCTGATCTTGGCTCACTGCAACCTCCACCTCCTAGGTTCAAGAGATTCTCCCACCTCAGCCTCCCAAGTAGCTGGGACCACAGGTGCACAACACCATGCCCAGATCATTTTTATATTTTTTGTAGAGACAGGATTTTGCCATGTTGCCCAGGCTGGTCTTGAACTCCTGGGCACAAGGAATCTACCTGCTTCAGCCTCCCAAAGTGCTGAGATTATAGGCGTGAAGACCATACCCGACCATCTAGTTCTTTACAACCTTAAACTTGATTACAGATGGCTGTTAAAATAACTTTGAGAAAGAATTATTAGTAAACTAATGATAGTTACTTTTAGTAGGAATTGTTTTATTTATAAAGAGCTTAGTCTAAAGAGGATGTTTTAATGACCATCTTGCTATGTTGCTGTGAAAGATAAAAGTGATGCTGTATATAAGGGCAAAAAATGATGTGGGGGAAGAAAATTTCCGTAGCTACATGAAGAAAAGAATTATTTTGTGATCTGTTATTTGAAAGGTACCTCTGTTTTGTTTACTTGCTTGTTTTTTTCCACAAAAGGTGTGAGATAACTTACTATTAGACTTTGTTTCAAATCTGTAGAATTTTAAGAAAATGAAGAGGGTAGAAATCAGCATTCTTAATTAGGAGATTGCAGCGACTGCCACAAATAAAATGTTTACTTTCCCTGTGAATTTTCCTTGTCTGTCATCCCAGAACCCCTTAACTCTGCTTATTAGATGTTATTGGGGAGGTGGGTTCCTGAGTTGATAATTAAGCACCGTTTTGTGCTTTTCAATGTTTAGGACCTTTCTTGGCCAGGACTCGCAGTGGGTAACCTGTTTCATCGTCCTCGGGCTACTGTCATGGTGATGGTGAAGGGAGTGGACAAACTGGCTCTACCCCCAGGCAGTGTCATTTCGTACCCTTTGGAGAATGTGAGTATTTATTATAAAAAATTAAAGGGATGTGTTTTACATTTTCCCTTGTCAGCTGCCATTATGAATTGCATTCTAAACATACTTCTCTTATCTGTTTCTGATGCACGGTTTCTTTTGAAATTCTTTTACAAACACAATTTCTTTTTAAGAAAATTACATGATGATTGTAATTGATTGAGGCTTGGCTGTTCTCTGTGGATGAGAGTACTGTTTAAGATAAGAGATAGAGAAATTGCCCCACTCAGAATAGCCAGAGGCTCGAAAAAGAGAGCCACCAAAGGAGAAACCAGGTGGGGCGTGTATCCTGCTGCCATTTTCTTGGCCATTGTCTTGTCATCTTCCCTGCAGGATTTTACCTCTTTTTGTGTGTAAGGACACTGGAGGCTGCTTGCTGGCTCACTTACTCCTTCACTGGCCATTCAGGCAATGTGGGTGACTGTGCTGATCTGAGAGGCCCTCCTTCCATTATAAGCATAGAGAAGTGCTTGAAAGAATGTCACAAAAACATTTTTACTAGCATAAGTAAATTTGAATGCAAGAGGGGGCGATATACACAGGTGTTACATATGGATGGAAAACTCAGAAGCCATAGTGGTGAGCAGGAGCTGATGCTGAAACTGTGTTTCCTGCAGAAATCCAGGGACTAGAAAATGCTGTCAACTTGTTCTTGAAAAGAGGACTGGTAAAACTAGTAAAGCTGGCTTGCTGCCCTTGGCTGTTGGACCCAAAGAGTCCCCTGAGAGAAATTAGAATTAGAGTTATAGGCTTATGCTGTGTAGAGTGGTTCTTTCCAAATTCACATGACCTGCCCCATAGGGACACCTCCACAGCCAAGGGCTCCTTTGGTCAAATATGGAAGATGAGTGGAATTTACAAAGCACCTGAAGGAAAAAAAATGCCACGAGAAACTAGGTGCAACAAACAGAATTCATCTCCTTAGAACTACAGAGAATAGGCCAATTTCCAAGAGACCTAAAAATACATACATTAAAATTGTGAAAAAAAAAAAAAGGGCCAGACATGGTGGCTCACACCTGTAATCCCAGCACTTTGGGAGGCCAAGATGGGAGGATTGCTTGAGGCCAGGAGTTCGAGACCAGCTTGGTCAACATAGCAAGACCCTATCTCTGGGGAGGGGAGAAGAAGAAAGAAAGAGAAAAAATTTGTGAAAAAAAGGAAGGAACAGAAACTATGAGGGAGTTATAAGATATTTTTGATATATGGTGCTTTAGTTGATACTTCAAAATATTTCATAATTTGTATTGTGATTCTTTAACCCATGAGTTATGTAGAAGTATTTTTTCCAAATGCATGAGTTTTAAAAACATAATTTCTAATTTTTAAATTTCTAAGTTCACTGCATTGTAATACTGTGGTCTATGTGATGCTGAAGTTTTGGGAATTTTTTTTTTTTCAGACTTTCCTGTGGTCTAGTATAGATTATTTCCAAGCACAGATGGCATACTTAGAAAAAATTACTATGCACTAATCCACAAGGCAAATCTCAACAAACAATAAAGAATCAGTATCATATAAACTACCTTCTCTGACCACAATGCAGTTAAATCTGAAAATAATAATAAAACAATATCTTAAAAGGGTATTTGGAGCCCGACACCATGCCTCATGCCTGTAATCCCAACACTTTGAGAGGCCGAGGCGGGTGAATCACTTGAGGCCAGGAATCCGAGACCAACCTGGCCAACATGGCTAAACCCTGTCTCTACTGAAAATACAAAAATTAGCCAGGCGTGGTGGCACATGTCTGTAGTCCCAGCTACTTGGTGGCTGAGGCACGAGAATTACTTGAACCCAGGAGGTGGAGGTTGCAGTGAGCTGGGATTGCGCCACTGCACTCCAGCCTGGGTGACAGAGCGAGACTCTACCTGAAAAAAAAAAAAGAAAAAGCTATTTGGATCAACATTTCTCCTTTCCCCATCCACCTGTCTTCCCCAGCCTCTTCTAACCATCATTCTGCTCTCTACTTCTATGAGTTCAACTTACAAGTGAGGTCATGTAGTATTTGTCCTTCTATGCCTGGCTTATTTCACTTAACATAATGTCCTCCAGGTTTATCCATGTTGCAAATGACAGTTTCCCCCACTTTAAAGGCTATATAGTATTCCATTATGTTTATATACCACATTTTCTTCTGCCGAGACCAGCTGGGTTGGGGAGACCAGCGGTGCTAGAGGAATTAAAGACACACACACAGAAATATAGAGGTGTGAAGTGGGTAATCAGGGGTCTCACAGCCTTCAGAGCTGAGAGCCCCGAACAGAGATTTACCCACATATTTATTAACAGCAAACCAGTCATTAGTGTTGTTTCTATAGATATTAAATTAACTAAAAGTGTCCCTTATAGAAAATGAAGGATGGGCCGAATTAAAGGAATAGGTTGGGCTAGTTAACTGCAGCAGGAACATGCCCTTAAGACACAGATCGCTCATGCTATTGTTTGTGGTTTAAGAATGGCTTTAAGCGGTTTTCCGCCCTGGGCCGGCCAGGTGTTCCTTGCCCTCATTCCTGTAAACCAACAACCTTCCAGCTTGGGCGTTAGGGCCATTATGAACATGTCACAGTACTGCAGAGATTTTGTTTATAGCCAGTTTTGGGGCCAGTTTATGGCCAGATTTTGGGGGGCTTGTTCCCAACACACATTTTCTTCTTTCTGCTTTTTTCTTTTTTTTGAGACAGAATCTTGCTCTGTCGCTCAGGCTGGAGTGCAGTGGTGCGATATCATCTCACTGCAACTTCTGCCTCCTGAGTTCAAGGGATTCTGGTGCCTCAGCCTCCTGAGTAGCTGGGATTACAGGTGCACGCCACCACGTCCGGCTAATTTTTTGTATTTTTAGTAGAGATGAAGTTTCATCATGTTGGCCAGGCTGGTCTCAAACTCCTGAGTTCAGGTGATCCACCCACCTCAGCCTCCCAAAGTGCTGGAATTACAGGCATGAGCCACTGCATCCAGTTGCACATTTTCTTTTATCCATTCGTTTGATTATGGACACCGACGTTGCTTCCATCCATATTTTAGAAATTGTAAATAGTGCTGCAGTGAACATGGGAGTGCAGTTACCTCTTCAGCATACTGACTTCAATTGCTTTGGAAATATATACCCAGAAGTGGGCTTGCTGGATCATGCTTTAGTGATCTGTTGCACAGAATGGTGACTATATTAAATAATAATGCGGTGTATATTTCAAAACTGCTAAAGGAGTAGATTTTAGATACTTTTACCACAAAAAAAGATAAGTATGTGAGGTGATGGATTTGTTCATTAGCCTGATTTAATCAGTCCACTTTGTAAACTTATGACAAAACATGACATTGTACCCCATAAATATATACAGTTACTGTTTGTCAGTTAAAAATAAAATGAAAAGTATTTGGAAATAGTAACAAACAAAAGATACGACTCCTCAGATTTAAAGCATATGGAACATCCAGTAGGCAAAAGCCAGATCCACACCTGGATACAGTGAAATTGAAGAGTCATCAAAGAAATGGAAAGTCTTAAAAGCTATCAGGGAGAAAAAAGACACTGTCATTACAAAGGAATGAGAGTAGAAGGAAAGCAAGGAAAATGCAGTGATTGTGTAGTATGAGCTAAGTTGAGTATTATTTACATTGTCATAATAATAAAATGATACTGATCCAGTGAAAATTTTGATGTAACTGTTGGGAGAGTGGGGAGATAGAAACAGAAGTGGAGCGCATGGATGGCTCAGGGGGTGGGGCAGTGTGGTTGGTGATGTGAGAGAGCTAAAGCCTCGTTTTCTATAATGGGTAGTAAATAGACAAGGCCTGAAATTGAAAAATCAGGAGATTTAATTTAAGTGTCTTATTTAGAGATGGTAAAAACAAAAAAAGTCAACAAGAAAAGATAGTTGGAATAGATGCACTCCTAAATAATTCATGGGTTGAGGAGGAGATCACTGGAACTTTCTAAATTATTTGGAACTGAGTAACAATGAATGTACCATTTATTTACAAAATTGGGAGGTGCAGCTAACGTGGTAAGAAAAGAGAAGTTTATAGCCTTAAATTCATGTTTTAGACAATTTAGCTTGTCTAAGAATGGAAATTAATGAGCTAAAGAAAGCAGAAGAACTTCAGAGTAAATACACATAAAGTAGAAGGAAGGGAACAATACAGATCAAAAGGCAGATTATTTCACAGGGAGCATTTAAGTTGTTTATTATGTGATTTCTGTGAAAATCATTGCAGAAGATTTTCTTCAAAATAAATATGTAAAAATCCAAAATGCCATTTTGAGATTTTTATTAGCATGTAATCCAAAAATAAAGATTTAACAACAGACTAGCCTCATTTTACATGAGAAGAAGCTGTGCTGTGCAAGGAGCTCATTTTATTGTTTGGCCCTGGTTGGCTGCTCAATACTTTTCCTAGCAGAAGATGGTAAATGAGAGAAAAGATTCAGGGGCAAACCCCACAAAACATAAAAATCAGAGTATCTTAGAATTCCATTTAACGTAGCTTCCATTTGATTAGCTAGCTGTTTTAGTTAGAATTTCAAGTCATACAGGTACAGAAATATGAGAAGAGATATGCATCTCCTTATAATACAGTGAGAGAAAACCATCATTCGTTATTATAAGCAACCAAGCTTTTTACTTTTTGAGCTTAGCTGCCTATATAATTATTTATTTTCCTTCATTGGTGTTCATCTGATTCATGAGCTGCTTCAATTTGATCTCTATGGACATGGTACCTAATCTTCAACTTTCCTGAACCAAGCGCCATTTCACTAAGTGAAGTGAGGCTGGAAAGTTTGCATGATTTACTCATGTATTCCCCTCACAGCCTGAGGAGGTAAACTGTATGATTGCTAAAGGAAAGCACCTCTAGCTGATTCAGGGCGGCTGCTAACAGTATGCTTTTGCAACTTTGAACTCTCTTCCCCCTCTTCACTTACTCATTAACTCATTTTAAGAGAATTTGGGGAAGAGTTAATAAGCATCTTGAGTAAGAGAAAAAAATTATTTCATTTCACAGAATCATAAAATTGATCACTTAATATTGATGTTGGGGCCGGGCGTGGTGGCTCATGCCTGTAATCCCAGCACTTTGAGAGGTCAAGGCAGGCAGATCACATGAGGCTAGGAGTTTGAGACTAGCCTGGCCAACTTGGTGAAACCCCATCTCTACTAAAAATACAAAAATTAGCCAGGTGTGGTGGTGCATGCCTGTAATCCCAGCTACTCAGGAGGCTGAGGCAGGAGAATCACTTGTACCTGGGAGGCGGAGGCTGCAGTGAGCCGAGATCACGCCACTGTACTCCAGCCTGGGCGACAGAGCAAGACTCTGTCTCAAAATAAATAAATAAATAAATAAAAAATAAGTGATGCTGGGATTTTATCAGTAAGACATAATCACATTGATTTCTGCCTGTACCACATTAGCGTTACTTTGCTACTTGTAAACATGAATCTTTAAGTAGTAAGGGAACTACTGAACGAAAGATCAACGTAAGAAATCTCCATTAAAACAAAAACATGACTGTATTCCTTGTTTTAATACAGTAATACTGGGAATGAAATAATTTTTTGAGGGGAAAAATAACTAATTTATTTTTTAAAATCATGTAGTGCAAAACAAATCTAATGGAAATAGAAGTCAGAATTTTCATTACCCTTGAGGGTGGAGGTAGTACTTCGAGGGCACTGATAGTGTTCTGTGTCGGTCTGGCTGTGCTACCTGAGTGCATGCATTTGTAAACATTTGTTGAGCTGTTACCCCAAGATTTGTATACTATATTATATGTATTTTGCACTTTAATAAAAAAATTGAAGAAAAAAAGTAGGTCTTATCACAATTGGTTATTTCAATCTAATAATATCAACATGTCCTAAGATAAAGGCTTCAAAAACCTTGTGACATACTTAACATGTTATCCAAGAGTCTTTAGGCTATCTGAAGACAAATGTTAAATCTCATTAAACATTTTTAAAATTTTGAAATGAAAGATGAATTCCATTTTTATTTCAATTAAATTCAATACTCAGATTCCTCTAACCTTCTCTTAAATGCAAGTTAAATACTTTATTGTGGGATACGCATTAATCGTGGCACATTTAGTCAATATTGAAACCAAATGCCTTGCTACTTCAAATACATGAATGATCACCAGAAAATGGTTTGTGCTAGATATAGTGTTGTGTCCATCAGGTTTAAGTTATTTTCCTCTGAGGCACATTGGGAGACACAGACTCGGCCTACCAGGGGGCTGTTTAATCTTCTGTGCCCTCAAAAGAGCTTGTTTGGAAATGATTTTGGGTTTCTAAATTTCCATAGAAAGTGCTGGAAAAAAGTTTAAGCCTTCTTTTTAAATACCATTCAGATGAATGATTTTTCTTCCCACTTTGGTTCACATAATAATTGCGTTCTTACTCTTAAATTTCAGGCAGTTCCTTTTAGTCTTGACAGTGTTGCAAATTCCATTCACTCCTTATTTTCTGAGGAAACTCCTGTTGTTTTGCAGTTGGCTCCCAGTGAGGAAGTAAGTGATAATGTTTTTATTTAAGACATTTTAAAAAATAAGCTTTTATTATTTGGAAATTATGAAATGTATTTTATTATGAAAATTTAAAACTAATTCATGAACAATGTTGTCATACCTCTGTGTATTGGAACTAATCTGTAGAATGTGAGCAACTTAAAATTTTCTATTCTTCTTACAGAGAGTGTATATGGTAGGGAAGGCAAACTCAGTGTTTGAAGACCTTTCAGTCACCTTACGCCAGCTCCGTAATCGCCTATTTCAAGAAAACTCTGTTTTCAGTTCACTCCCCCTCAATTCTCTGAGTAGGAACAATGAAGTAAGTGCAGTTATTCAATGAATATATGAATATCATTAATTTCCCTCTTTTTGAAAAATAGAGACAGGGTCTCACTCTGTTGAGTCCAGGCGAACTCCTGGCCTCAAGCAGTCCTGTCTCGGCCTCCCAAAGTGCTGGGATCACAGGCATGAGCCACTGCGTCTGGCCCTCCCATTCCTTATACTACTTGAAATTTTGGAAATTTTGATATTTTAGAAAATGAAAAATTGTGCACATTTACTGCTGGGGTAGATTCTTCTTTAATGTAATTTTCTTATGACTCTCATGAATAAACTGATCCTTTTTTGTGAGGGGAGCTATGGTAAATAACATCACATTTTAGCATGAGGGTTGCCACCTAGTAATTCAAACAAGCCAGAGGTCATAGATCTACTTGGTGACTGGTGGAGCTGTGTGGATCTGGTAACTTGGGAGCCATTGTTCACTGCTTCTGCTGATGTGCTGCCACATTTTTCTCATTCATTCTGGATATTGCAGTGGAGGGAGCCACCTCTGCTTTTGACTCCTGTCCTTCAGCTTCTCCATCTGCTCATGCACCCTCTTAACCATGTGGCATGCCACTTTTGTGGTGGCCTCCCCTCTTTAGTTGCTGTGGATGACCAGGGCCATCATCTTTTATTCTCTGATGTGGAAACTATTCAAGGGAAGTAAGCAAACTGGGCCAATGGTAGGATCTCATTGCAGAGTGCCAGGATATCCCGATGCTTTGAAGGAAAACCACTGGAGAACTTGAATGCTTTATCATGGTTTTGTCAAAAATATAGCTATTGAGTGGCGGTCACTGTACTAGGGAATGGCCATCACCTTTTTGTTAGGAAATAATGTTTTATGTGCATTTTCAATTGAAGCAAACATACCAAATGGAAGATAATTATATAAATTCACTTATATCATCAACATTTGTAATATCCCATGCCTTACTTGATAAATGGCAAATAAAGATCTCTGGTGCACATTTAAAAGAATGCTCTTTTTTTTGGGCTCTCTGAAGGTTGACCTGCTCTTTCTTTCTGAACTGCAAGTGCTACATGATATTTCAAGCTTGGTAAGTAGGCTGCTCTGATTTTTCAGTTCCATTTATTTTGGTTTCTAGAGAATCCTTGAATGATAGTAAAAGCAGTTGAAAAGTTTGATTAAGTATGCCTTAGATTTATGATCCCATGAAAATTGAAAACTTAGTGGCAGTATTGGGAATTTTGAATATATCCATGTTATAGTCAAATTATTTTGCATTTCTGCTTTTTAGGGAGAGACAGCATATCTTCCAAGAACACAAGCCTGGGCGTAAGAACACCCTGGCCATAGTCCTAACTTGGCTGTTGATTTCTTGTCAGACTTAATTCCTATCTATATCTTTGGGCCTAAAATAGAAATAATAGTTTGGACTAATAATGCTGTCAGTCAAGTCAAGAAGGGACAAAATCCGTCTGAAGGGTATTTTTTTGGTGAATGATTTTTTAAAAATCATCCTTGTTACTGAAATAGAAATTCTTACCTGTTTGTTGTCTTCTGAGGTTGTTTTCCAAACTTTTTCAACAGGTGTTGGTTTGGGGAGTCTGGAAGTGTAGTGCATTCCTGGGATCAAACTGGTCCAGCCATCTGTTCTTTCATACCAAGGCCCATACCTGAGTTTTTAAAACTGAGGAATTTTGTTGAAAGCTTTTATTAAATATCCAAGGAGTCTTGTACTGCTCCTAAACATGAGATTCGTGTTGGATTTATCAGAAACGCTTATTCAAACCAGTTTCTTTTGCCACCATTTTAGACTATTTGCATGCTGTAGTACACTGGTATGGTTTAGTTTAGCCTAGTTTGGGCATAAAACTTTAACTGGCTGTGTTTGACATCTTTCATCTTACTTTATCCACTACCTTTTTTTGTTTGTTTGTTCTCCTAAGCTGTCTCGTCATAAGCATCTAGCCAAGGATCATTCTCCTGATTTGTATTCACTGGAGCTGGCAGGTTTGGATGAAATTGGGAAGCGTTACGGGGAAGACTCTGAACAATTCAGAGATGCTTCTAAGATCCTTGTTGACGCTTTGCAAAAGGTAAATATCAATGAGACATGAGAGGCTGGAGTATGACCATTTCACTTTTAGCCTCTTAATAGAAAAATCTGCTGTTTCAAACACTGTTGACTGAGCTCTTACTTGCCTTCTTTGGGGTTCCTCTAATTATATTGGCCAAGGATGGAGTAGGGTCAAAAATGTATATTGATATATTTCTTCCTAATGCTAGAAAGAACAGCATTAGGAAAAGTTATCTCACACAAAGCTTTACAAAATTTTTGTGGTAAAATGTATATAACATAAAATTACCATTTTAACCATTTTTAATTGTCCAGTTTAGTGTTATTAAGTACCAGTACATTCACATGTTGTACAACCATCACTATCTTTTATTTCTAGAACTTTTTCATCTTCCCCAACTGAAACTCTGTACCGCTTAAACACTATGAGATAACTGAAGTAGAACACCCAGCACAGTACCAGACACTTAGTAGATGCATAATAAATGCTAGTTCCCCTCTGCCCTTGAAGTTCTTCACCTGCATCCTTTCAGTGAGGCTTCACATTTTAATTTTTATAGATGTTTGTGATTAACCAGAGACCACTTAGGAAGATTTCTTCATTTCTCTTTCCAACTTTCCCTCCTCCAATTTATATGCTGACAAATTCAGTCTCTTAATTTTATTCTGAACATTTGAATATATGTTAAAGCTCAACACTTTTCTGTATAGTTGAGCATAATCAAAACCTTTAATACTTGCTTATTTTAAGATGTAGTATATTTCATGAGCCAGGAGGTAAGTGTACATTGTTCTTGTAGCTGCACAAAAGCTTTAAAAATCATTTTAATAAGTATGTGTTTGACTCATTGCATAAAATGATAAGTAGTGAGGTAATGCATATGTTAATTAGCCAATGTGTACTTAAGCCATTTCACAATGTGTACATATTTCAAAACAATATGTTGATGTGATAAATATATATGATTTTAATTTGTTAATTAAAAATGAGAAAAGTACATATTTGAGATTCCCAATAACGTTAATAACTAACTTTCAGTTTGCAGATGACATGTACAATCTTTATGGTGGGAATGCAGTGGTAGAGTTAGTCACTGTCAAGTCATTTGACACCTCCCTTGTTAGGAAGACAAGGACTATCCTTGAGGCAAAACAAGCGGTGAGTATATTTTGAGATCCTGCTTTAAAACTGTAAAATTAACTTTTTATAAAAACAAAAACATACAAAGTCCTATATAACCTATGGGTGACATGAATGAGCAGTCAGTAAATCTGAAAAACAATTTCAGTTAAAACATAAGCTTCTTGTTCACATACGTATGTGTGTTTTGCCAGTGATAATCAATTCTTTGGGGTTATAATCAGATAATGCAAGAATTTTAGGGATCAAAGTAAATCTGTCCAAGATTATAATTCAAATATCAGTACACACAAGGAGACATCAGAAGTTAATGTGGCGCCAGGTGCAGTGGCGCACACCTGTGATCGCAGCTCCTCAGGAGGCCGAGGTGGGAGGATTGCTTTAGCTTGGGAGGAGTTTGAGGCCAGTCTGAGCAAACATAGCAAGACCCTGTTTTGAAAAAAAAAAAAAGAAGTGAATGTGTGCGGGAGTGGTGTGGTGCCCACATCCTATGGGCTCTGCTTTTCTAGCAGGCACATTGTCTTTGTGGCATAGTCCCTTACTTGCTGAGATCCTCTGTGTATACCTCTTTATGATTTTGATTTACTTCAACAGTTTTTTGGGTATGGATCTTGCTTCGAGTTTAAGCATTTAGAGGGTCAAGATTAAGCATTACCATGGTTGCTGGCCATGGTAAAACACATACCTGTGTGTGTGTATATGTATGTGCACATTTACATACATACATATATACTTACAGCTGCAGCAGAACCTAGGGAGGGTGATGAGAAAGAGTAGTGTAGATACTCCCTAACATCCTACGGTCGAGAACATTGCTTAGGGCTGGCTGCATCACTTGCAGCAGATAGATATCCAGTCAGTCACATACACCTCCACTTCAGAACCATTTGCAGCCCCCACCTTGCTCAGTTTTACTGACCTCAGTGTGGGACTTGGAGTCAGAAGGTTGAAGCCAGTGCCTGTTTCAGATAGTCTAGCGATTACTGGTTTGAGATTGTTTCTTTCTAAATTAAATTGGGGATGGAAGGACTCTGTTTCAGACAGCATGTCAGTCTAGACAACCACCCCAAATTTTCCACCATACAACATCTAGAAATGCTGGATAAAAATAAAGACCTTTTAAAAAGTACATAGTTTGGGCCGGGTGCGGTGGCTCACGCCTGTTATCCCAGCACTTTGGGAGGCTGAGGCGGGCAGGACACCTGAGGTCAGGAGTTCTAGACCAGCCTGGGCAACATGGTGAAACAAACCCTGTCTCTACTAAAAATACAAAAATTAGCCGGGTGTGGTGGCGGGCACCTGTAATCCCAGCTAGTTGGAAGACTGAGGCAGGAGAATCGCTTGTACCCAGCAGGCGGAGGTTGCAGTGAGCCGAGATTGCACCACTGCACTCTAGCCTGGGAGACACAGCGAGACTCCATCTCAAATTAAAAAAAAAAAAAGAAAAAAGAAATTATAAAAATAAAAAGTACGTAGTTCAGCTCATAAGAAAGGGAAATTCTCTTACAGAGTAAATAAAGAGGAGGCTGGGCGCAGTGGCTCCCGCCTGTAATCCCAGCACTTTGGGAGGCTGAGGCCGGCAGATCATGAGGTTAGGAGTTTGAGACCAGCCTGGCCAACATGGTGAAACCCCGTCTCTACTTAAAATACACAAAATTAGCCGGGCGTGGTGGCGCATACCTGTAGTCCCAGCTACTTAGGAGTCTGAGGCAGACAAATCACTTGAACCCGGGAGGCGGAGGTTGCAGTGAGCCGAGATTGTGCCACTGTACTCCAGCCTGGGTGACAGAGTGAGACTCCGTCTCAAAAAAAAAAAAAAAAAAAAAAAAGAGGAACCCGAATGTGGTAAGCAGGCTGCCCTAAGGATATTTGCCAGCTAGGTCACCAAGAGTCCTTTCGTGCCTTGTGTGTTGGGGATGGGAATGGACACCTCCAGATAAAGCTGGGGACCCTGACCCTGAAATAGCTGTGCCCTCAGTGAGAGGGCAGACTGGAAATTTTTGCCCACCAGCAAAGGCAAGCAGAAAGGCACCTGGGCTCTGGGTGGTGAGCACATGTGTTGAGAGTGGGGATGCCTCCGAGATAATTCTTTTTTTTTTTGGAGATAGGATCTTACTCTGTCACCTAGACTGGAGTGCAGTAGCACAATCTCAGCTTACCACAACCTCCACCTCCCAGGTTCAAGTGATTCTCCTGCCTCAGCCTCCCGAGTAGCTGGAATCACAGGCGTGCACCACCATGCCTGGCTAATTTTTGTAATTTTAGTAGAGATGGGGTTTCACCATGTTGGCCAGGCTGGTCTTGAACTCCTGGCCTCAAGTGATCTGTTCACCTCAGCCTCCAAAGTGCTGGGATTACAGGTGTGTTACCTTGCCCAGCCTATGAGATTTCTTTTTAGGGTGATAGAAATGTTCTAGAATTAGATTGTGGCGATGACTATGAAACCACTAAAATTCCTTGACTTGTACACTTAAAATGGGTAGGAAAAAGAATCTGTTTATCAAAAAAAAAAAAAAAAGGAAAGAAACAAAGAGGTCTTCATGGGCATGAAATCCTTTAATGTTTGCCTCAGCTCTGAGCTCCCCGCAGGTAAATATGCATGTCTGTGTACCCATTCTCTCCTACAGTTGAAATCACTCTCTTCCATTAGTTTAAGGAGACAGTTGGGAGTTTAAGGAACATTTACTGAGTACTCACAACGTGCCAGGTGCTGGGGCTGTAGGGACAAATAGATCTCAGTTACATTTTCTTTTTCATTCTTACTGCCAGGCACCCTGCCCCCATTTCTCCCACCTCATTTGGCTGCTGCCTCCTAACTTGTCTGGACTCATCTGTCTCTCTCTGTCCCAGCTGGCTCCTCCCAAATCCATCCAACACATTGTTATCAAAGTTATCTTTTTTTCTTTTCTTTTTTTGAGACAGGGTCTCGCCCTGTCCCAGGCCGGAGTGCAGTGGCACAATCATAGCTCATTGTAGCCTCAAACTCCTGGGCTCAGGTGATCCACCTGCCTCAGCCTCCTGAGTAGCCAGTTCTATAGGCTTGAGCCACCACACTCAGCTAATTTTTTATTTTAATGTTATCTTTTTAAGACAAACCTGATCATGTCACTCACTTTCTGCCTAAAGCTTGTCAATGACTCCTTATTGCCCAGAGGCTCATGTCAGATTTTCTGTAGCTTCCCTGCTTCTAGCTTCATCTCCTGCTGTGTTCCTACTTTTAAAATTCTCTAGCCAGAATGAATATTTCCCAAACTGTGCCTTTGTCAGAATGAATTCAGTTTCCCAAACAATGTTTTTACATAGCTCTGTATTTTAAAAAAAGTGTTAAGTAGATCATACATACATAAGTATATAACATATTTAATACTAGTTATTTAAATAATAAAAATAATAACACTTTATAGCTCCATTTTCACATGGCTATAAAGAACTACCTGACACTTGGTAATTTATAAAGGAAACAGGTTTACTTGACTCACAGTTCCACATGGCTGGGAGGCCTCAGGAAACTTGCAATCATGGCAGAAGGGGAAAGGGAGGCAGGCACCTTTTTCACAAGGTGGCAAAAGAGAAAGTGCCACACTTTTAAACCATCAGATCTCATGAGAACTCACTATCATGAGAACAGTATGGGAGAAACTGCCCCCATGATCCAATCACCTCCCACCAGGTCCCTCTCTCGACACGTGGGGATTACAAATCAAGATGAGATTTGGGTGGGGACACAGAACCAAACCATATCAATAGCTTAAGAGAATGCTTGCTTCTTTGAAGCTCCCTATTTTCTCCCTCTACCCTCCCTCATCCAGAGGTAACTGCTGTCCTGGATATCATGTTAATCCCTTGCTTTTCTTTACAGATTGACTGCATATGTATTTGTCCTTAAACAGTGTTGTTTGGTTTTGCCTGTATTTGAATTTTATATAAATGGAATCATACTACATGTATTTTTCTGTGTTCTTTGTTCAGTATTCTTTTTAAGATTCACTCAGGCGGACAAATGTAGCTGTAGTTCAGTCATTTTACTGTTACATATTCTGCTGTAGGGATATACCACAATTATCCATTCTGTTGATGACTTTTTTTTTTTTTTTGAGACAGAGTTTTGTTCTTGTTGCCCAGGCTGGAGTGCAATGGCACGGTCTTGGCTCACTGCAACCTCCACCTGCCGGGTTCAAGCAATTCTCCTGCCTCAGCCTCCTGAGTAGCTGGGATTACAGGCACCTGCCATGCCTGGCTAATTTCATATTTTTAGTAGAGACGGGATTTCACCATGTTGGCCAGGCTGGTCTGGAACTCCTGACCTCAGGTGATCTGCCCGCCTTGGCCTCCCAAAGTACTGAGATTCCAGGCGTGAGCCACTGTGCCCAGCCTTTTTGATGATATTCTTATACATGTCTCTTGATACACATATAGAAATTTTCCCTAGCGTATGGACTTACTGGATCACAGGATATGCACACCTTCAACTTTATTAGGTATTGTCAAAATTTCCCAAGCATTTGGACTGGTTTATACTTCCACCATCAGTGCAAGTGTCTTGTCCACGAAGGCGCTCCTTCTTGCTTCCTCTTAGTATAAGTAGCTGTTATGCCACTTATGAAGAAATGTTTGTTAGACAAATGAATCACAGCCACTAGACTGGGATAATTTCCTATCTTAAAACTCTTCCCTCTTGATTTTTCTTTCTTTTCTATATTGTAGAAGAACCCAGCAAGTCCCTATAACCTTGCATATAAGTATAATTTTGAGTATTCTGTGGTTTTCAACATGGTACTTTGGATAATGATCGCCTTGGCCTTGGCTGTGATTATCACCTCTTACAATATTTGGAACATGGATCCTGGATATGATAGCATCATTTATAGGATGACAAACCAGAAGATTCGAATGGATTGAACGTTCCCTGTGCCAGAATTAGAAAAGAGCGTTGGAAATTGGCTGTTTTGTTAAAATATGTCTTTTGGTGTGCTTTAAAGTAGATAGTATACTTTACACTTACAAAAAAAAATCAAATTTTGTTCTCTATTTTGTGTGTGCCTGTGATGTTTTTCTAGAGTGAATTATAGTATTGATGTGAGTCCCACTGTGGTATAGATTCCATAATATGCTTGAATACTATGATATAGCTATTTAATAACATGATTTCATTATGTTTAATGAATTTGGAAATATGTACTGAAAGAAATGTAAAACATTTAAAATAGCTCATGTTATTATGGAAAAAAGTGCACTGAATTTATTAGATAAACTTATGAATGCTTAACTTCTTTACACAGCATAGGTGAAAATCATATTTGGGCTATTGTATACTATGAATGATTTGTAAATGTCTTAATTTGATGTAAATAACTCTGAAACGGGAAAAGGTTTTTAACTTAGAGTGGCCCTAAAATATGGATGTGCTTATATAATCACTTAGTTTTGGAACTGTATCTGAGTGACAGAGGACAGCTGTTTTTTAACCCTCTTCTGCAAGTTTGTTGACCTACATGGTCTAGTATGGATACTAAAAATACTACATTGATCTAAGAAGAAACTAGCCTTGTGGAGTATACAGATGCTTTTCATTATACACACAAAAATCCCCAAGGGGCATTTTGAGGCATGAATATAAAACATTTTTATTTCAGCAACTTTTCCCCCTATGTAAGTTACTGTGGTTTGTGGTACAACTTCATTCTATAGAATATTAAGTGGAAGTGGGTGAATTCTACTTTTTATGTTGGAGTGGACCAATGTCTATCAAGAGTGACAAATAAAGTTAATAATGATTCCAAATTTGTGTCATTGTAGTACTAAATCTATTTTATATTGTAAAAACCTAACAAAATAGGCTTTTCTTTCATCAGGATTGGCTGTTTTGTTGTACAGATGATTTCATGCTGTTTCTTTTACATTTGTTTATTCTCACTGCCTCTTGAGATTTAGTACTAATGTAAGGAAGGCATTTTAATTACCATTCTTGTTACTGAATTTATATAAAATATATGAGAAGTTCATACTTTATGTAGGAAAGGGTTACATTTTTCTGTAGCTTTTTTTTTTTTTTTTTAAATTAAAAACATTTTAGAGACCAGTCTTGCTATGTTGCCAGGCCGAACTCCTGGCCTCCAGTGATCCTCCCACCTCAGCCTCCCCAGTAGCTGGGATTACAGGTGTGCACCACTGCACCCAGCTCTGTAGCGTTTTTAAAAATGAATAAGCAACTAATTGGTTAGAATATGAAGGACTGTTTCAGATAAAGGTTTAAGGTAACAATTTGTTTTCTTTTTCAAAAAACAGAATCTTTAACTTCATAATTATATAGCAAGATTATTTTAGTACGAGCATTGTAGCCCTGACCCTGGGATCCTTCCTTGTATTTAGTATTAGCTGTTTCTGCATCTTCTTTGCAAAGATCATCAAATCATTTATAAATAGCATTGAGTTTGGCAGGTTTGAGAAGGTAGGGTATATTTAGTTGTCACTTACTGCAAGATGCCCTTGACAATTACAGTTTCAAACCTCCATAGAGTGGAGGAAATGTTGGTTTTCTTTTTGCCTCTCATTGAAGTATAAATAATTGTAGGGAAACTGATACTCAGCTTCACAGGGAAGAAAAACTGCGTTGTTCTAAAATCACTCTTCCATCCCTACTTCCTACCGGAGTGATGGGGGTGAGGGTTTTTCAGCTGTTTATCACCAAAACAGTTCCCACTCTGACCCCATGGAACGCAACACGGCCTAAGTGTAGGAAGCAGGAACCTATCATGCTGCAGGGTGGTTAGAATCCACTTGTCTTTCACAACTTTCTTATATAAACATTGCCAGAGATGTTAGATTGTTATGATTATGAAGTAAACCAATGCCTTTGTAATTTAAAACTGATGAGACTTTTAAGTTCTAAGGGAAGAAAAAAAAATTAATTACATGACAGCACTAATCCGTATAGGGTAAATGGCATCAGCATCCTTCTATCTATGTTAGGCAGAGAGCAATTCATTAAAATAAATGTTCTGCCAAGATTATTATACCTGTTGCTGATGATTTGCTCTTAAATTAAGTCTAATTTGTTCAGGAACATAAATCACAGTGTCGATTTGTGTGAGAGGCAGAAAAGGCAGACTCATGGCAGATGATTCCACTGACAAAGAGAAAACCCAATCACTTTAAATCTCATTGGTGGACTGTTCCAGGTTTATAAAATATCTGAGATTCTACATATGCAGATATTGCTTATGGCCTAATTCTATTAGGAATAATATACAATTGATTTTTATTTTCTTTGGTTATGTGTTTTTTTGAAGGAATAATCTGAATCCATTTTCACTGATACCAAGTAATATGGAAACTGTAAATGTACTTTTTTTTTTTTTTTTTTTTTTTTTTTGAGACTGTAATCTCACTCTGTTGCCCTGGCTGGAGTGCAGTGACACAATCACAGCTCTACAGCATCAACCTCCTGGGCTCAAACTATCCTCCCACCTCAGCCTCCCAAGTAGATGGGACCACAGGCGTGTACCACCACACCTGGCTTGTTTATTGTAGAGATGGGGTCTCTATGTTGCCCAGGCTAGTCTTGAATTCCTGGGCTCAAGCAATCCTCCAGCCTCAGCCTCCCAAAGTGTTGGGATTACAGGCATGAGCCACTGCGCACCCAGCCTAAACTTAACTTTGTTAGGGGGATAGAGTCTCACTCTGTCACCCAGGCTGGAGTGCAGTGGCGCGATCTCGGCTACTGCAACCTCCGCCTCCCAGGTTCAAGTGATTCTCCTGCCTCAGCCTCCCAAGTAGCTGGGATTACAGGCACCTGCCACGATGCCTGGCTAATTTTTGTATTTTTAGTAGAGACAGGGTTTCACCATGTTGGCCAGGCTGATCTCGAACTCCTCCTGGTCTCAAGTGATCTGCCTGCCTCAGCCTCCCAAAGTGCTGGGATTACAGGTGTGAGCCATCACGCCCCACTCTAAACATTTTTATTTTATTTTATTATTTTTGAGACACAGTCTTGCTCTGTCGCTCAGGCTGGAGTGCAGTGGCATGATCTTGGCTCACTGCCGCCTCCACCTCCTGGGCTCAAGTGATTGTCGTGCCTCAGCCTCCACGAGTAGTTGGGACTATAGGCGTGCATCACCACGCCTGGCTAATTTTTGTATTTTTTGATAGAGACAGGGTTTTGCCCTTTTGGCTAGGCTGGTCTTGAATTCCTGACCTCAAGTGATCTGCCTGCCTCAGCCTCCCAAAGTGCTGGGATTACAGGCATAAGCCACCGCGCCTGGCCTAAATTTAACTTTTTAATGGACAAGCAAACCAACAATTTTGCATGTAGGAACCAGGGTCAATGATCATGCCAACTGAGTTATACAGTGGCATCAAGCCTTCTAACTTTTGGGCACAGGTGGTTTTTTTCTAGCCTTTTCATGACAGAATGACTGACTATTCTGTGGTTTCTTTGGAAAATACAGTCGTTGGGGAAGGCCATCAGTAAAAAGCATTGTGAGTAAAATACATCAAGAGTCATACAGGTGAATTCAGTTCACTGCTTTACCACTTACAAGTTGAACAATCTAGGGCAAATCCCTTAATCTCTCTGAATCAGCATTTTTAATCTATATAATGGGGGTAGTAATACCCCAGGTCTATAAAAATTAGCATTCAGTAGGAGAACACAATAAAGTTTGTGAATGCTTAATAAATATAAACTACAATCTTAGTACTAAACTCAAGGAACTCTGCTTGGACCCAGCATTGC
This sequence comes from Macaca nemestrina, assembly GCF_043159975.1. Taxonomy (NCBI): domain Eukaryota; kingdom Metazoa; phylum Chordata; class Mammalia; order Primates; family Cercopithecidae; genus Macaca; species Macaca nemestrina. The sequence goes on along the minus strand of NC_092145.1, from coordinate 119,958,828 downwards.
GCCATTGATATGTGCTAGCCAGTTTCTTGCAAGCAACAGGAACAAACTTTGGTTAAATTTTGCTAGTTGTCTTGCTAATGCCCTTTTACTAGACCAGGGTCCAGTCCAGGAGCACGCATTGTAATATCATGTTTCCTTAGTCTCCTTTCATCTGACACAGTCTACCTTTGAAAAGTATTGGCCAGTTATTTTATAGGACGTCCCTCAGTTTTGGTTTGTTTGATGTTTGCTCATGATTAAATTCAGGTTATGTATTTTTAGAAAGAATACCACTGGCTGGGCGTGGTGGCTCATGCCTGTAATCTCAGCACTTTGGGAGGCTGAGGCAGGAGGATCACTTGAGTCCAGGAGTTCAAGACCAACCTGAACAACATTGGGAGACCCCCGTCTCTACAAAAATTAGCCGGGCGTGATGGTGCATGCCTGTGGTCCCAGCTACCCAGGAGACTGAGGTGGGAGGATCACTTGATCCCGGGAGGTTGAGGCTGCAGTGAGCCAAGATCATGCCACTGCACTCCAGCCTGGGCAACCCTGTCTGGAGTGAGACTCTGTCTCAAAAAAAAAAAAAAAAAAGAAAGAAAAAAGTAGTAGTATTCTGTTCTTACTGTTTGTGTAAGACGGGAAATAAGGAAACGTGCATATACAAGTTGACTACCCCTTATCTGAAATGCTCGGGACCAGATGTGTTCCATATTTCAGATTTTCTTGGACTTTGGAATCTGGTTGAGCATCCCCAATCTAAAATTCCACAATCAGAACTGCTTCAATAAGCATTTCTTTCATGTGTCATGTCTCAAGAAGTTTTGGATTTTGGAGCATTTTGGATTTCAGCCTTTAGATTGGGGATGCTCAACCTGTATCTTCTTACTTTTGTAAAGAGAAACATGGGAAATATAAGCCAGAAAACAATAAAGTTAATTATAAGATGTAGGAGTAGACAGAATGGAACAAATAAGGGAGGAAACAGCACGACTACAAAGAGTAGACCTTTTTGTATAGTTTTAATGCCAGAAGGTCAAAGGAGGTAGCTTCAAGGGGCTCCCACTGTCCAAAGTTGGGCCAATTTCAGCATCAAAATTAAGAGGACAGTAATAGATTATAACCCACTGAATAAAATGAAATAAAATGAATAGATTATAACCCACTAAATAAAATGAAATCCATGAGACCATATTGATAATAAGTAGATAAGTAAATAAATGGGGAGAGAAGGAAGGGTATTCCTTATATTAGAATGCTGACTGATATATGTATATGTATATATCCATATACACATATGTATACATATACACATATATGTATATATCACACATATACATATATGCCACCCAGGCTGGAGTGCAGTGACACAATCATGGCTCACTGCAGCCTCCACTTCCCAGGCTCAAGTGATCCTCCCACCTCAGCCTCCCAGGTACCTGGGACTACAGGCGTGTGCCACCATGCCCAGCTAATTTTTGTTGTTTTTTAAAAAAAATCTTTTTATTTATTATTTTATTTTATTCTTTTGAAACAGGTTCTTGCTCTGTCACCCAGGCTGGAGTGCAGTAGCATGATCTCAGCTTACTGTGACCTCTGCCTCCCAGGCTCAAGTGATCCTCCAACCTCAGCCTCCCAGTAGCTGGGACCACAGGCCCGTGCCACCATGCCCAGCTAACTCTTTTGTATTTTTGGTAGAGACAGGGTTTTCACCATGTTGCCCAGGCTGGTCTCAAACTCCTGAGCTCAAGTAATCCACTTGCCTCAGCCTCCCAAAGTACTGAGATTACAGGAGTGAGGCACCATGCCTGGCCCTAATTTTTGTATTGTTTGTAGAGATGGGGTCACGCTTTGTTACCCAAGCTGGTCTTGAACCCCTGGGCTCAACCAATCCTCGCCACTCAGCCTCCCAAAATGCTGGGATTACAGGCCTGGGCCACCGCGCCCAGCCAGTAGTCCCCTTTAATCTGGAATAAGACAGAGAAACCAAACAAAAGATTAGAGGAAACTGTGGTTCAATGGGGGCTGAACAAAACCCATTCCCTCCTGTCAGTTCATTGTACTGGGGGACCGAGACCAGACTACAATGACAAGGGGCATTTTATAGCTAGAGAAACTGAGGTACACAATACACTTAATCTAACATTTTTATAGCTACTGGAAGATGCTGGATAACCATACAGCCTTCAGCCATTGTATTCACATGAGAAAAACAATGAAAAAGGCAAAAGATTAGAATCAGGGCCGCAGATGGCTCTAAAATTACTTTCAGCAGTATCTGAAAATAGCGAGCCAATGTATCTGCCTATTGTTTTATTCATTCAGCTTCTCTTGAGGCACAATGCTATTTATTCCCTTTGGTAGAATTTAACAGCAAATATTCCAGGAAGTCAGTACAGGATATGGCAAAAAAAAAAAAAAAAAAAAAAAAAGTTTCATAAAATACTCAAATCCTAAGTGTTTTGTTTCACAGCCATAATTCAAGAGCAGGTATGTTTTTGTAAATGTGGGCCAGCATTCCATGGCAAATTTAATGAAATACATTTCTGATTTTTATTGTTTTAAACCACAGACAGAAAATCACTTAAAAAATATAATGTTGCAATCATTAGACTGATACTGACTCAGACAAGAATCATCGATGTATGCTAAAACTAGCGGATTAAATATTTAATGAGGAAATAGATATTTACATAGTCTCAAAGTATCTCTGCACAAATTACTTATTAATTATAAAGGGAAAAATACTAACTTAGCAGTAGAGAAACCTGGTGAACACTACCTTAACATCACTAATAACCAGATATCACATGCCTCCCAGTGTGAGGCACTGGGGACATGTCGTTGCTGTGGTGTTCATGCCAAAAATGAACACCCTGAAGGTAGCTGTCTTAGTCCATTTGGGCTGCAATTACAAAATATGTTAGACTGGGTAATTTATAAACAACAGAAATGTACTACTCACAGTTCCGGAGGCCAGGAAGTCCAAGATCAAGGTGCTGGCAGATTTAGTGTCTGGTGAGGGCTCATTGTCTGCTTCATAGATGGCTCCTTCTTTCTGCGTCATCACATGGCAGAAGGGATGAACAAGCTCCTTCGGGCTCTTTTATAAGGGCACTAATTCCATCCATGAGGGTGGTGCCCTCGTGGCTTCATCACTTCCCCAAAGGCCCCACCTCTTAATATCACCTTGATGGTTGGTTAAGTTCCAACTTACGAATTTTGGGGGAAGGCATACACACCCAGATCATAGAAGCAGTCATGAGGAAACATTGAATGAACCCCAGTTGAGGGGCATTTTACCAAATTGCAGGCTTGAACTCTTCTAAAATGTCAAGGTCGGCCAGGCGCCGTGGCTCACGCCTGTAATCCTAGCACTTTGGGAGGCCAAGGTGGGTGGATCACCTGAAGTCAGGAGTTCGAGACCAGCCTGGCCAACATGGTGAAACCCCATCTCTACTAAAAATACAAAAATCAGCTGGGCTTGGTGGCACACACCCGTAATCCCAGCTACTCAGGAGAATCACTTGAATCTGGGAGGTGGAGGTTGCAGTGAGCCGACATCGCATCACTGCATTCCAGCCTTGGCAACAGAGCGAGACTGTCAAAAACATAAAACAATGTCAAGGTCATGAATGCCAAAGAAAGGTAGAGGATCTGGTCTAGATTAAAGGAGACTAAAGTGACATTACAATTAAGTGCCATGTGTAATCCTGGTCTGGATCCTAGACTAGAAAAACAAAATTGTTATATTGGACGTTATTGAGACAATTAGCCAAATAAGAATACTGATTGTAGATTATAGTATTATATCAATGTTGAATGTCTTGATTTTGATGGGTGTATTGTGATAATATAAAAGAAAGTTTACAAAAGTCTATATGCTTAGAAAATACATACTGAGGCCGGGCGCGGTGGCTCATGCCTGTAATCCCAGTACTTTGGGAGGCTGAGGCGGGCGGACTACCTGAAGTCAGGAGTTCGAGACCAGCCTGGCCAACATGGTGAAACCCCATCTCTACTAAAAATACAAAAATTAGCCGGGCATGGTGGCAGGCACCTGTAATCCCAGCTGGAGATTTGGGAGGCTGAGGCAGGAGAATCGCCTTGAACCTGGGAGGTGGAGGTTGCAGTGAGCCAAGATCGTGCCATTGCACCCCAGCCTGGGTGACATAGAGAGACTCCATCTCAAAAAAAAAGAAAAAAAAGAAAATACACACTGATGCTCTTAAGAAATACTGTTAAGGGCCAGGTATGGTGGTTCACACCTGTAATCCCAGCACTTTGCCAAAGCAGGCAGATGGCTTAAGCCCAGGAGTTCAAGACCAGCCTGAGCAACATGGCAAAACCCATCTCTACAAAAAATACAAAAATTCGCCGGGCATGGTGGCACACGTGTAGTCCCAGCTACTTGGGAGGCTGAGATGGGAGGATCACTTGTGCCTAGGAAGTTGAATCTGCTGTAAGCCATGATTGCATCACTGTACTCCAGCTTGGGTGACACAGAGAGACCCTGTCTCCAAGAAAAACAAAAACAAAAACAAAAAACCAATACCCTTAGGCTAGAGAGAAGAGTAAAGCAAATATCGCAAAATGTTAACAGTTGGTACATCTAGGTAAAGGGCATATGGGAGCTCTTTTGAGCATTTGTTTCTCTGTTATACCTGTTTTAGATTTTTCTAAGTTTTCTCAGCTTGAAATTATTTCAAAATGAAAAGTTAAAAAGAACAATTAAAATTAAGTAATGCCACCTCTATGGTCTGCTGCACTGGACCTCACTGAAGATTTGTGTAGGTCCAGGGTCATGCCCATCAAGCAGGATTTCGTAGGAGCTGTGACCGAGAACCTTGGTTAGAAGAAAGAGTGCGATGCACATTTTTCACAACTGGGAAAAGGGATGAATCTATCGTTGTATTTGCTTGTCTTCTCCCGGCGTTTTCCTTTGAAAGATAACAGTAAACTTGCCAGCCATGTCTCGTGATTGAGTCACATAGGACCTGACAGCCTCACGTTTGTGAGGCAGCACTAAGAGTAGAAATGCCAAAAGCATCAACAGCAGATAAATATTATTTGAAATAATGAAAAATCTTTAGCTGTTCAGTCTCATCTATTAAGCACAGCAAACTGTACAGCAGAACTAATTTAGCTGTGAGGAGAGGTAATCGCTGGACAACATTACTGATGTTCTCTAATCCTAAAGCTGTTTCATCACTACCTTTGTTTCAGACACGTAAAATTCTCTACAGTTTTGCTCAATCCTAGCCCTGAATCTTCTCAATCCACCTTGGAGACCCTTTTACCTCTAAGTATCCCTTCAACTGCTGGCAAAGTTCCAAGATAATATCTTACCTTCTATTTCTAGTGTAAGTCTGGCCCATTTGTCATGATTATAACAATCAACAAATGTCTAGTAGACACATATGTTATACAAAGGCACAGCCAAGCGTCTACCAGGAAAGTTACATGCACATCGTCTGTACCTCCATTTCTCTAAAATTTCTGTTAAAGTGCTCCTCTGGGTGGGCAGGCCTTGTCTTATTAAATTTGGGCCACATCCAGTCAACATGTTAGAAAGGTTTGGAGGGAGAAGGAATGTTTCATTTGGTGATTTCTTCCCTGGCCTAAAGGAATTTAACGACATAGTTGGAAAGACATAAACACATCACAAGTTACAGTAATTTGTGTAGAGGAGTGAGGTGAGAAATAGGAAACCTTAATCCTGGTTTCCCATGAATTCGCTGTCACCATGACAGATGACATGATCTCAAGGCCTCATACCTCCTTTGTAAAATGAGATGGATGGACTGGATGATAATAACGACAACAGCTAAAATACACTGAGCACTTACTATATATCAAGCCCTATAGTAAGCATTTACTGTGGATTAACATGCTGAAACCTTGCAACACTGCTGTGAGGTGGGTACCACTATCATCCTCATTTTACAGATAATCCATGAGATCCTTTCAACTCCAAATTTCTATAATTATGTGACTTCAAGTTAAGTAATATGGTAGACTGCATTTTCCAGAGGTGGACACAATATTTCCTATCTTATATGCTTGCTCTCTATATATATACACACACACATATATGTGTATATATGTATATAGTATATACACATATGTACATATATTATACACATATGTACATATAATTTACACATATGCATATATGTATATGCACACACATGTATATGCACACATATACATATATACACATATATACATATATAATATACACATACATATATGCATATATACATATATAATATACACATATATACATAATACATAAATACATATATGTACATACACATATGTATACACATACATGCATATACACATACATGAATGTATATACACATACATGTATACATATATACAGACATATATACATATATACACATACATACATATATACACACATATACATATATAATATACACACATTACACACAATGTACACACATACATATATGTACACACATACGTACACACATACATATATGCAAACACATACGTACACACATACATATATGTACACGCATATGTACACACATACATATATGTACACACATATGTACACACATATGTATATGCACACATATACATATATGCATACACATACATATATGTATATACACGTATGTATACACACATATATGTATATACACATATGTATATACACACATATATACATATATTTTTTTTTGGCTGGGCACAGTGGCTGACACCTGTAATCCCAATGCTTTGGGTGGCTGAGGTGGGAGGATCACTTGAGCCCAGGAAGTCGAGGCTGCAGTGAGCTATGATTGTGCCACTGCACTCCAGCCTGGGCGACAGAGTGAGAGCAGATCTCAATCAATCAATCAATCAATCAATAAAGTATTTTTAGAGATGGGATCTCGCTCTGTTGCTCAGGCTGGTCTCAAACTCCTGGGCTCAGGCAATCCTCTTACCTCAGCCTCCTGAGTAGCTGGAACTATAGGTGTGTGCCACTGCACCCAGTTCCTATGCTCTTCTTGAAGTATAACTTTGAGAAGTGGGTCTATCTACCCTCCATTGAATTTGGGTGGCCTTGTGGCTATGAAAAAAGTGATGTCATGTTAACTTCTGAGGCTAAGTCCATAAAAACCAATATAGCTTATGTTAGTTTTCTATTGCTATGCAACAAATTACCCAAAACTTAGTGGCTGAAAACAATACCTGTTTATTAGCTCTTGGTTTTGTAGGTCAGAATTCTGGGCACAGCATGACTTGGTTCTCTGCTCAGGGTGTCACACAGCTGAAATGAAGGCGTTAGCTGGGCTGAGTTCCTGGAGGATCAGAGTTGAGGTGGGGACCCGCTTCCAAGCTCACTACATTGTTGGTTGAATTCAGTTCTTTATGGTCATAAGACTGAGATCTCTGTTTCTTTGGTCAGCTGGGAGCTGCGTGCATTTTTCGCCATGTAGTCACCTCCACCTTCAGAGCCGGCTATGGAGAATATCCTTCACGTCAAATCCCTCTCACGTTTTGAATCTCTGAATTCTGGTCTCTGACCTCTAGACCCAGATTTAAATGGTTGCTGTGGTTAGGGGAGGCTCACTTGGGGAATCTCTCTGTCTTAAGATCAACTGATTCAAAACCTCAATTACATCTGCCAAATCTCTTTTGTCATGTAATCATGGGAATAATATCTAATGCTATTCATAGGTTCCGCTCACACTCAAGTGCAGATTATACAAGGGTGAGGGTCACTGGGGCCATCTTAGAATTCTGCCTACGCGATAGCTTCTACTTGATTCTCTTGTTACGTTTACTCCTGGAACTCAGCCACCATACTGTGAGGAAGCCTAAGCACCCTGTGGAATGGTCCACATGGAAAGAAACTGGCCCCAGTTAACAGCCCCAGCTGAGCTCCCAGCCAGTAACCAGCATCAGCGTGCTATGTGAGTGAGCCATTTTCAAAGTGGATCCTCCAAGCCGCAGGCTGAAATATCCCCACTGGTGATGCATGGGACAGATGAGCTGTCCCTATTAAGTCCTGCCCAAATGGTAAATTTGGGAGTAAAACAAAAGATTTTGTTCTAAGCCACTAAGTTTTGGGGTGATTTGTTATACAGCAATAGGTGATCAAAACCAAGTAACTTATGTGAGACAGTCTGTAAGTACTGAAAGCTTCTGTGGACAAGGAGCGGTAGCTTCTATTTCTTTTAAGACATTGGAGCATCTGGCAGTGTAGGCCTAAAATGTCATTCAACACATGCTTGCTGATTTATTAGTTCAAACTTATACTGACCTGATTTATAACAGTATACCATTCATCCATATTTGGAAGCTCCGCATTTTAAAATAGTTGTCTAAAAATTATGCCACTTTCTTTTGGAGGAATGGCTATACTATATATTTTTAAGCCATATTTGTAAAATGTTTGGGGTGTAAATGAACACAGATAATGAATATTAATTTTAAAGGTACAATGGGCTTGTGTGTAAATCACTACATAAAGCATTAGTATTTCAATGCATATTCAATCGCTTTTCAACAGTTGCTGTTTTTATTTTTTTTGTTGTTGTTATTTATTTATTAGACGGAATCTTGCTGTGTCTCCCAGGCTGGAGTGCAGTGGTGCAATCTCGGCTCACTGCAACCTCCGCCTCTGGGGTTCAAGCGATTCTTCTGCCTCAGCCTCCCGAGTAGCTGGGACTACAGGCACGTGCCATCACACCTGGCTAATTTTTATATTTTTAGTAGAGATGGGGTTTTACCATATTGGCCAGACTGGTCTTGAACTCCTGACCTCAGGTGATCCTCCCACCTCGGCCTCCCAAACTGCTGGGATTACAGGCATGAGCCACTGCACCTGGCCAACAGTTGCTGTTTTTATTGGAAAAAACAGAAAGCACTGGAAAAATAATCACCAGTTTTGTCATTAAAGATTTTTCATCCACAGATATCAAAACTATTAGGTGAAAAACTGTTGGAGAGGCCAGGAGCGGTGGCTCATGCCTATAATTCCAGCACTTTGGGAGGCCGAGGCAGGCAGATCACCTGAGGTCAGGAGTTCAAGACCAGCCTGGCCAACATGGCAAAACCCCATCTCTATGAAAAATACAAAAATTAGCTGGGAATAGTGGCACACACCTGTTATCCCAGCTACTGGGGAAGCTGAGGCAGGAGAATTGCTTGAACCTGGGAGGTGGAGGTTGCAGTGAGCCAAGATCGTGCCACTGCACTCCAGCCTGGGCAAAAGAGCAAGACTCTGTCTCAAAAAAAAAAAAAAAAAGTTGCTGGAGAATAGAATATCCATACACTCTCAAGGCAGTTCCCCCCGGATTATTTGAAGGGAAAAGGTAACTTTACAATGGAGAAATCCGGCAGATAACTTCTTTTTTTGGGGGGGAATATATCCATTTTGTTAAATGCATCTTGTCTGAGCCATGGAAGATACAGAAACAATTTCAAAGAGCATTAAACACTGGTTCTCTCAACTGTGGACTGAAAAAACATAAAGCATATGGAGACGCTGAGTCTGATAGCTGTTCAAACAAGTGGGCCAGAGCTGGTTTCAATGGTGCCAAAAGTACAGGTACTCTACCTCCTGCCAAATGATCCTACCAAAAAAGATGCCAGAAGTACACAGAGAAGATGGTTAACAGACACTTGGAAGGTACAAATTCTCCATGATATGACATTTTCAACATACCAGTGGAACCCACATATGTAGGCTCCATTCTGTCTTGAACAATTCCAAAATATTAAAGAAAAACATCAGGAAGTAGGTAGATTACTTAGAGAAAAATTTGAGTTACTTTTAACCAAAGTTATTTCTACTATGCTTTATCACTCAGTAGCTGCTCTCAAAACAAAGAAATATTTTATATATAATATGTATTTTACTAAAAGTATTTTTTACCCATCTCAAATGGGTTGATTGACCAGTCTCACTAATAGTAAGAGTGCTCAACATTTCCCATTTTGGGCCATTTCTATCACTCTCAAATTTTGGTGAATCTGCCCTAAGTTCCCAGCATCACAGCATTCGTGGATCTGAGTAAACATTCCAGAAAACACAGAGATGTTCCAATACTCTCTGTTCTTAATTTCATCTAATTAGTTTTAAAATTTATTCTCTACTCACAAAGAAGCATAAATAAAGGTTTCACTCTTATGTAAAGACCTGACAAAACATACTGATCCTCTGCTGATGTGGAAGCAAGGACAGTTTTCTACGATAGTCTGTTCTTTATAACCTATAACTGTTGTGGAAAAAAAAGAAAATCAATTTCTTATTGTAATTATTTTTCTTGTTTGAGGTTTCTTTTCCACACCCTGAATCTACAATGACCCAACCACAAGTTTGGGAACATTGCTTCTGAGGCCCATTCTCTGATTAGAAAGTTCAGTCCCACCTGGGGAAAGTACCCGAGTCCCAGCCTTTTCAGCCTAACATTATGCCTAATATCTAGAGTAAGAAATCAGGCTAAGTGTGGTGGTGTGCGCCTGTAATCCCAGCCACTTGGGAGGCTGAGGCAGGAGAATCGCCTGAACCCCGGTGGCAGAGATTGCAGTGAGCAGAGATTGCACCAGTCACTCCAGCCTGGGCAACACAGCGAGACTCCACCTCAAAAAATAAATAAATAAATAAAATAAAACATCCAAGTATCCACCTTGGGTTGCAGGAAAATAGTTAATATTATGCGTTTTAAAAAATGTAACTATATAATGTGAAACACCATAAAGTCAGATGGCACTGCACGAGGCATGTTTGCTTCTTTTTCTTAGGGAAAAGGAGTTCTGTGGAAAATTCTCTCATCCTCCTCTCTCCACCACCGACTCCTCTATGTCCAAAGGTTTTTTCCTCCCTCCACCCCCCGCGCGAGAGAGTCTCACTCTGTTGCCCAGGCTGGAGTGCAGTGGTGCAATCTCGGTTCACTGCAACCTCTGCCCGCTCTGCATTCAAGCGATTCTCCTCCCTCAGCCTCCCGAGTAGCAGGGATTACAGGCACGCACCACCACACCCGGCTAATTTTGTATTTTTAGTAGAGACAGGGTTTCTCCATGTTGGTCAGGCTGGTCTCAAACTCCCAACCTCAGGTGATCCGCCCACCTCAGCCTCCCAAAGTGCTGGAATTACAGGCGTGAGCCATCGCATCCGACCTAGGTTTTTGTTCAAAATTGGGCCTTTGTTCTTATTCAGTAAATCTATGTCACAGGATGAGCCAGGACTTAAATATATAAATATAATTTTTTAGTATCTTTCACGTCAAATTAGAAACACATATTTGGAACTTACTGCTGCAGTCTCTACTGTGCTTATCATGGTAGTGGTTGAAACTGGAAGACTTTTTTTTTTAAACCCTGAAGTCATCCATACTTGCTACTTATTTAGTCTTCTTGCTTGGAATGAAAAGTATTCACCAATACCACCAGCTAAGCACCTGTTTCAAATGCAACTCAGCCTTCAGCTTGCAAAATGATCTCTTTATAATTAAGCAAACAGCGGAAGACCCATGCGAGTTGTTTCTTTCTTCCTGGAGAAGTTGGCAGGATAACTGGAATCCTAGGAGCTCCTCTGTATTGAATTTGCCAAGTCCTGAGTTCAGAATTTTGTTTCTGAGATGAATATAAAAGCACCTAATGGTCAAGGAAACTTTTCTTCCTGTGATAAGGGACCTTTGCTTTAGTGTAGATGACCACTCCCCTCTGTAAGGTAGGGAGGAAGAATGTTCGGTTAGTTCCTTTCCTCTGGCCGATCTCTTTTTTTCTTCTCCTTGCACTGTACAACAGACGCACTCAGCCTCCCGGGGTCCCGGCCCAGAGGCCAGTTTATAGCTGCACGCCTCACTCCGCCATCTTCGCAGCTTCTCCGCGGATAACTTCTTAACCAAGTGGCCGAACTTAGTACCACCAATGCTGGAAGAAAGTGACGTCATGTGCCTCGCATTGTGATGCACTAAGAATACAACATCTCTTGTGAAGTTGTTTTATCAAAAAATGTTTAACCTAAATCTAGTAAGAAAACAGACAAATCCAACTTAAAGACATTCTGAAAAGCGACAAGCTTGGACTCCAAAAATGTCCATGTCATGAAACACAAAAAGCCAGGGAACTCTTCTAGATTAAATATTAATCAAAGGAGTCAACTAAACTTGAATTTTGATTGAATCCTGATTTCCCCCTCCAACAAGAAGGAAAAAAAAAAAAGCCGTAAAGCTATAAAATTTAAATATGCTCTGCATATTATAGTGTGGATTACTGCGTTGTGGTTAAGTAGGGGTCCATCCTTGTTTTTAAGAGACAGATGCTAAAATCTTAAGGTGAAATGTCACCGTCTCTGCAAGTAACACTCAGGCAAATTATGTAAGGGCTAAAATTCTGAACCTGGTTGAGGAATTTTGTATCAACATCTAGTCAACACTGTCCAGGGACTAGTCAGAACAAGTAGTTTCCCTTCGCATGGCTGAGAAGCAGGTAGCCTGACCCACTCCTCTCCGGGTGGCACGAGTAACCCTCAGCACTTAAAAGCGGCTGCAGCCCTGTGGGGAACGAAGGCTGAGGCTGTGGTTCCACTTCTGCCAGAGGACACACACATGCACGCATGCTGTATGCACTTTATGGCAGTCCATGGAAGGCACAAAAGTGCAAGGGTGAGGCTGCGCCCCTCCCCTAACCTCCACAGGAACATATGACAGTAGCACAGGCTGTCTAGAGCACTTTACAGTAGTCACGTCCGCCCAAGGGTGAAACCACACCCTTTCACCCCCACAGAACAGCGGCAGGTGCTGTCTGGAGCACTTTAGGGCAGTCAGGCAAACGTGCGAGGATGAGGCCAGGCCCCTTCACCCTGGCAGAACCGCTGCACGTGCTTGTGGAGCACTTTACAGCAGTCATGCAGAGGCGTGAGGGCAAAGCTACGCCCTTTCATCCCCACAGAACAGCGGCATGTAGTCTGGAGCACTTTACAGCAGTTACTTGAAGGTGCGACGGCAAAGCCACGGCCTTGCACCCCCGTAGAACAGGAGCACGTGCTGTCCGCGGCACTTTAACGGCATTCAGGCAGAGGCGCGTGGGTGAGGCCACTCCCTTTCGCCCCAACAGAACAGCGGCACGTGCGGTCCGGCGCACTTTACGGCAGTCAACGCGAAGGCGCCAGGGTGAAACCATGCCCTTTCATTCCGACAGAACAGCTGCACGTGCTGTCGGCGCACTTTATGGCAGCCACGCGAAGGCTCGAGGTTGCTAGCGTGCGCCCAGTCAGGGTTGGCTGCGGATACTGGGCTTTGCGCTCTATTTCGTTGTGGTCTGGCTGTCGGTCCGTAGGCACACCTACGGCTATTCCATCATGGCGAGGGTAGCGGTACCGTGGTGAACGATGAGAGATCACTTCCAGAGCAAGGAGTTCCGGGGATACGTGAGCAGCACTCACTTCTGGGGTCCCGTGTTCGACTGGGGCCTTCCGCTGGCTGCCTTTAAAGACATGAAGGCAGGCCGGGCGCAGTGGCTCACGCCTGTAATCCCAGCACTTTGGGAGGCCGAGGCGGGTGGATCACCTGAGGTCGGGAGTTGGAGACCAGCCTGACCAACATGGAGAAACCCCGTCTCTACTAAAAATACAAAATTAGCTGGGCCTGGTGGCACATGCCTATAATCCCAGCTACTAGGGAGGCTGAGGCAGAATTGCTTGAACCTGGGAGGCAGAGGTTGCGGTGAGCCGAGATCGTGCCATTGCACTCCAGCCTGGGCAACAAGAGTGAAACTCCGCCTCAAAAAAATAAATAAATAAATAAAATAAAATAAAAATAAAGACATGAAGGCGTCGCTGGAGATCATCAGTGGCCGCATGACGACAGCGTTCATCTTGTACTCGGCGATCTTCAGGCACTTCGCCTACCGCGTACAGCCTCGAAACCTGCTGCTGATGACGTGCCACTGTACTAACGTGATGGCGCAGAGTGTGCAGGCCAGTCGCTACCTACTCTACTACGGCGGCGGCGCCGAGGCTAAAGCCCGCGACACTCCGCCGTCGCGGCCGCCACCAGCCCGGGTTCCCAGCCCCCGAAACAAGCTTCTTAAGAACTGAGAGGGCCTGATCTCATCTCTGCAGGTCACAAGCACTGAACTGTCATTCCTCCTGAAAAAAGGCCAATGAAGACCTCGGTTTTGACTCTAAAACAGTGCGAATCTGACTTAAACCTGCAGTTTGATTAATAAAGAAATACAAAGTAACATTGAACTGAAGTTGAGTGTTGCCTCTTTTGTAAACTGGAAATGTTTTTTAGAAGGGGAGGATGGATTAGCTGGTCTTTCTCTTCACAGGACCTGCAACTCAAGATAGTTTAATATGGGGGAGGAAGACTTTGAATGTAAAGCACTTCACAGCTTTTTTGTTTTTTCTTAAAGCTCTCTTGGGAACATATTTTTGTTACTTGTTTTGGATGTCCAGGGCAAACAGGGTTGCTTAGTATCACACATGACTCACAACTTGGTGCAGTCACAAATCTGTACGTCAAAAAAAGTCTGGGGGCTCTTTCTACTGAGGGAAATGTTTCGAAGTGGGTTTTAAATGAATGTCGTGAGGTACAGTGTAGCCTTAAGGAGTCCTCAAGAGAACCTAGGATCTCTTGGTGACGGAGAGCAATTATAGAATTAGCCATGGAGACAGGATAAACAATTCTGGGGACAATTGCCATCAACCCTGGGATTCTAGGTAAATAGGTAAAAGGACAAAATCATTCTTTCCTCCTTTTCTTATCCTTAAAAACGGGGGAAATGGCAGTTTGCAGAACTGGTTACCTATCACTCTGTCGAACGCTAGCTAGAGCTGGGGGTGAGGGGTCAGTGGTCAACAGCGGCAGCTCGGAGTATTCCCCTAGGAATCTTGGGGGGTTCCTACGGACTCTTAAATCACAGAGCTGAGAAAAGGGAAACGAGAAGGGTGGGGTAGTGGGGCAGTAGGCTAAGGCGATTACCTACATAGGAGAGGCTGCCCTCTACGATTTGACCCCAAAATTTTCCCTGCCCCTGCCTCTGAAGGATGCGGAAAGTTCCAGAGTGTTTACTGGTGAACCCCAAAGTAGGTGTTCAGAAGTATTCGACCCTGCTTTAGATAGAGTTTTCAAATGCAAAGAAATGTAAAAGCACTATCAAAGATTCTGAAGACATCAGTTCTTGGACAAAACGGGCACATTTGTGGAATTCTAGAAGATTCCCCTTTATCTTCTCTGGCATTAAAGCAGTAGTCCTCTTTGTGGGCAGTCTCTGTGTTTCATGAAATTCTGCATGTGGGGACGGGGGTGGGGGGTGGGTGGGAAACGAACTATGGGGAAGTAGTGAATTATCTATGGCCATGTAATCACCCCCAACACTCAGTTTAAAAGTTACCTGACTTAATTTCTGAAGTTCAGGAATCTGGGAGTGATTTAGTGGGGGACTTCTGGCTCAGGGATTCTCAGCTGTCAGCTGGGGCTGCAGTCTCTGAAGATTTGACTGGAGCTGGAAGATCCACTTCCAAGCTCATTCATAGTTGTTTGCAGGAGGCTTCAGTTCCTTGTCATCTGGGCCTCGCCATACGGCTGCTTGTGACATGGCTTCCCCCAGAGTGGTGTTCCAAGAGACAGCCCAAGATGGAAGTTCTAGCCTTTTACAGCTTCATCTTAGAAGTTACATACCATCACTTCTGCTGTGTTCACACAAAACAACTCTGGTACACTGTGGGAGGACAATACGAGGATGGGAAGCAGGCATTGTTAGGGGCCATCCTGGATGCTGGCTACCACATGTGGTGCTAAAATAATTTTCATGCCTTTCTGGTAGTCAGTAGGAAAGTAAAGCATGTAAATTTGTTGCCTACCTTCCCAAAGAGAAGTCACAAAATGCTCAGTTTACTGTTTTGTGGTCATTGCTAACATGCACATATAGAGCATGGGTTTGAGAAGCAGAAATCTCTGGAAGATAACAGTGGGTCTTAATGTTTTAGATAATTCAGACTACAATGCAGTATTAAAAACCAGTTCTTAAAGTTATGAAATGAGTAACTTTATATCCACTTCACTAACAATTTCATAAGTAGAAATTAATATATTTTTAGGTTGTCTTACAATATGCATTTTGTAATTTGAGTCTATTTCAATGAAAGGCCACTGTCTGTTGAAGACATTTCAGAGCAGGTAGGTTTCTAATTAACCTCGTGAGGGAAAAGGAGGTAATCTCTGCTGCTAATTTCCTATTACTCTATACTTACAATTTAGAGGTCAAAACAATTCAAGGAAATGTCCAAAAGATTGCAACACCTCCACAATAATGCAATGTTCCGCTTAGGGCATCTAATTCACAATATGCCCACCCAACTAAGTGAGCTAACCCTTTGTTGCCTAGGATATTAGTGTTTAAAGCCAAATAGGTAATTCATACTTTAATAAAAATGAACCTTTTAAATCATTAGGGTAACAATCATTTCATAATCTTCCCAAACTCTCAAACGTAATCCTTTCTAACCTTGGCAATTTAAACTGTCTACAGACCTCCACAACTTTATAAAGCCAGTAACATTTTTTGAATTGGCAGAGCTAGTTTTCCAGTTTTTGTCACCAACGCACTTTAGTCATTTCCCAGAATCAGGTGTTTTACTCTGAGTTGAATATGTAATGTCTTCCTCCTTAGGTACTCTGAGCTCCCTGGTGAAGAACAGGATAAATCCAAAGAACTGCTTTATCTTTGCAACTATAATGCTAATACCATTTTTTTCCTCTAATTCTTTCAAAACTATGAACCACATATTGTGTCCCAGGGAGAGGCTGACAACAAATCATATTGCTGGACGAAGAAGACAAGGCGGTTCACAATGAAACAGAGAGCCCTATGCAGAAAGTGATCCATGTGCTGGGCTTCTTCCCACTGCCCTGACAATTTGCAGGTGACCCTGGAGGTGGAGCTACAAAATGGAGGAATGGAGGCTACAACATAGCCCAGGAAATGCGACACAGCCAGCTTGCAGTTTGAATTTATATTTTATTATTCTGAAATATAAAATTTTAAAAACATTCAAAATACACCAGTACATGTTTGTTATAAAAATTTCACCCAGGAGGATATAAAACAGAAAAACCAAATATTCCTTCTAACTCTCCCCTCTACCTCAATTTCCTACAGAGGTAACACAGCGAAAAAAACTGGGGAAAAGCAAACAACTTTCCAGACCTCTACTATTCTAAAACACAAACAATATTATAGCTTGCTATGCATTGTTTTCTTGTGTTTGTTTTTTTGGTTGTTTTTTAGAGACGGAGTCTCCCTCTGTCACCCAGGCTGGAGTGCAGTGGTGTGATCTCGGCTCACTGCAACCTCCACCTCCCCAGTTCAAGCGATTCTCCTGCCTCAGCCTGCGGAGTAGCTGGGATTACAGGCACGTGCCACCATGCCCGGCTTTTTTGTGTTTTTAGTAGAGACAGGGTTTCACCATGTTGGCCAGGTTGGTCTCAAACTCTTGACCTCAGGTGATCCGCCCCACTCAGCCTCCCAAAGTGCTAGGATTACAGGCGTGAGGCACCGCGCGCGACTGCTATGCATTGTTAAGCCTTTTGCTTTTCTAGTTAGTATGTCTGAGACCACTGCACGACCACAGTGCGGCGTCGCTTCATTCTTTCCAACAGTTGCATAAGATCCTGTAGTATAATGCGCTACACTTTAACAGTGCTGCTGTACACATCCTGTTGTGCACACCCTTGTGCCCAGGTGCACAGTTCCGTTAAATAGAAAGATATCAACAGGTTGATGTCTCTATATATGATGCTACATTGCCTTAAAGTCCTCTCTGGGGCTTTAAAAAGTTTTCGGAACCATATCTTTATCAGAGCGGACAAATCCAGTAAGATGACAGCTCGTATACCATCATCCATACCTTACACATCCTTGTATTTATATCTACTTCAGGGGCTGGCACATGGTGGACCCTTGATAAAAGCTTGTGGGCAAACTAACTAGACACAGGTATAAAATGGAAGCGTTCATAACCCAAAGTTCCTAAAATTAGAAGTCAGATCTTAAATTGGTTAATGAATCAAGATTCCATTTGATCCCAAGTTTTGTATTGCACATCTAGAAGCTCGGAAATATTTCGCTAAGTTTCTTCATTTGGAAGAGTTGTGAGATGAATGAAATTTCTTTCTTTACTGTTGAAGTTTTCTCAAGGAATTCCATGAAATGAAGGGAGAAAGAAAATGTAAGACTAAAGATTAAATACTACCTGGACAGATTAGAGGAGGAAGTTACAGGCACATCTGCACTCATCTGGGCTTTCCAGAGTGATATTAAGTGCATTTTAACATAAAAATGTACACCAAATAAACCCCTGCCCTCCACCCATTCTACAGATGACATCCTTGGTAGGCGGCTGGATAGGCACACATCTTCACTGGGCTTGGAATGGAGCCCTTCCTGCAGGCAGCGAGGAACATGGCAATTCTGTTCCTGAAGGTCCACAGGCAACTTGACCCAGTTAAGTACCGCTGGCCTTGGAAACAAGTAGATGCGGGGAAAGGTGAAAGTGAGGCCGACTCCGCAGACCACTGCCTACGATGGGGCAGTCATTGCGCAGTTTGGGAAACCAGCAGGAGGAAGTCAGGAGTGGATGACTTTAGGGGTAAAAGGTATAGAAAAAGCATGAACGAATGTGTGAATTTGTTGAAAGAAAATGTTTGTCTTTGAATTTCCACAAGAATGATGCAATTTCATTTTTAAATTTTGTAATGAAGGACCAGGCTTAGTTAATAGCATAACTAACATTTAGGCCTGGGAATACTCCCAAGCTAAGAGGGGCCCTTCAGTCAAATGTTCACTGAGCATGTGAGGCCAGGCCCCAGGAGCTTACTTTTCAAATGTGTACCATAAACCAGCTGCCAAGCGAGAAGCTCCGTTGCTCCTGCCTGACATCCCTGCTTGTGATGCTGGCCTGGGTCCTGTCAGTCCACTGGTCACTCGAGTCACCATTCTTCAGCTCCCCACAGACCAGCCTGGGCCCACCTCCTTGCCCTACTGCCTTAGGCTACTCCAACCTAGTAGTAACAGTTTTTTGGGGTTTTTTTGAGACAGGGTCTTGTTCTGTTACCCAGGCTGGAGTGCAGTGGCATGATCATAGCTCACCACAGCCTTGACCACCTGGGCTCAAGGGATCCTCCCACCTCAGCCACCTGAGTAGCTGAGACTAAAGGTGTGTGCCACCATGCCCAGGTAATTTTTAACTTTTTTGTAGAGATGGGGTCTCGCCAACTTGCCCAGGTTGGTATTAAACTCCTGGGCTCAAGTGATCCGCCCACCAATGCTGGGATTACAGGCGTGAGCCACTGTACCCAGAGGCAGTAACATTTCTGTACTAATTGGAAACGACTAGAAAAATCGCCTTTCAGGCAATGTTTCTTCTTGCTTTCCTCTAAAAAGGAAATATTTCTTTCCTATCCCAGCATTTATATCCCAGCCCAGCCTTGGGCATCCTGGGTGAATAGGAATAGGACTTGCCTGCTAGTGGGTGGAGCACTCCAGGTAAGCCTCTGGCACAGGCCTGGCCACACACAGCCTTTACTAAGTTAAGCAGTTACAGTTTAGGACCAGAAAAGAAATTCATCTTTTAAATAGCAAAAAAATCCCTGGATGGTAGTAAGTTTTGTTGCTGTTTTTTGTTTTTTTGGGAGACAGAATCTCGCTCTATTGCCCAGGCTGGAGTACAGTGGCATGGTCTCAGCTCACTGCAACCTCTGCCTCCCAGGTTCAAGCGATTCTCCTGCCTCAGCCTCCCGAGTAGCTGGGATTATAGGCACATGTCACCATGCCCGGCTAATTTTTGTATTTTTTTTTTTCAGTAGAGATGGGGTTTCACTATGTTGGCCAGGCTGGTCTCGAACTCCTTGCCTCAGGTGATCCACCCGCCTGGGCCTCCCAAAGTGCTGGGGATTACAGGTGTGAGCCATCACGCCTGGCCTGGTATCAAGTTTTGGCAAAGAGTATCTAATATTTTTTATTGCAATAGATTATACAACCCCAAGTTTACAAATATTAAAATAGTTCCAAAGAGAGGAAAGTCCAGGACAAAACAACAAAAATTCCTTTTTGTCTGGGTACAATAGTCTGGTAACTTTTTCCTTTTGCACAGAAAAGGATGTCTGAGACGGAAGCCATGCTGACTTTCACAGAACATGCCTGATTTTTGTTGACAGGCAACCTAAAATGAAAGAGAATGTTTGATTTGATTTTTTGATTTTTTTTTAATTTGAGGGGAAAAAAGTAAAATGCTGAAGATAGTTACTCATTTTAAGAAGTTCTCCTTATGGAAACTAATCAATTGCTATTAATGCCATGGTAAGAGCCAGGCATCAATGGTGTCATTTTAAGGCAGAAATGCTTTTTGATTATGTTATAAAGCTGATTCATTTAATTCTAGACCAATGACTTCAGGTATATTTGGCTAAACAGGGAGTTGATGTTGAATTACTTCACAGACTTAAGAACCGTTAAGTAGAGAACGAACACAAACCTCAGTGTCCTCTCTTTGAAACAATAAGGACAAACTTCAGATTAGACTGTTGTGTGTTCATGATGGCCTCACATGAGAGAACAGACATGAAAGAGATGGGGCAATTCTGTCCTTCTTTAACACCATCATCTGCCTGAACTCACCTCAGGCCTTCCTGTCAGGTGTCTGTCTCCCAGGTTCCTGTGAATCCAGTTTCTGATGTAGACGGAGGCTGTCTAGCTTCTGCATATCTTCTGTAAGGCCATTTCTAAGATCCTCATTGTTTCTCAGAAATTCCTTCACCACTTCTAGTCGATTTGAGAGCTGCAAGAGGAAACCATGCAATGTACAGCTTAGATGATTTTATAGCAGATTTGTAATTCAAATGAAAAACCCACTAGCTCCCAGACTGGCTCCTACTCATATGCCCAAGAGACAGAAATCTTGGCTACAGGTATCTGTCCACAGACAGGTTAAAGTTTGAAAAACAAAAACAAAACAAACCCTTTAAAACAAAGCATCCTCCACTCAAAAAATAGTGGCCCAGGATAAGTGGTTCTGGGGGTACACAAGGGAGTATTTGCTTGTCTCCTTCCATTTTTTTGCTTTAAAACTTTCTGTCTTTACATGAAAGGGCATCATTTTATACATACACACACGTGTATGTGTATAAATAAATAAAATGACCTTTTCTTTTGAATTCTGTACCTGAATTATTATACATATGGATATATACATATATACGTGTGTGTGTATGTATATGTGTGTGTGTGTGTGTGTGTGTGTATTTTTTTTTTTGAGACAGTATCTCACTCTGTCGCCCAGGCTGGAGTGCAATGGTGCGATCTTGCTCCCTGCAACCTCCGCCTCCTGGGATCAAGTGATTCTCTTGCCTCAGCCTCCTAACTGGGATTACAGGAGCCTGCTACCACACCCGGCTAATTTTTGTTTTTAGTAGAGACGGTGTTTCACCATGTTGGCCAGGCTGGTCTCAAACTCCTGACCTCAGGTGATTTGCCCACTTCGGCCTCCCAAAGTGCTGGGATTACAGGCATGAGCCACGATGCCCAGCGATGAATGCTTTTAAATGGGGAACCCTCAACTGCAAGTCAAGTCAGGGTTATATAAATCTAATGAAGAAAAGTAACGGAGCACTCTGCCCTAAGAGAGCAGTAGTTATTAAACTGCAGAGTGTACGTCACTGATTCCCATGCAGTAGGTCTGGTGTGGAACCCCAGCAAATACTCACGTTATTGTGAAGTAAGCAAATGAAAGAGCCAGATGCCAGATGATGGACGCTGGGGATGGGAGGGAGGTGAATGACTGGCTAAGGCTGTGGCCAGGACGCACAGGGAGTGGGGAGGGACAGGGAGGAGCTGCAGATGATCAGAGGGTTTCAGATTGGTCAGTAAGTAGACCGGGAATGTGCCCTTCAGGAGCTGGTTAATACACAGCTGGAAACTAGCCTAGAGCTCCTGCAAGATGCTTGGGCTTTAAATAATAAATCTAAAAGCCATAGACATGTGAAATGAAGATCACACGGATGACATGGTTCACAGCATGCGTTAGGAACTGTGGGCACTGCATCGTTAGCTCTCAGTGACCGTGCCCGGTGCCCTAGACACACCCCAGGGTCCTCCTGAGGCTCTGATCAGATGTCCGTGATGGCACCAGCAGGGCCTGGGCACCACACGCATACTCCCAGATAGACTTTTGCCCTCAGTGGGGTGCCCCTCCACTTGTGCGGAGACTTTCTCACATGATAACCTGGGAACGGTGGTCCTTCTGCTGCCACCTCCTGACCCCCCCTGCAGACTCTCAGGACTGATGTGCTCTGTTCTACTTAGTTTCTTTTCTTTTGTTCAAGGTTTCAGTTCACTTTTCCATCCCAAATTGCCTTTCTTTTCCATTATCTTCAACATGAGTGTCCCATAGCTGACATTTCTTGGACTTGTTTTCTCCTTTGTGAAATGCAACAAATGCATTTACTCTTGAAATGTGCTTAAGAGGTGTTCTGGATGGGGTGATTATTTTAGCTTGGGGTTGGCAGGATGAATCAAAAGGAGGCTTAAAAAAAAGTATTAAGAACAGAGAAGGCTTTGTATGTTTATATGTAAAGGGGGAGGAGAAAGTAGAGATGGAAAAACTGAAAGTACTAGAAAAATGTGGAATGTAGAATATTCAGACTTGGACACTGAAGCCCAGCTTTGTCACTTAATTAGCTGTGTGACTTTGCCAAGACATTTGACCTCTCTGAGCTTACTTCTAGGTACACAAATTAAGGATGATGATACCAACACCACCTAGGATTCTGGTGAGGATCAGAAATAAACTACTAAAAGCACTTAGCAGCTTTGGTCCATTCCCTCCTCCCTAACTACATTCATTTAATAAATGTCCAATTTACTCACAGTCTACTACGTGCTGGTCTACTGTTAGAGGCAAAAGACGCTCGGCAACTTCACTCTTCCAGTCACCTAAGCCAAAACTCTTGGCCTTGCTTTGATCGCTTTCTTTCTCTCACATGCCACACTGGCACACCTTCACATCACCTCTACACTTCTACCCTCAGCCTGGCTACCACCATCCTTTACCTGGTCCACTGCAGTAGCCTCCTACCAGTCGCCCTGCTTCTATCTTGGCCCCTCCCCTCCAGTACCCCAGGGTACCCTCACCACTGCAGCCAGGGGCTCCTTTTGTCATCCCAATGGCTCACAAGGCCCAGTAGGACCTGCTTCTGCTCCCTTCACTTCTCTGACCTCTTCACCCACTATTCTTTCAAATCCTCTTCCCCCAGATACACGCATGGTTAATCCTCACCTCCTTCAAGGTACTGCTAAGTCTCACCTTCTCAAAGAGGCCACCCTAATTACTCTACTGCAACCTGACATTCGTCCCCACTCTGCCAATCCTGATCACCCTCCCTCTGCTCTACACTGGATTTCTCCTTCTACTGCCCCACATCATGACCTTATTATGTTTACTGTTTAGTATCTGTCTCCCACTCTGGAGATCTTTGTCTGTTTCACTCACTGATGCATAGCAAGCTTCTAGAACTGTGCCTGGCACACAGTAGGTGCTCAATAAAAATTTCTTGAATATAACGAATGAAGTGCCATTTTCTATCCTTTCCCCAGTGACCTTGAGTACACGCTATCATCGTCCCTTATCCCTAAGCTTCCCTGCAGGTCTCTGTGAAGGTGGCTCCCTCACCAGGGTTTAAGAAATCAGTCTTGATTTTAAAGTCTGTGAAAATTATTTTCATGTTTTTTAGCCACTAACTGTGCTCAATGTACTTTAGTTGGATTTTTTTTTTTTTAACTCCCAGATCCTAACAGAGCAATGAGGGCTGGCAGGACTATGTGAAGGGCACTTAGGTGGCAGCCGAATTCTGGGGCAGATGAGCCCATGGCCGACACAAACTCCATGTTACAAGGGGCTGAGCAGCTGCTACTGCCATTTGGCTCCGCAGCAGAGTAAAATCTCACAATCACAGCAATACATGCACAGTGTATTTTAACGTGAGCCCACTTTTTCTACTGTTCTATACCTTTAAGGTTCACCAAACTAATAGAAAACTGTGGAGATGGTGAGCTCTCTGTGGCACTCCATGATGTGTTTGCAGGAGGTGTCACACTGAATTACTACCATCAATCATTTTTCTCAACTTAGCTTTCTAACCCTACCCCTACTTCTTTTGGTTTGTTTCTTAGTTTGTTTCAAGAGATGGGGTCTCCCTATGTTGCCCAGGCTGGTCCCAAACTCCTGGGCTCAAGTGATCCTTTCACCTTGGCCTCCAAAAGTGCCGGGACTATAGGTCAGAGCCATCGCACCTCGCCTTTACCCCTACTGTTTTAACAAAAACAAGAAATAGTTCTTGATAACATTTATAACAAAAGCCCTGGGGTCATAATATAATCACTGTATTTCCTGATCCCAGGATGCACATTTTTTCCTATTCTAACATCTCAAATGAGAATGCATCTTACCATTGATAGTGTCTTATAATAAACTGGCAGCATTGTTTTTTCTTTCTTAGAAGTAACTGAAATAATGGTATATTTTACAATTGACAGCATTTTAGATTCATTGAAATCTGGTCTTAACAAATCCTCTGACTTTGGCAACTAACCCGAAAGAACATGGATAATCATATAGGGTACTGAGCTTTCAGAAGTCGTCAAATTTCATATACACAGAAACCTGACTTCCAACTTTTTTGAGATAACATGCCAATCAATCCTCACATTTTGATCAATTGAAATATTATGAGAAATGCCAAGGTCTGCTGAAGAGAAAGCATGAAAAATGAGAATTTATTAACTCCACCTAGAGACTCCACCCAGAGAACAAGCCAATTAATCCCTATTTCCTTTCTGTAAAACAGAGATAATGGGGGTTCAAAACTTACAGCTGCCAGCTCCTCAGTATATAAGATCTGCAGCACAGCAGGCAGGAAGCCACAGGATCAGAAGGGGGAGACCTGCGGGCCAGCCCTCAGCCCCAGTGCAAGCTCTTTGGGGCCCTTGCCTCACATGCAAAGCAGGGGATATAAGATGACTGCCAGGTTCCCTTCCAGCTCTCAACTGACACAAACTCCTGGCTCTAGCTTCTGAAAACAGCAGCAGAAAGAAAACTGGGGCTCTAATGGCATTATAAAATAAAGACAGGAACCGAAACACACGGATTTAGGAAAGAGAAGATTAAACATTCTAATACATCATTTTAAATACCTATGGTATACCATGGTAGGCACACCCAAAAAACCAGGGGTACCAAGTCCTTGTGCTAAAGGGGCTCACCATGCTGAATGAAGCGCCTGGATCAAAGCTGGAATGGTTAATACAGGCATAGTGACCTGCAAGGAGCATGGTTCCGTGAATTTGCATTTAATAAACCCTCCCTATGTTTAATGAGGTAACCAGCAAAACTACTTTCCTTGGACAAGGAGGAATGGAGAGGTGAAATGATTTTTCCAAGATCTCCTGGTGATCTAGAAGTCTAATCCAGCCAGTGCTGGAATATTTCTGAACCCTGCTGGAATATAATTCAACTACTGTTAATTTATTTTATACCTTGCATGTGACAAAGGAGATTTGTTCCTCCTGTACCTGGGAGTTTAGACCATCATTAGCCTGCAGGTCCTAAACTAGAAACATTGATGATTCTTTAAACACTCCCCTCCCTACCTTCTCCACCCTTTTCCAGCCCCATGCCATGCTCCAAGTAATCTCCCTGGCCACCAAGATCCATCAGTTCTGCCCAGGCACTGCCTCCAGAATCCAGTTCCTCCACAGCCCCTAGTTTCTGTTCTCTCTCACCTTCACACGACTGCAAGAGCCTTCTGGGTAGCTGCTAGCCACTCATCCAACCTCCAGCTACCACAAGAGTTAACTTTCTAAAAGCTGTATCTGATCCTATTACCCTTTCTTGACTGCTTTTTGGGAATGAAGCCAAAACCCCGTGGCATGGCCTAGAAAACCTTTTGGCATGTGGCTCCAGCCCACTTTACCATCCTCAAACCTGGCCATGGCTCCTGTGCTCACCTGTCCTTGCCCAGGCTTAGACTATCCTTCCCTGCTTTTGCAAGTACTGTGCTCTCTGTCAAGAATCATCTTTTTCTCTTGCCAATTTGTCAGACTCTTATTTGATTCTGTGAGTCACAGCTCAACAGCATCTTCTTAGCAAAATCTTTTTTTTTGGCAATCCCCCTGACCAGCAGAGAACGTCTGGAGCATTTTTTTCAGAATTCTATTGTAGCCCTTACCAGATTTTTCCACTTTGTGGCACAGATTAGGCACTCAAATGTTTGCTGATGTGAAAGTGAAAATATTTGTTAAGAGGTAATATTAATTTGTGCCAAAAGCATATTCACACTTCTGGAAATTATTTGACTTATAAATCAAAACCACCATTAATTATTTGTTAAGATGAGCTACTCTTCCTCCCCAGAATCTTTCTTTGTGTTGTTTACTCACACGGAGCCTATAACACTTTTCTTTTACCTCTTCAGGCAACACCTCTTGTTCTTCTGCTTGAAGATATATCTCTTGAAGTTTCTCCTTTAGTAACTGCATTTCTATTTCATTGACTTGGCTCTCACTCAGGTAAGTTCCCGTTTCACATTCACACCCATCTCGCTGATCTTCCTCAGGGATGTGAACAGCCCAGTCAGATGTCAACAGCTGAGGGATTGCCACACAAATATATGAACTGATTTCATGAAAAATGCATTCCACTGAATTACTCAAATAATTTGTAATTAAACATAATGAACTGGATCCATATTAATAGTGCACCGTGACCACAGAAAAGTTTCTCAGCCCAGTATAATTGCAGATTTCATATCAGCATTCTTTCCCCTGCTTACATTCTAACATTTAGGTTAAATCTAATAAACTTCAAATTCTAAATGTGTGGCTGTTGTTGTTTTCTGTCCCTTCATTCTGTATGCCAGAACTATTAAACATGATTTTTACCTGTTCTATTCTGGAGTATACTGCCACAATCTCTGGGATGTTCCTGAATTCATTCAGAAAATTTTGGATCTTCATCTGAAAATCTCGAAGCCACGTAGAAGATACTTTCATCTCTGAAGAGTGCATGATCTCATTACGACATTTAATTACCTGCAGAAAGACAAAAAGATAAAAGGCTTCAAAATCAAACAATGGGGTAAACTGAGATCTTTGACCCCAAAGAAAAATCATAGAAAGGCTTTGTTAATTACAAATTAACAAAAGCAGTCGTCAGAAGAGAAGGCCTGGAACTTTCTTGGGATCATGGGCATAAGCTGGCATGTACCTGTATCAGAGTGGAGGACACTTCAGACCTCCAGCCCCGTAAGTCAGATCCATATTTAGTTCCATCCTGTCTAGAGGGCAGACACCAAGAAGTGAAGTTCTCCTTCTGTCTTCAAGGGTCAGGCAGGTAGCCTGAGGGAAGCTGGCCATGTGTAATGGTAAGGAGTCATCTCCCTACTAAAAGACTGGTTCAGAGCTAACTGGACAGCAGAGGCCCTATCTGAAGGGGCAGCCTCTACTTAACATGCGGCTTGTTGCCATGGGAGTTGTATGAGCCTATGTTCCCAGATCTTCTGATTTTTCATGAGAAACTGGAAATTTAGATTTTTATGACAACTAATTTGAAATTTTTAAAAATCATGCAGGGCACATAAGACATGACAATAAGTCAGATTATGGCCACAGGATTCTAGGAATAAAAAGATGGCTCCTGGGTAACAGTTCAGCCTTTTCTCCCTTGAGTCTCTGGAGCTGATTTCCAAGCAATCCCGAAATTCCTAACATAACCTGTAGGTACCTGTTGGTGCCGCTGAGGCTTGAGGGATTGTTCAATCCCCAGTCACACAAATAAACATTAGTGAGTGTAAGAAATACAAATAAGCCTACAACTATCCTTAGCCCTTGAAGTCTTGTGGCCAGCTGGATATTCCACATTCCCCCAAAATCCCTTAACTTAAAACAACCTGCCAAAGAACAAGCTCATTGGCTCTGGGTATACCCACAGGATGAAGCAGCCAACACAAAAGTCTTTTAAATACTGTCGGAGCACCAGGAAGCTGGGTCTAGGGAGTTTCCTGATGTGGAAACCATGATGAAAAGAAAATAAACTTTGGCCACTATCTTTAGAAAAATGGTCTTGTCTAATCATGTATTAATATATAATTCATATAGTCTTCCACAGTTTGGTTAAAAGATATCAAAGGGTTCAACTACTATGATAGTTCTTTGTTTCTGCTGATATCATAAAGGAGTCTCAATCCTGGTAGTTGCTGGTATGCAGACAAAAGATACATGCATTTTCTCTACCTATTATAAATAATCCAGGTATAGCTATATACTCTTTCCAATGACCTTCAGGGTAATAAATGTATGAATTGTTCTCTGGTGAACTAGAGAAAAATTTAAATTTCCCAGAGGAAATCTAACAAGCACAGTGATCTATTCTGACACTGTTACCATCAGTATTCAAGTTTTCTTCAGTTCCATATCATTTGGTCTTGCAGCTGCTTAGCCAATGAGATTCAGAAGGGTAGGATTCCAACGCTGGCATACAACAGGCAGAATGATGCAATGTTCTGTATTTTTTTTAATAAGGAAAATTATTTTGGTTCTGTTTATGGCAGAACAGGGAAGAGACTTTTAGGTTCATCTACTTCAGCGGCAAACGGTACAATGAGTTGTTAGGAAACTAATTCAGGAGAACTACTCTTGACTGCGTTTGCACTGGGGTTCTTGGTGATGCCAAGACTAGCTTGGCATCACACTAGCTTGCTTAGTGATGCCAACTTTGAACCCAAGTCTAACTTTCTTTGTACACCACTGTTTCGGGGAACTACTACGTGCTATACCCGCATGGCTGGCTTAGCATCACAGGTGTATCTCATGACTGGCTCTCACAGCATAGACCCAACAGACTCAGGGTATGCTTTTGAATCTGAAAGCTCTTACCTCTGTGACTTTCTTTCGATCAACCACGAAGTGATCGCAGGAGTTGATGAGACTTAAAAGAGCAACCGCATCACATTCCTCAGGTCCTCGTTTGTCTGCTAGTCCTCGGGGCATGAAGGCCTATAGCAAGGGAGGGAGGAGGGGGACCTGAGCCTCTTCCAACTCTAGGAGATGGAAAGGCGACGGTTACTTGTCTGTTTTCCAAATGATGACTGAAATTCTCTTACGCACTGAGGTTTCAACTTAGAGCCTCATGGGCCCAAAATGCAAGTAGGGAAACAGTGTCACAGCTAAACCTTGGTCAAGGGCAATAACTGAAGGGTTGTACTATCCCTGCTATTAGATACATATAACTGGCTTTCCATCCTGTCTTAATGGCATATAAACAGAAAGCATGAGTAGAAGGCACCTTTTTTCTTTTCCTTACTGAAATTTCAGTGGTTGAGCTGTTAAATAAAAAGGTTTAAAAATAAAATAAAAGTGGACAGATTCTAAACGACTTGAGGAAGTTCGGTATGGAAGTAATACATTAAGAGTCTGGGCTTTGGAGTGAAAACTGGGTTCAAACGCCAGCTCTGTCATTTGCCAACTGTGACCTTGGTCAAGTCACCCTCAGATTCCTTATCAGTAAATGGGGGATAACTGTCCTTATCTACTTCAAAGGATATTGTGAGAATGAAATAAGAGAATGCAGGTATAGCACTAGCACAGTGCTCGGTACATGCCAGTAACCAGGACATCAATGCAGGCAATTATTATGTAGATGGTGCAAGGCGAGTAGGACCCACATAGGAGTTACAGATAGAATCCGGGGATGGGAGATACTAGATATACCAGAAGGGCCTCAAGCTAGCAGGATCTTGCCTTTAGTAGGATTTTATGGCACAGACTCCCAAAATGGTGTTACAGGAAAGCTTGGGCGTATTTCTTTCCTGAAATATTTCTCAACTTATATCGGGATGCAACAACTTTACTAGGCTAAGAATCACAAGGGTACTCTCCTGCCAAGGAAGTAACAAAAAGTTACTCACAATAAACTCTAAATAGGCTGGGTACAGTGGCTCATTCCTGTAATCCCAGCACTTTGGGAGGCAAAAGCAGGAAGATCGCTTGAGCCCAGGAGTTTGAGGCCAGCCTGGGCAACAAAGCAAGACTCCCATCTCTATTAAAAAAAAAAAAAAAAAAAAAAAAAAAATTAGCCATGCATGGTGGTGTGTGCTATAGTCCCAGGTACTCAAGAGGCTGAGGCAAGAGGATTGCTTGAGCCCAGGAGTTCAAGGTTGCAATAAGCTCTGATTACACCACTGCACTCCAGCCTGGACAAGAGAGCAAGACCCTGTTTCAAAACAGAAACAAAAACAAAAAACAACAAAAAAGACCTATTTTATTTAAGAGACCTGTTCCATTGAAAACACATCTCAATAGGCAAGCAACTACAATGCCTCCTACAGGGCTGCTCATGAAAGCATTCTGAAAAGGCTGGGGTAAGTGCTCATGTATGCCATGGAGAGTCAGCGCTACGTTCCTGATGGTGGTGAAATCATACACCTGAGTCCCACATAATTCAGAATTTTGTAAACCCTGGCTGGCCCCTATCAACAGGTACAGTAGCCAGTACCATCACTATCTTTCTGTGCCTTAATAGCCACAGACATGCTGACCCTCTGAAAGAAATCTATTATGGGCCGGGCGCACATCTGTAATCCCAGCACTTTGGGAGGCCAAGGCGGGTGGATCACCTGAGGTCAGGAGTTCAAGACCAGCCTGGCCAACATGGTGAAACCCCATCTCTACTAAAAATACAAAAACCAGCCGGGTGTGGCGGCACGTGCCTGTAATCCCAGCTACTTGGGAAGCTAAGGCAGGAGAATCGCTTGAACTCAGGAGGCAGAGGTTGCAGTGAGCCAAGATTGCTCCACTACTCTCCAGCCTGGAACAGAGTGAGACTCTGTCTCAAAAAAAAAAAAAAAAAAAAAAAAAGTCTATTATGAATGCTACAAAGGTTAACGAAGAAGCTAACTAACTTACCACAGGCAAACTAATGCCATGAAACTGAGGAAAAGAAGCTCTGAAAAATACAAAAAAAAAAATTAGTCAGGCATAGTGGCATACACCTGTAGTACCAGCTACTTCGGAGGCTGAAATGGGAAGATCACTTGAGCCCAGGAGGTGGAGTTTGCAGTGAATTGAGACTATGCAACTGCACTCAAGCCTGGGCGACAGCGCAAGACCCTGTCTCAAAAAGAAAAAAAAGAAACTGCTGAATTCAGCTGTTGCTGGGAAGAAAATGCAAAGTTAGTGGGGTCTTAGTCACCTCCAAATCAGGTGTAGTAGTTTTTCTTTTCCATTATAAGGTAGGTCCTGTCTGGCATTTTTCTCACCAATATAAGCCAATCTCTTCCACGTTAAAGTTTTTGTTTTGTTTTTTAGAGACAGGGTCTTGCTCTGTTGCCCAGACTGGAGTACACTGGCACAATCACAGCCCACTGCAGCCTCAAACTCCCAAGCTCAAGCGATCCTCCCAACTCAACCTCCCAAGTACCTGGGAGGATTACAGGCATGCACCACCATGCTTGGCTAATTTTTTGTATTTTTTGTAGACATGGGGTTTCGCCATGTTGCCCAGGCTGGTCTTAAACTCCTGGAGTCAAGTGATCCACCTGCTTCGGCCTCCCAAAGTGCTGGGATTACAAGCGTGAGCCACTGTGCCTGGCCTTGTTAAAATTTTATTTTAGTAATTATTCCCTTTCTTCAGAACTGGAAGCCAACAGGGAGGCTCTGCGGCATCCTTGCAGTGAAAGCAGTGTCTTAAAATTGTACTGCATACCACCGTGTTCCACACGCCAAACGCACAGCAGTGAGAAACATGTTATTGCCTCTATCCTCCACTGTCTCTTTGCTGAGTAGGAGATGGGGCTGGAAAATAAACAGAGGCCCAATCGTGCCAGGCCTTATCGGCTCTGGAAAGGTGTGGGGTTTATTCTAAGGCCATCAGGAAGCCATCCAAGGGTTTTAGGATGATCTGATTCCCATTTGAAGACTGTACATGCTGCTGTGTGAAGGACCGACCACAGATGCTCAGAGCAGCAGAGGCCTGGTAGGAGGCCTGGTAGAGGCCTGGTAGGAGGGTGAGAGTTGTGACGTGGAGATGGAAAAGAGGATTCCAAAAGTATTTTGCAGGTACAAACAAGGAGAGAGGGGGTACTGAGAGGGAAAGAGATGAAACGAGTGATTCTAGAAAGTTGGTAATGGGGAATGGGCATAGGGTAGGGGGCAAAGACAAACTGTTCTACTTTCAAACTAAATAAAATGTGCTCCATAGGCGATGGAGTGGAGGGGGTAAGTAAGCAGTTGGATGTGTGCGTCTAGAACTCAGAAGAGAGGGCAGGGCTAGAGCCACCAATTTGGGAGCCAGTTAGCATTTAACACCACAGGCCTGGGCAATGTCACCAGAGAAGAAGGGAACAGAAGAGGCCCGGCCCCGAGTCCCGGGGAAGGCCAAAAGACATTCAGAAGGAGGCTGAGCAGGAAGAGCCAGGGAGATGGAAGGAAAGCCAAGAGGGTTTCAAGAGCAGCCAGTAGTGCCAAATGGCTCTGGGAGGTAAGAGAGATGAGGTCATAGATGCAGTGGAGTGACGGGGGCAGAAGCCGAGGCAGAGTGGGTTGAAGAGGAAGTGAGGGCAGAGAAGAAGAGAACAGGCATGAAACCTCTTTTTTGAGATGCTTTGCTGGATATGTGTATAGGAGGCAGATAGAGAAATGGGGAGACAGCAGGAGAGAATGGATCAAGGGACATTTTTCTTTTTGCCTTTTTTTTTCTGAGACAGGGTCTTACTCTGTCACCCAGGCTGGAGTACAGTGGTGCCACCACAGTTCACTGCAACCTTGACCTCCTGGGCTCAAGCAATCCACCCATTCCAGCCCCCCAAGTAGCTGGGATTACAAGCACACACCACCACAGCTGGCTAATTTTTTTTGTATTTTTTGGTAGCACACACCACCACAGCTGGCTAATTTCTTTAGGTATTTTTTTGTATATTTAGGGGTTTCACCATGCTGGCCAGGCTGGTCTTGAACTCCTGAACTCAAGTGATCCACTCGCCTCGGCCTCCCAAAGTGCTGGGATTACAGGTGTGAACCACCGCGCCCAGCCACGCCCGGCTAATTTTTGTATTTTTTTGTGGAGACAGTTACAGGGTTTCGCCATGTTGCCCAGGCTGGTCTCGAACTCCTGAGCTCAAGCAATCTTCTCACCTCTGCCTCCCAAAGTGCTGTGATAACAGGAATGAGCCACCACATCTGGCCTCTTGAAATCTTATTTTCCAAGTATTTATTCAAGTGTTTTTTAAAAAAACAGCTTTCTTGAGATATAATTCACCCATCTACACATTACAATTCAGTGGTTTCCAGCATATTTAAAGAAACCATCACTACAGTCAACTTTAGAACATTTTCATTGCCATGAAAAGAAACCCCATACCCATTAGCTATCATCCCTCATTCCCCAAAGCCCTAGCAACCACTAATCTACTTCTGCTTCTGTGGATTTGCCTATTCTGGACATTTCTTTTCTTTTCTTTTCTTTTCTGAGACGGAGTTTCGCTCTTATTGCCCAGGCTGGAGTGCAATAGCACAATCTTGGCTCACGGCAACCTCCACCTCCCAGGTTCAAGCGATTCTCCTGCCTCAGTCGCTGAGTAGCTGGGATTACAGGCATGCGCCAACACACCCGGCTAATTTTTTGTATTTTTAGTAGAGACAGGGTTTCTCCTTGTTGGTCAGGCTGGTCTCAAACTCCTGACCTCAGGTGATAGGCCCATCTCGGCCTCCCAAAGTGCTGGGATTACAGGCGTGAGCCACCGTGCGGACATTTCTTATAAATGGAGTCTAAATGGAATTTATATAAAATGGACGTGTCATATAAATATAATATGTGATTGGCTTCTTTTCACTCAGCATACTGTTTTCAAGATTTATCCACATTGTAACATGTATCAGTACTTCATTCCTTTGTTACATTGTTACAGCAAAACAATATTCCATTGTACAGAGATACTGCATTTTAAAAATTCCATTCATCCACTGATGGGTATTTGGGTTGTTTCTACCTTTTGGCTATAGTGAATGGAGCTGCTATAAACATCTGTGTACACTTTTTTGTATGAATGTATGTTTTCATTTCTCTTGGGAATATACCTAGGAAGGGAACTGCTGGGTCATGTGGTAACTGTTTAATTCTTTCTTTTAAAAAATTTAAATAAACCATGGCTATATTAAAGCTTTTTCTATGGAGATGGGAATGAGCTGCAAGAGAGAGAGTGGACAACTGAAGCCTCAAAGGCCTTGAGCAAGAGAAAAGGGATAAGATCCAATACATGAGTGGAGGTATGAGGCAATAAGAGGAGAGACACCCTTCCTCCTCTGTAGCAGAAGGAAATAGATGGTGCACATGGAGATTAGTTGGTGTTGACAAAAAGAAGAGGAAGTATAGTCAGCCCTCCATATCTATGGGTTCCACATTCATAGGATCAACCAACTGTGGATGAAAAATTCTCAGAAAAATAAAATAATACAATAGTAAAAAGTAATAGAAATTTAAAAAAAAATAGCATAACTATTTACATAGCACTTACATTGTATCAGGTATTATAAGTAATCTAGAGATGATTTAAAGTATATAGGAACATGCAAATGCCACATACATCGTTTTGTATCAGGGACTTGAGCATCTGTGGATTTTGGTATCCTTGGGGGTCCTGGAAGCAATACCCCATGGATAAGGAGAGACAACTATATATGTCCAGGGGCCTCCATCAATTCCGTGAAGCATGAGCAAGGGCGGAGGAACGGGAGTGGGGATTTGCTGAGGAAAAGTAGTAGTCTCCAGAAACAGAAGCCTAGAGAGAGATGTGGCCAGACCACTGGGGCTCATGATCAAGAATGAAAGTGAAACTAGT
Source organism: Macaca nemestrina (assembly GCF_043159975.1). Classification (NCBI taxonomy): domain Eukaryota; kingdom Metazoa; phylum Chordata; class Mammalia; order Primates; family Cercopithecidae; genus Macaca; species Macaca nemestrina. Next base: position 119,923,933 of record NC_092145.1, on the reverse strand, counting down.
CAGCTCCCTTGTGAGATTCTTTCCCACTAATCAGAAGTAGAAAATGTTGTCATCAGGACTGGAGTTGGGCCAGGCAAGTTCAGAGAAAGGAGGAAAAAAAAAAAAAAGCGGAGATAACAGCAAGGGACTGATTATACTGATAGGCCATGGAATCTGGGCTAGCTGAGGTGACAAAGGCAGGCAGGAGGGCAGAGGGTGCTGGGTATTCAGGAAGCAGTGGAAGCCTCAAAGAAGCGGAAGTAGTATGGGGCACAGGGTTGGGGGCAGGGGTGTGTGAATAAGTGTGCCAAAGGCCAGCAGGATGTTAGACACTGAGACTTCCTGTGCTAAGGTCCAGGGTGTGGGCATGCAAGCGGGAGGCTGAGTGGGAGTACAGCAGAGGATGCTAGAATCAGGAGCCCAGAAACTGAGAGGATGGGGTTGGACTAGAAGGTCTGTAAATGACAGCAACCAAGAGGAGCAAAGAGGGGTATAGGTAGCATAGGCTACAAGAGGATTCCAACGGTGTGAAAGCAGCAACGGAGACCAAACAGATGAGGGACAGGCATTGCAAAGGGCAGAGTTTTCTTTCTTTCCGTTTTTTTCTCTTTTCTAGGTAAAAGTAGAAGTCAGCAACTCTATGGCTGCAGTGGGAAAAAAATGGGGAAGAATGTGTAGGTGTGGTGGGTTTGCCGGCTCGTGATACCCAAAAGTCTGGGGACCCCTGATATAGTTCAATTTTTTAAGACAGGGTCTTGCTTTGTCACCCAGGCTGGAATGCAGTGGTGTGATCACAGCTCCCGGCAGCCTAGACTTCCCGGGCTCCAGCGATCCTCTTACCTCAGCCTCTTGAGTAGCTGGGACTACAGGTACGCACTACCACACCAAGCTAATTTTTGTATTTTTTGTAGAGATGGGGTTTTGCCATGTTATCCAGGGTGGTCTTGAACTCCTGAGCTCAAGCCATCCTCCCACCTTGGCCTCCCAAAGTGCTGGGATTACAGGCATGAGCCACCGCGCCCAGCCCCAATTCCTTTCATTTTTGAGATTGGGGAGCACAAGCTGGCCCAGTGTCACACCACAGCAGCTGAGCCAGGACTCAGATCACCTGCTTCCCAGGCACTGCTCCTTTCCAGTGCCCACTCTGTGCCTGCTGATGACCATGGCATGTAGACTGACTGCTAAAGTCAATTTGTGTTAGGAAGCCACTTCTGGCTGTCCCTCTCCGTCCCTTACTGGGCAAAAAAATTTCCCACTCGGTCTACTTAGTAAGTGACATTGCCAAGATCTGAAGACAGATCCGGCTGCCTACCCCATCCCCAGCTCCCCAAAGTGCCTTTACCTGGGCACTTAAGGTGCTTTCTATTTTAGCTCTAACTTCCCTTGGCTTACTCTGTCATCCTTATAGCTTCCTATAGCCAAAAAGAGCTGATGAGCTGTTCAGTGAGTCTACCCTCAAACAGGCCACACATGAGTCTCCCTCCCTCCCTGCCTGTGCTCATGATGCTCGCTCTACATCTTGCCCCTACATCTCTTGTAGAAATCTTTCCTATAACTTTCCAAGCAGGGGTAACAAACTCAAATGCCCTCAGGAAGCAGACAAATGCCCTCAGTGAAGCTTCTACTTCACTAAGCTGGGTTGGGTCCCCCACACCACCCTTGAACCGCCTAGATCCTTGATCAATCTCTCCGCATCTGTTTATGAGGCCCCGGCGACCACAGGACCAGACAGCCATCCCGAGTGCTGGGTGACCCGCCGCCTCCTCCTTCCGTCCCAGCCTCAGGCGCTTACCTTGGCCACCTCCCAGGGGTCCACGGGCCAGCGGCCCGGCCGGCAGTTTCCCCAGTGCACGTCTCCATTTCTGTTGACGTGATGTCTCAAAATCTCCTGTTTCCATTCAGCGCACACCTGACACTGAGGCTGAAACTACAGGAGGCGGCGGTGAGCAGGGGCCCAGGAGGGAGGGGCGTCGCGATTGGCCCTGCCTCGCGGAAGGAACAAGACACTTGCGCTCTGGGTCTGGGACAGGAACGGGGATGAGGAGGGGTGGGGTGGGCACGGTGGTCAAGGCCCCGAGCCAGGTGCTCACCTGACGGGCGCGCGGGCTGCACCGTGAGCCGCCGCGGCAGACGGCGCGTGGCCCCAGGCCGGGGGCTGCGGCGAGTAGGCCGTGGTGGAAGGAGAGCACCTCACGGCCGACGAAACCCTGCAGGCAGCTGCGCAGCAGCAGCAGGCAGTGACCCGCCTTCACCCAGTTCTTGTACTCAGCGCAGTTGAGGCGCGCCGCTAGCTCCGACAGCACCATGTCTCCCAGCTTGTACCCAGGAGACTGCGGGGCGTGGCGGACAGCAGTGCGCAGGCGCGGCGGACGGCAGTGCGCAGGCGCGGAGCCTGGGAGGTGCCCGAGGCAGCGACGCCTGCGCCTGCGCCTGCGCGGCGCAGCGCCACCGATCCCGGGGCGGGGCGTCTTGACTTCCGGGGCACGTCGGCTCCACCCCACTTGGGTGACGTCTGACGTCTAAGAACTTTGGTGCTTGGGGAAGCAGCCGCTATTTGAAACCCTTAGGCCTTCTTCGTCCCCCAGAGACCCTGTCAGCATCCAATTCGACTTCCTCTCCTAATGTAGGGCACTTCTGTTTTAACTTTTTTTTTATTGTACAGATGTACAAGATACTCAGGGCACATTACTTGAATTGTGTGTGTTCTTTGCATTATACAATTCTAGAGTTACTGGTGCCTAAGCCCACACACCAGCTGTAGCAAATTGAGGTATTAGTGAACCGTGACCGCTGGCTGCCGGCGGTGTGCCAAGCTGACCCAAAACTCAAAATCCCCCGCCACTGGACCACCTAGAAGGGGGTATTTGCCTGTTTAGGGCAACACATCATTTGGATTCTAGAAGGCTGCACGTCTGAGCCAGATAAGGACATCCTGAAGCACCTAGCAAAGGTTAGACGATAACTAGTATTCTTGGTTATATGATAATTAGTGCTCCTTGCACATGGAAGTCTGATTTAAGTTCCCAAAGAAGTGCCACAAAGGTCAGAAGGCATTGGGATTGTCAACTCCAAGTGACAAGTCAAGTCAGTTTTAGTTGTTTTTAGTGAGCTTTCTGAGCTTGGAAAACATGTCAAAATTGTGTGTAGTTAAAAGCCTCTGAGGAAAGAGTCCAAAACATTAAACCTTCCCCTGACTGTGGTTCACAGCAAAAATGCCCAGTGTTTAGAAGCACTAGCTCAGACTCAAACTGCCCCTTCTTAGCAGTTCGATCTTAAGCAACCTTAATTTGATCTCAGGCAAATTACATTTCTCTCGGCCTCCATTTAGTCATTTTTAAGAGGAGGATATCAATAACCTACCACACTGGGTTGTTGTGAGGATTAAACACACATTGAAATATTAAGAAAATGCCTAGCACATAGTAAGCTCTCAATAAATACTTGCTATTATTTTATATTGACCTAAATATGCCCTTTCACCAATCAGTTATATTCTTGGGCAAGGTATTTTAACAAATCACTGGTCACTTGGAAGTGGAGGCAACTTACAGAAAATTGTGAGCATATCATGGAGTTCCTGGAGTTGTGCAGCACAGTGCTGGTTGGCCTCTGCTAACTTTGTCTTAATAACCTCAATGCTAAATCCATCCTAAGTAAATTTAAATCACATCCTTAGACACAGTGTCCATTCCCAAACCAAATGAAAAAAAAAAAATTCCACAAGAAACAATGAAATATACATTAACATTTTCCCTCTATGTCCCTTGAATGTAAGTTCTCTTAAAATTTTCTGTATACTGATTTTATATCAAGAACACTTGGATGATAAATAAATATTAAGGTAAAATGTAACAGACATTTCTTTTGGGGGGAAATAAACTATGAAAGGAACAACTTTTTATATTGAAATTGGATCAGAATCCAGGGTAGCAAAGTTATAACTTCTTCAAGTTATCAAATTAACCACAGCCGAAAGAATGGCTGTTAGTATCCTTTGGCTGAACAGATTACTGTGTTAATTAGAACACAGTTATTAGTGGCTCTTAAATTCAAAGTCATATATATTTCAGTTTATGCTTGCACTTAACTCACTCAGTTAATTTTCAAACATAAGGTTCAGCTCCTGTTATTAACAACTTGACATGTTCTGTTGAAGCTCTCACTTTTCTTCTAATTCCGAAAGTACTTTTATACATTCTGAAGTGGCATTTCAGCAGATGGAAAAATGAAGATGGCAAATCAGGACCAATTTCTTATTTCAAGGTTAAATTAATACTAAACCAGACTATTAACGAAAACATCTTCATCAAAATTAACTAGAGAGAGTTGGTAGTTCTCTGAAACTTTGTATAAATTTTATTTATTACTGGAAAATACTAAAATCACATTGAAAACACCTTATAGTTAAGTCCCAACCCGATTATTAGAGAAAATCACTTGGGCATCCAGTCCCTTTGATTGAACCTGGGTAACAAAAGAGGCAAAAGACATGATTTGTGATGAAACTTACTATTCAAATGCTAAATGTTTTCAAGCTTTAATAAGGTATATATCAATTCCAAGTACCAAGCATAATATAAAAATTCAAATTCATGGGTTTACTCTTAATAAGCATCAAAAGCAAATTCTGTTCACTGAATCCTATCTTTTGATTGGCACAATGCATTCAGAGATGAGTTATAATTAGGAAAAAAGAGCGTCCACTGAATGCATCATGTGTAAAAATGCAATTAACATTTCAAAACCACATTAAAAGGGAAAATACCTAAAAAGTTAACTCTTAATAAAATTATTTGAAACAATATTATCCTGCAGATAAAAATACATTTCTTGTATATACATGTAGATTTCTACATGAAAGAAAAGATTCAGCTCCAAATAGAAAAGGGCTGACCCTTGATAAAGACATCTTAGATTGCCAAACTGATGTGATTACCACTGTAAGAACTAAAAACAGAAGGATAAAAAGGTTAAGTTAAAGGAAGGATAAAAGTTTAGTCAACTGCTCCTGAACAGTGGCAGAGTTGGGTGAGAAGTGGGAGATGAAGGCAGAAATAAGACAAAGAAGAAAGGCAAAGAAGGCCTCAACTCTGATTGAAAATGAGTGGAGAATCAAGCAAAGTTGAGAACAGATATGATATAGGTGCAGTGAGACACTTCAAACTAGAATTTGGTAGTTGATAGTTATAGAAGCTCAATTAAATCATCTTAAAGTAGAATTAGACAAAGCATCTACATTTTAATGGAGAACCAGTCTTACAGTGACCAGATAACTCGGCATGGTATTATCATTTAAAAATTTTTCCTAAATACCATGAAGTCGGTAGAAGACCTTTGCATCAGATCATGTTCTTTGAAGCTGAAAAAAGTCCCTGACTGACTAGGAAAGACAGCACAGTGCTCCAAAAAGAAACCCTGCAGAGATGTATCAACACCAAAAACTCCATTTGACCCTGGACAGGCCCAGGATTTGGGATTCTTCAAAATGAGGGGAATGGACCAGGTTTCTTCCAAGCAAAACATTCTATCGTTTTGTTGACAATGAATTAAATTGAAATTGTTTAGAACAATCCCAATTTTGGTGGGGAAGGCAAGGAAGATAAGTTAAGCAAGATAAAGAAAGCTCACAGAAACTTCATGCAGGGGTACAGCATTAAAGTTCTTTGTTTCCTAATTAATGTTGTATGCAGAAGTATTCTGTAAACTAAATTTTCCTGATAGAAAAGTTCCCACATCCTCAACAAATGAGAATGATTGCATTATTTGGGATCCTTGATCAATATGAACCACGTACTGTCCCTTCTCAAAGACTAAGTTCCTTATTTTTCACCCAAATCCTATATATTGAAAGACAACTGAGGTGCTAAATGTTAACCACTAGTCAAGTTAGGAATGTCTGAAGAAAATATATTAACCTTGACATAAAGATGATGTTTTCGGTCAAATTTCAGACATGTATTATTATAAATTAATAACTGGCTCCATCCACCAGGTTAAAGATGAAGGAGGGCCTAAGATGTCTCTTAGAGTTTATATACACACAAGTGAGTGTCACTGTTTTTTGTTTTGTTTTTGACCTAGTTTTATTAAATATTGCTTCCTTGGGGTGTGTTTATAACAACTCCCAGAACATTTCATGTAAGGATTCAAAGCGGTCATATTAAAATACAGCTTCAATATAAAGTTTATCACAGTTTTACAGTATTCAAAAATGACAGACCTGCCTTAAAAAACAAAACAAAAACCAAAAAAGGACTATTACACCCAAAACATAAGAAAACAATTAAATAAACAAGTTTGGCATTTTCATAACTTTATAGTATAAAACAGAATATTAAATTTATTACTGGCAAACGGACACTGATTTATTTCCTTTGAAATGTGTCCCATTTAAACACACTATACAAGTTCATTATACAAAAGATTGATGATCATTTTGATGAAAGAAGTGCACCCTGAAAATTTTTGCCAGTTTAGAATATTTAGCTCTTAAAGTTTTTTAAAAAAGTCCTTTTCCTTTTTTAAACTGAAGGCTGAATTCAGATTTTTTTTGTTGTCTCATCTGTCAGCCTTCCTGGTTTAAAAACAATAGTGTCTATGGACGCCCACCAGGGGGCAGTGTAAGATTAGCCATTAAATCACGAACAGCTGCAAATATTGTGCATTCACCTGCAACAGAGAAAAATGGTCATTAGCTATTCGCAATACAGGTAAGATGATGTTAACACACCGGTGGGGGAAGGGGTAATTAAATCTAAAATTAGTAAGAACTTTAAAGATCAAAATAAAAGACAATTTTAACTGCCCAGATTATTGGGGATTAAAGCTGTGAAGTATCAGATTATATTTGTTTGGATTTTTTTTCTCAGGAGGAAACTTCGAGCAAGTCCCAGTTAGGTCTGAATTTAGGAAGATATGGCTAGAGTTTCTGTTTAGAAACAGTGTAGCATTAGATAAGCCTTTGAAGTTGGGCTTTAAGGCTACTGAGTGCTTATGGGCATTTTGGATATCATAAAAACATCTAGTTTATATTTATGCATTAGTTACAACTTTGGTGGTATCTTTCAAACATTGCATTAAAGGCCAGATAAAAAATTTTTATGACAGCGCTGTCCAATAGAACTTTTTGTGATGATGGAAATGTTGTATAAGTGTGCTAGGACTACTAAGCACTTGCAATATAGCTATTGTGACTGAGGAACTGAATTTAAAGTTTTATTTAATTTTAATTAAATTTAAGTAGCCACATGCTGGCTAGTGGCAGTTATACTGGACAGTGCAAGTCTCTGACATCTATTGGAGTTTTCTCCCAAAATTCAAGGAAATGGTCAACTTCCAGAGTTCAACATTAAAATCAATTATATACAAAAATGATTTTTCTTAAAAGCACTTCATCAGAAGAGAAGTGATGGGTGTGGGAGGTGGGGTGGGAGACTGAAGTATGGTGCACCAACAATCCAAAAACAAGATTTGTGGGTGGGGAGGGTGCTGGCAATTCATCCCCTCAACTTCCCCTTTGCTCCAAGAAACCAAATACTCTGCTTCTTGTAAATATTACAAGTATTTAAATATTATAAACCAAAAGCTGGATCCCTTCCTCTAGAGCATGGTCTAACACTATATACAGTGGCTGAAAGTGGGAGAACTGAAGACCTCATGTGAACCATCGCCTTTCAGCAAAGGGCAGGATGTGCAGTGATCCTGTGCACATGAGAAGGTACAGAAAGAAAAGGAAATCCAAAGGTCTGCCCAGTCCAAGGGGGATAAAAAAGGAAAACACTTCCAAAATATCTCAACAATTTCTTAAAAGGAGAAGTGATATTGTTTTTTAAAAAACACATTTTCATTATTGATAGGCAGGAAAACTTGCTTGATCCCAATTGGATCAAAACATTTTCCTTTTAATTTTAAATTCCACAAGACATAATACATAAAAACACATAAGATAATGATAGCCATCTTCTTGTGAAGGAATGGTGTTTATTATCAAGGTTCTACTGGACTGTTACTTTGAGAATTCTGATAGCTTTAAACTTTGATTCTTGAGGACGTATTTTTAGCTGAAAGAAGAGAGAAGTCAAAGGATGAAAGCAGAAAATTTTAAGAAGTAGAAGAAGTATTACAACAAAAGAAGCACACCCTTCTCTACTGCCCAGTGTATTCCTTATACACTAAAGTGAGAACTCGCCTGCATATCCAATGTGGGGAAACAAATAGTTAAGTATATCATTTCTTTCCTGATTCCTAGTTCTAGAAAACTTTGGACACTGTAGTACCTAAAAATGTTTCAGAGAACAACTTTCCCTCATTTAAAAACATAATTGTTATTTAACTATTCTAAACAGAGAGATACAGAGAACTTCCTTAATATTACAAATAAGCAAATTTTAAATTTAAATTTCCTTAATATTAGAAATGAGCAAAATGGAAGAAAAGTTCTCTTGGCTGAGCTTTGTATTTCGCAACCCCAAATTTAGCACTGCCAGGAGTTACGTGTTAAGTGAAGGCTACTCCAGTATTGCAGGGACCTTGTTTATCTTTCTAGAAACATTCTGGTTTCCTCGGAAATGTTCAGTTTGAGAGCTTCATTGTGCACATGGTGAAAAGCTTCACTTGCACCCACCTGACACTTATATAAGAAGCCCAAAAAAGCAGTAATGCCATTTGTATCAGCTTTTATTCTTCACAAAACATTTAGAAGATACAGAACTTTTAATAATATTCTTCTATTCATGATTGAACCATGAAATATGAGAAACCAACATGCATTTCAACTTTGTGATGTACAGAGTGGCAGGTATTGATGGTAGGGCAGGAATTCACAGCCATGGAAAGTTCTATCATCCTAACCTAGGTCTTTGTGGCAATGTGTGCTATAAATACAAGCTTCTGGCATTAGCAACTGGGTCAGTCCCAATAGTAAGTAAATCACTATCAAAAAGTCCAGGCAGCAGAGAAATGGACAAAAATGAAGAACCAGTGAGAAAGGAAGAAAGCGACAGGCAGACATTAAGAGGGCCACAGCAACCAGACCTCTACTGCTATGACTGGGTGGTAGAGTAGGTAAGGAGGGAGAAGAGAAGAGGAGAAAGGGGTGTCTCTCAAAAGCACTTTTATAACATCTATGCAATAAAATATTTTCTACTGGTCATGTACCTTGTCGTGGTGGATTCATCTCTGCAAACCTCTTCAGAATGTTGCTGACCATCATGGGAGCAGCAACAGAAGAGTTCTGCTGTCTGGGAATGTCTGCCTGCTGGGTTGTACCTGAAGCCATGTCATAAATGATTGGAACTATAATACTAACAGGTTCTTGGGGAGGGACCGATGTTTTCTGAGTTAGTTGAAGCTGTATACACACAACACACACAAAGAGAATAAAAACATCATAAAACATCTGTCTAAATGTATCAAAGGTACTATCATTTACTATACTTTCAGATTAAGATAAGCAAGCAAAAGAAAGTTACACATGACAAGAAAAGTGACAAACAACTGAATATTATGGTTAAGATGCAACTGTGCTACACAATTACCTGGTTCAATAAATTTCTGTTTATTACTAAAGGAACCAGGATGTCATGACATCTATGCTGACAATTAAGGAATCTTGGGCTCTATTTGGCAACAAAAGATAATTTATGCAGTTATCCAAAAGTTGCTCTATTATCACGTGGCTTTCTCCTCAGAAGCTCTGTACATGCACAGATGCTGGGTGGTACTTACAAAAAATAGCATTTTGGATTTCAGCACCACAGCAGGTGTCCCAGGAGGTGCAATTGGTGGTGCGCTGGGAGGGATCGTTAGGCAAAACTGAACATTCCATTTCAGCTGTGTTGCCTGGTCAGGGAACTGTTTTGAGGGGGAAAAAAATCAAGATAAAGGTATATAAACATTTAAAATCATATTCTACTACGAAAGTCTGAGAGGTTAGAATTTTGTTTCATACCCAATTATTAACAGAACATAAAGTTGATAATCTACACTTTTTCAAAACAAATATATACATGAAGTTGCTAACAGAAAAGTCAAGTGTGGATTTATGTAAGATTTCCCCCTTCCTTCCCTCCCACTTCGTTAATTCCTAAGGCCTATGGATTCAGCTTCTGCAGTGTCTCTGACATCTGTTCCCTCCTATCTATATTCATTGAGGCCACCATGTGCAGGGCTTTATTACTTCTCCTGTGCTCCCCTAACAGCTCTTTCCAGTGGCTGCGTCTTCCAGTCCATCCTTATACCACCATCAGACATAGGTCCTACAACATGGTTCTACTCAAGCTCACAAATGCTCAGTGACATTTAGTGACATATGCTGTCCCCCTACCACCCACAACTGAGGACCAACACCTAGCATTCGAGGCCCTTCTTAACTGTGCCAATCTAGACTTCCCAGTCCTGTTTCCAACTCTTACCCTAAACAAACTAGTCAAACTGTGTGAAAGACTTTTAAATTATATCCATTGGTGCTTTTTTAGCCACATAAATATTTACTCCTTTAAAAATTCAAATGGATTTCTTTTTGACATAAATAATGTTTCCTACAGCCTATTAGATCAGAAGCCAAATGTTGAGACTATTAGCAAAAGAATACTATTGCCCCAATATGTATAGTAAAACGCTAACTAAAAAACCAGTGAGGTAACTGAAGTTACTCAAATCAACAATAGAAACATTAAAATGAAAAGACCACTGTAAGATTGAAAAAATGTATCAGCTGCCATCTTGATTCCATCTATATAACTACATACTTTCACAGGAAAGAATTCAAAATCTCCCCATACAGAGAAGATTGATTATATGATAAATTAGCATCTGAAAAAGTTGGATCCATACCTCTTCACATTTGACACCAAAACAAAGTGAGACCCTGTCTCAAAATAAATAAATAAAAATAGATTTAAAAATTTAAATAATTAAAAAAATGAATCCAAATGGTATTAGAAAAAAAACTTTGGGAGGATAATTTCAAAATCTGAGAGTGAGAAGAATCTAACAATGATACAAAATCAGGAAAACTTAAAAACCAATATTGATACATTTATACTATTTAAAAGAAAATTTTGCATAGCTAAACCTACCAAAAGTCAAGTCAAAACACAAATGAAAAACGAGGAAAAAATATTTACAATGAATATCCCAAGGGGCTAACTTCGTTAATGTACATACCCAATTCCTACAAATCAAAAGACCTAAAAATCTACAAATCAGAAAGACCCAAAGTCTAAAGACTGATAAAACTGTTGACAAGGATGTGGGAAAAAGCCAGTACTCTCATTGGTGGTGGGAATATAAACTGGCATAACCTCTGTGGAGAACAATTTGGCAAAATCTACCAAACTTACAATTATATATATCCTTCGACCCAGCAATTCTACAGGTATACTGGCACATCCATAAAAAGGCTCTTTATTGTGGCACTGTTTGTAACAGCAAAATATCAGAAGAAACCAAAATGGCCAACAAGTTGGGAGTACTTAGAAATTTTAATACATTCACCTAATGAAATACTAAGCTTTGTTAAACAACACAAAACAAAGACATCCTTTATATACTGATATGGAAAGATCTCCAAGATTTGTTCAGTGAATAAAGCAAGATGCTCCTCCATTTCAAGCAATACGCCAGGTTTGATATCCTGGACATCATCACATCCACCACAAACACTAAAAATATTGAGGGTGGAAAGGCATCTTTTTATTTTTTATTTTTTGAGACAGAGTCTTGCTCTGTCACCCGGGCTGGAGTGCAATGGTGTGATCTCGACTCACTGCAGCCTCTACCTTCTGGGTTCAAGCGATTCTCCTGCCTCAGCCTCCTGAGTAGCTGGGATTACAGGTGCCCATCACCACGCCTGGCTAATTCTTTGTATTTTTAGTAGAGATGGAGTTTCACCATGTTGGCCAGGCTGGTCTCGAACTCCCGACCTCAGATGATCCACCCACCTTGGCCTCCCAAAGTGCTGGGATTACAGACATGAGCCACCACACTCAGCCAAAAGGCATGTTTTTAAATGCTGTTATGCATTGAATTGCACACCTGAAAAAGACACGAATTCCTAACCCCCCAGCACCCATGAATATGATCTTATCTGAAAACCAGGTCTCTTTGTAGATGTAATCAAATTAAGATGAGGTCATTAGAATGGTCCTTAATTCAATATGACTGTTGTCCTTTATAAGAACAGAAGAGACACAGGCAGAGACACACACAGAGAGAACACCATGTGATGACAGAGGCAGAGGTTGCAGTGATGAGTCTATAGCTAAGGAATACCAAAGACTGCTGGAACCACCTGAAGCTAAGAGAAACGCATGGAATAGATTCAACCCTAGAGTCTTCAGAGAGCATGGCCCCGCTGACCCCTTGATTTAGGATTTATGGCCTCCAGAACTGTGAGATAATAAATTCCTATTGTTTTAAGCCACTCAGCTTGTGGTAATTTGTTGTGGCAGCCCTAGAAAACTAACACGAATGCAGACTGAGCTATGCAGAAACTAAGGGAAATCCCCAAAGGGCCAACAACAAACCAATAACAGATATTCCGTGCTCTGAAGGCAGCTGCTGCCCATGGAGCATCCTGCTGTCTCTTACTTTGCACTTCAGATTGAGTGATTGATTGATTTTTTTGGAGACGGAGTCTCACTTGGTCATCCTGGTTGGAGTGCAGTGGCATGATCTCGGCTCACTGCAACCTCTGCCTCCTGGGTTCAAGCGATTCTCTCGCCTCAGCCTCCCAAGTAGCTGGGACTACAGGCATGTGCCACCATGCCTGGCTAATTTTTTTGCATTTTTAGTAGAGACGAGGTTTCACCATGTTGCCCAAGCTGGTCTGGAACTCCTGAGCTCAGGCAATCAGCCCGCCCTGGCCTCCCAAAGTGCTAGGATTACAGGCGTAAACCACCGTGCCCGGCCTTTTTTTTTTTTTTTTTTTTTTTTGAGACAGTCTCACTCCATCACCCAAGCTGGAGTGCAGTGGCGAGATCTCAGCTCACTGCAACCTCCGCCTCCCAGATTCAAGCGATTTTTCTGCCTCAGCCTCCCGAGTAGCTGGGACTACAGGCCATGCCACCATGCCTAGCTAATTTTTTGTATTTTTAGTAGAGACAGGGTTTCACATTGCCCAGGCTGGTCTCGAGCTCCTGAGCTCAGGCAATCTGCCTGCCTCAGCCCCTCAAAGTGCTAGGATTATAGGTGTGAGCCACCGCGTCCGGCCTACACTTCAGTTTTAACAGCTATTCAGGACATAAAGTCTAGGACCAACAAAGATGAGGAGTCAGATTTTTTAAAATTACATGTTATAAATTTATACATAAACTAGCTCATAATAAAAATGGAAAAAAGTACAAAACAGGATGTGTAAATATCATTTCATTTAAAATATTTACAAGAAGGCCACGCACGGTGGCTTACACCTGTAATCCCAGCACTTTGGGAGGCCAAGGTGGGTGGATCACTTGAGACCTGAAGTCTAAGACCAGCCTGAGCAACATGGTGAAACCCCGTCTCTACAAAAACAACAACAACAACAAAAGCCAGGCATGGTGGCGTGCATCTGTAGTCCTAGCTATTCAGGAGGCTGAGGTGGGAGAATCACCTGAGCCCCAGAGGTTGAGGCTGCAGTGAGCCGAGATCGCATCACTGCACTCCAGCCTGGGCATCGGAATGAGACCCTGTCTCAATCAATCAAAAGTTTATGAGAGCAATGCTATTTGCTTTTATGAATGGACCATCTCTGGAAGGAGAGGCAAGCCATGGTAACTGGTTGGCCAGAAGACAGTTGGACAGGGATGGAGGGGACAGGGATAGCTAGACAGGAACTGATGGGAAATTTCTCACTATATTATCTTGTTTTAAATTCAAAAGATAAAACAGAATTGTGTTACCTATTCAAAGATAAATAAAATTTAAGTTAAAAATATTTAAGAATTTAAGAGAAAAATAGAAGAAACTATATAGATGGGTGAAAACCAATAAACACTGCTCCCACCAAGTCTAACCTCCTCAAACAAACCTTGCTGGAAATGTATATCTCTGTAACTTACCAGCTCCAGCTTCATAATGTGCACACAATCCCTCAGGATGTGTGTAGGAGCTCCTAATAGCTTGGTGAAGGCTATTAACGTATTAGCTTTAAATGGTGGTCCTGCAACCTACAGGGATAAATAAAGCAAGTTATTCTTCATTCCACATTAATGCTTCTGTTTCATTAATTATATTCAAATTATGTATTATTAAACACATACTCTTGTTTCAAAGAATTTCTCTAAAACTTGAAGTTCATCAGGTTTCCACTGTCCTGCATTTTCAGGTGTCACTTTTAGCTGAAGCGTTTGGTTGGTTTTGGGACTAAGGGCAACTCTGCATTTCAGTGCATCAGTCTTAAACATGATCACTCCGGGTTCATTGGAATTTATCAGCTGCAGCTGCAAAATAAGGACACATCAAATTAACATGTAAATCAAACAGAAAATGAAGATGTTACTGAGAGAACTGTTCCAAAAGCAAAATCACTAAGTTGATACCTATTCCAAAACGAAGGCACCTACAGCATTCAGCATCAACTGCTGTCAACATTGCAAAAAGAAATGCAATCAGACATTATGTGCCTTTTGATGGAAGAACATAATTCTACCTATGAAGTATTCTTGCAAAACAACATCAAAAAACTTGAGCCTGAATACATTCAGTAGCTTGATCCAGAGGACTGACCAATGTGATAGAAAACATAGGGATCAAAAAAATATTCAATGATTCCAAATTGTATAAGGATGAAGAAGGAGAACTAGAGGGGGGAACCAAAACTTTGAACGGGACTTAGAAAAACTTATTTGAGTTCTGATTCGAAGTGTAAAAAATGAGACAACCTGGGAAATCTGGATATTAACTAGATATGTGGTGATAAAGAAATTTTTTTTTTAGGTAGAGAATGGTGCACTTTTTTTTAAGAGTCCATACCTTTTAGAGACACATGCAAAAATTTTTATGGAAGAAATTATGTCTGAGATTTGCTGTGAAAATCTGAGGGGAGGAGTTCTAGATGAAACAATACTGATATTAGTTAACTGTTGGAGGTGGGTGATGAGAGTACAGAAGTTCATTATACTATTCTACTTCTGTATATGCTGAACATTTTCCACTATATATATATATATATATATATATATTTTTTAAAGTGGCACATTAGAAAAAAAGAATACAGAGTACAATTACAAAAGGTTAGATCTGGATTAGGCTCTTATTTTAGCCCAGGGGTTGACAAACTTTTTCTGTAAAGTGTTATATAGAAAAAGTTGCAGGTTTTATGCACTATATGGTCTCTGTCACAACTATACAATGTTGTCATCACAGCTGAAAGCAGCTATAGACAATACATAAATGAACAGGTGTGGCTGTGTTCCAATAAAACTTTATTTACAAAAACAGGTGGTGAGAAGGACATAGCAACCAGGGGCCATAGTTTACTGACCCCTGTTTTGGCAGAGTATGTTGATTATGCAGCTGAGCAAAATGAGGTCAAAGAGCTGAAAGCTTACATAGATAGTAAGTGGCATAGCTGAGGCTAGATCCCAGGTCTGATGATAACCATTTTGAGTGCTGATTTTAGTTTATTTTATTATTTTTCTCTTTTTTCTTTTGAATGCTAATTTATTCAAAAACGTTTCCGTACCAACTCTTAGTATGAAGGTTGCAAAATGGCTTCACACTAAGCATGGAGTGAATATTTTAAACATTCATCATTTTTAATTCTTTTTTTATTTTTTGAGATGGAGTCTTGCTCTGTTGCCCAGGCTGGAGTGCAGTGTCACGATCTCGGCTCACTGCAACCTCTGCCTCCCAGGTTCAAGCGATTCTCCTGCCTCAGTCTCCCAAGTAGCAGGAATTACAGGCATGTGCCACCACACCCAGATAATTTTTGTTTTTGTTTGTTTGTTTTGAGAGAGAGTCTCTCTCTGTCTGCTCAGGCTGGAGTGCAGTGGCATGATCTCAGCTTACTGCAACCTCTGCCTCCCAGGTTCAAATGATTCTCATGACTCAGCCACCCAAGTAGCTGGGATTACAGGCGTGTGCCACCACACCCGGCTAATTTTTGTATTTCTAGTAGAGATGGGGTTTCACCATGTTGGCCAGGCTGGTCTCGAACTCCTGGGCTCAAGTAATCCGCCTGCCTTGGCCTCCCAAAGTGCTGGGATTACAGGCATGAGTCACCGTGCCTGGTCTTGTATTTTCAGTAGAGGTGGGGTGTCGCCATGTTGGCCAGGCTGGTCTCAAACTCCTGACCTCAAGTGATCTGCTTGCCTCGGTCTCCCAAAGTGCTGGGATTACAGGCATGAGCCACGGTGCCCAGCCTAAACATTCACCATTTTGACTGCCTCATTAATACATGCATCTACCAATAATAATAGTAATTATAAATAATGAAAATGCCAAGACATTATATTAAGGGCTTTACATGAAATATCTCAAATCCCCACAACTGTTATCAGTTAGGTAAATACTATTATCTGAAATAATTTGCCCAAACACACATTAGCAGGTAGTATGGCTGGCTACAAACCCAGGCAGCCTGACTCTAGAACTGGTGCTCTCAATTATAAATTATCTCCTAAGGCTTTATCACCATAGGATAAGTTAGAAGTCTTCTTTCTTTTTTTTTTTTTTTTTTAGAAGTCTTTTTTCTACAAGAGTTTTTTAAAATTCAATTGTTTATCTATTTATTTATTTATTTATGAGACAGAGTCTCGCTCTATTGCCCAGGCTGGAGTGCACTGGCGCGATCTCGGCTCACTGCAACCTCCGCCTCCCGGGTTCAAGCAATTCTGCCTCAGCCTCCCATATAGCTGGGATTACAGGTGCACACCACCATGCCTGGCTAATTTTTGTATGTTTTAGAAGAGACGGGGTTTCATCATGTTGCCCAGGCTGGTCTTGAACTCCTGACCTCAAGAGATCTGCCCACCTCAGCCTCTCAAAGTGTTGGGATTACAGGCATGAGCCACCGTGCCTGTCCTGTTCATGTATTTTAAAAGAAGCTTTTGTCCTTGTAACCATAAATAATTTTCTTTAAATTTTTTTTTCTATTTTTATTTTTTTAGAGACAGGGTCTTACTTGATCACCCAGGATAGAGTGCAGCAGCATGATCACAGCTCAGTGTAACCTGGAACTCCTGGTCTCAAGCAATCCTCCTGCCTACACCTCCCAAGTAGCTAGGACTACAGGTGCATGCCTGATAATTTTTTTAATTTTTTGTAGAGAGAGGGTCTTGCTATATTGCCTAGGGTGGTCTGGAACTCTTGGGCTCAGTGATCCTCCTGCCTCAGCATTCCAAAGTGCTGGGATTATAGGTCTAAGCCACCACATCCAGCCAATTATTTTATTTCCATAAAGACTCAGATTCAAAAAATCAGTCTGCCTGCATGGGCACTCCAGAAAGCAAATAATTACTGGTATGCTATTCTCTGCAAGGCCAGATCCTGTGCGCACTGGTCCTGTGTGCTGCAGAGACCTATCTCCAGGTTCATGTTAGCCACATAACATAGAAGCCACAGCACAGCAAATTGTATAATGCAGAACTATGTTAACGTAAGAATGGAAAAGAAAATAATGGAGTCCATTTTTAATGCCAGTTTAGGGTGAAAAGCATAATTCTAACGAGCTTGTTAAAGGAGGGAAGGTGAAGGAATGTCACGTTAGTTCAGATCCTATCCTGCAGGACAACCGAGCATTTTACCCTTAACAATCACCACTTAGAAGGTCACTAGGTACCCATACCGTTTCTTGTTGAATAATTCTTTGAAGATGTCGTCTCATGATGACTGATCCAAGGAATCTCTCAAGTGGAGAACAAAGGTAACTACCTGCCAGACCAGGCACAAGGCCTGGCGTTGGAGAGGGCAGCAGTAAAATGTTCAAGGCACTGTGAGTGAGGATGGTAGGTATGGATGCCGCCCAAGAGCGCTGAGGTAGTTTACGAGGAGGAGGCATGTTTGTTGGCATTGTTTGAGAACCTTTTGGGAAGGAAAACATGTTATGTCATTTACAAATACATACTATCTCACTGCTTCCTGTTTTGCCTTCATCACACATCTTTGATGTTCTAAATCATTCTGTACTGTTGCAGTTACTCCTTGTGGTGTAACAATCGTATATTAACAACCTGTTAGCAAAAATGGCCACTATTTTTCTCCTTCTTGTGTCCAGGCCCCTTGCAATATGACTTTGCAGCAACTCCTTTAAGGGGTGAACTCTATTTCTCCACCTGAAACCTGGCTGGCCTAGTGACTTGCTTCTGACCAACAGAATGTGGTGGAAGTGACACTGGGCTAGTTGTAGGCCTCAGCTTCTACTCCCTGCCTTAAAATCCTGTTGAGCCACCATGTGAACAAGCCTCAGATCAAGTGCGAAACCACACAAAGCAGAGCGAAACCTTGCCATCTGAGGCCATCTTAGATCAGCTAGTCCCAAACAAACCCAGCAGCTGACTACAGACACATAAGTGAGCTGCCCAGCAGAGCCTGAAAGAATCACTCAGCTGTGCTCAGCCTAAACTGCCAACCTGCAGAATTGTGAACCAATATATAACAATCATATATTGTTTTAAGCCACTAAATGTTATTGTTATGTAGCAAAAGCTAACCAATAAATGTATATAATTCTCTTCTGTGTTAATATGTGTGATATTGTGAAATATATATTTGGTCTTTGTCCTAGCTCCTGGCATACAAATCCTAAAATTTTTGGAATCTTCAAAGTGGTTAAGTGTCCATGCTAATGAGATGCTAATGAGATGGCTGATGGCTGGCAGCCCCTGGGTAGCTTCAGGAAGGGGGCTGATCATAGGAAAGACAAGGCACGATTAGAAGGTTGGTAGTTTCAGCCCCATCCCCAAAGTTGATCACCAGTGGCCAGTGATTTAATCAATAATGCCTACATGATGAAACTTCCATAAAAACCCAAAAGGACAGAGTTTGGAGAACTTCCAGATAGCCAAACATGTGGAGGCTCACAGAGGACATGGAAACTCCACTCCCCTTATGCATCTCTTCATCAGGATCCTATGTAATATCCTTTAAGTATCCTCTCTCAAAAAGTAGATCATGACTTTCAAATGTGAGGATGCAACAAAATACGTCACTTTGAGTTATACTAAAAAAGAACATAAAAATGTTGATGATACTCACTTGTTCCAGCTCGAGGGGAATGAGAAGCATCTGGAACTGGAGAATGTAGTGAGGGGTTGGCTGGTGACATTCCAGGCATGCGTGCTGCTGGTGAGGGGCCGGACACTTGAGGAGATCCTGGCCAGTTCCCTGCTCGTCCACTTGGTGACACCATAGTGTATGGGGAACTAGGGTCAAGAGTCCCTATAAAAAAGGTAAACAAATGATTCTCAAAACCTATATTTTAATAACTGAAAATTACTTGACAGCATTCAAATCTTTACATAGTAATAATTTTATTTTTTCTTCCAATAAGATGTTTCACTGAAGCTTGATGTGTGTTAACATGTCATGACTGAATCTCTATTTTGTGTAAGGTACTTTTTAACATGATACAAAAATTAGAAAAATATAAAGATAGAGGATAAAATTTACCTTCACACAAGCTTCAATGTGTGTAATATGTAACAATGTATGCTACTATATGCATGAAAATATTAAGCAAACAATCTCAGAGTTCCTTTAAAGGCAGAAATATATTTTTAAACCAACTTCGACAAATCAGGAGAAGGAAATTTTCCATATTCTTTATTTAGGCTACGTTGACTAAGAAATGAACCAAGACTCAAGTTTTGAAAGCAGTGACTTCCTGAACAATCTGATATTTAAATTTCATCCTCCATTGGTATCCAAGAAAATATTCAAAAATAAAAAATAAATAAATAAATTTCATCCTCCAGATACCTTCAACATATTTTTTATATCCCTCTATAACCAAATGACAAACTGAAAAAATACTTTTACCATGTATATGTCAGAGACTAAATGGTCTTTACTTAAGTCTTAAAAATGGGTAAGAAAAAACACAAGAACATAGGTAAAGCATATATAACTGGGAGGTATAAAATAAGAAACACCAAAGACCGGCCAGGCATGGTGGCTCACACTTGTAATCCCAGCACTTTGGAAGGCTGAGGTGGGTGGATTGCTTGAGTCCAGGAGTTCGAGACCAGCCTGGGCAACACGGCAAAACCCCATCTCTACAAAAAAAAAAACCCACAAAAACTAGCCAGGCGTGGTGGTGCACATCTGTAGTCCAAGCTACTTTGCTGGGGAGGGGATTGAGGCAGGAGGATCACTTGAACTTGAGAAGCCGAGGTTGCAGTGTGCTGAGATTGCACCACTGCAGTCCAGCCTGGGTAACAGAGAGAGACCCTGTCTCAAAAAAAAAAAAAAAAAAAGGAAAAAAAGAAACACATTAAACAATAAGATACCATTTTTCACCTATCAAAATGGCCAAGGTCTTTAAAATATGTAATACTCCCTGCTGGCAATGATGCAGGATAACAGACATTCTTGTATGATGGTATGGGAAACTGGTACAGCCTTTCAGATGAGCAGTTAGCAATATGTTTCGAAAGCTTTAGAATTTCTCAAAACCCTTGATACAACAATTCCATTTTTGGAACTTAAGGAAACAATCATGGATAGGAGCACAGATGGCACCACTTTTAATTGTGAAAAAAATGGCAACATTCTAAACATATAACAATAGGAGAGCAGTTAAGTCATGGTACACCCTGACAAGGGGATATTATTACGCCATATGGTATGATGATGTGACAGAAATGTTCCCACAAATATTAATAGTAAAAACTAAAATCCCAGGTGCTATACAACTTAAAAACTGAGGAACCTGTTTATGTTCTATGGTATCATACTCATGATATATTAAGTGAAAAAACGCACTGAACACTGTAAAGTATGCTGTCGTGTGTGTAAAGGAGAGGGGAAAGAACACTTGCATGTATTTGCTTGTGTATGCATGAAACAGCTCTGCAAGAATATCTACATGTTTCTGGGAAGAGGAACTGGTGGTTGGTGGAATAAAAAGGAAACATTTCACTGACTTCTGGTTCTGGTTCTAATTTTTATCTAGTTGAATCAATTCAAAATAAAATTTTTTTAGTTAAAAAGTTAAAAAATTCAAGTCTCAAAACAATTCCTATGTTAGGGTACCCACTGTAGGGGGGCAAGGGCAGGTATTTGAAGGGGGAGACAAGCAGCTGGGTAGAGAGCAAGCGAGAATAACAGAAACGTGAGAGGGCAGGCAAGCAGGGCATGTGACAGGAAGGGCAAGGCAGAGCAACAGCAAGGGAGAGTCCAAGGCAGAGACAAACTCACTGGTCATTACCTCTGTGTGGTGGAATTAGATAAATTTGATTCTTTTTGCTTGAGCAATATTTTTGCTACTTCCTCAATAAACAAGTATTAATTTTGCAATGAAAAAATTTACTCAACAAAAATTATTTTCACATCAAGCTCTTACGCTGTATCGATTTCCATGTATGGACTCACCATGTGGACTAGCAAAACTGGCCCCTGGTCCTATTGAGATTCCATGCGAGGATGGGGGAGGAGTTGGAACAAATGACGCTGGTGATGGGGCTCTCAAAGCCCCACTTGGGGAGCTGGCAGCGTGCAGATTTCCTAATAAAGGAAAATAATTATAGATAATCTTGCAGGACACATTTTATGTCCTGTCCAAGGACCCCAAGTTAAAAATCTCTCTACAAACTAAAGAAACGAGTAGTATAGCTCCCATATATATAACACAGAGAAAAACTGGCAAGATTTCATTATCGAAAGAGAGTGTTCAATTCCATGGGCCCAAATTCTAGCTCTTATATTGACTGATTAAAAATCCGGTGTACTTTTTATTCAGTTATTCATTCAACAAGAAGGCCTGAATGCCAACTTCATGCCAAGCACTGTTTTAGGCATTGGGGATGCAGCAGTTAACGAAAGAGACAAAAATTCCTGCCCTAACAAAGCTTATATTCTAATAGAATGAGAAAGACAAGTATCTGTCAGGTAAGTGCTATGGAAAAAAATACAACAGGGTAAGGGGACAATATCGTGTAGTGAAGGAGGTGGGTATTGTTCCTTATATATAGCAATCAGAAAAGGCCTAAGGAAAGGGGCACGTGAGCTGACACGTGAAGAAAGGATTAGGCATGAGGATACCCAGGGGATGAGATATTCCAGCCAAACAGAGAGCTAGTGCAAATGCCCCAAAGGTGGAAGCAGTTATAAATAACAGGGAGGAAGCCAGTGTGGCAAGAACAGAGTGAACGAGGTGGGCAGTGGGAAGAGAGGACACCAGAGAGGCTGGAGGAAGAGGGGTGGGTCCCAGATCACATGGGGACTTATGGGCCACTCTAAGGACTTAGGGTTTACCCTGAATGAGTGGGAATCCAATGCAGAGTTTGGAGCGGAAATCATGGACGAACTTCTGTCCCAGAAGGATCACTCTAGCTGCTGTGGGACAGACTATAGAGCAAGGGTAGGGGTAGGGACAGGAAAACCAGTTAGAAATGACTGCAATAATTCAGGTGAGAGAGGACTAGTGGCTTGGGTAAAGGTGACAGACTATGGTAGTGAAAAGTGGTTGGATTCTGGGTAAATTCTGAAAATCAAGCTGACAGTATTTGGTAAATGACTGAACATGGGTATGAAAGAGACGTCCAGCATGACTCGAAGAGCTTCAGCCCAAGTAGCAGGAAGGAAGGGCCTGCCATTTACTGAGCTGGGGTGTCTGTGGGAAGAGGAGCACTGGGGCAGTGAAGAGATCCGGAGTTTAGTTTCAGCCATGCTGAGTTTCAGGTATCTACCAGACATTACATGGAAATTATGCCGAATAGACAGTTAGAAAATACAATACGGGCCGGGTGTGGTGGCTCACGCCTGTAATCCCAGCACTCTGGGAGGGCGAAGCGGGCAGATCACCTCAGGTCAGGAGTTTGAGACCATCCTGGTCAACATGGCGAAACCCCGTCTCTACTAAAAATACAATCATTAGCCAGGCACAGTGGCGCGTGCCTGTAATCCCAGCTACTCAGGAGGGTGAGGCGGGAGAATTACTCGAACCTAGAAGGCGGAGGTTGCAGCAAGATGAGATTGCTCCATTGTACTCTAGCCTGGATGACAGAGCAAGACTCTGTCTCCAAAAAAAAAAGAAAGAAAAAAGAAAATACAATACTAGACTTACGGAGAGACTGAGATTGGAGATATAAAAAACAGGCAAACGTTAACTTATTTAAAGCCACAGGACTAGTTTTAATTTAGGATTATGAAAGGGTGAACTATGGCTACCAAAACTATGAATAAATGCAACATTTAAACACTTGCTACATTATCATAATTACCTTTAATATCAGCATGTTTCAAATTCTCTACTATAGCAGTCCCCGCCTTATCCACAGGGGATATGTTCCAAGACCCCCAGTGGATGCCTGAAACCTCAGATAGTATTGAAACCTGTTTTTATCCTACACACATATATGATAAAGTTTAATTAACAAATTAAGTACAGTAAAAAATTAACAACAGTAAAATAGAACACTCTTAGCAGTATATTATCAGAAAAGTTATGTGAATATGGTACCTCTCTGTCTCTAAATATCTTATTGTACTATACTTGCCCATTTTTGGTCCTCAGTTGATCTCAGGCAACTAAAACCTCGGAGAGCGATAAGGCGAGGGGAACTGTACTATGTGAGATAATTTCATATTTTTGTGTTCTGTAATACCTAAAGCACTGCCTTACTTTCAGTCAGTATGTTGATCAACTTGACCAACCTTTAAGTGTTTATGTTTACTTATTTAGCTGTATGATCTGGACAAGCGACCTAACTTCTCCATGTCTCAGTTTTCCTCCATAAAACGGCAATAATAATAGGACCTACACCACAGGTTTGCTGTGAGGATTAAATGGGTAAAGTGCTTAGACTAGGGCTTGGCACACAGTAAGCACTATATATGCTTGTCTACTACTATAAGTATTTCAAAATATTTTTCCCTTCCTACTGTATAAAAACAACGTCAACTCCTATCCTAGAAACACACTCCCCTGGGGTTCTACAATCCTGTTTCTCCTGTTTTGCCTACTTCCTCCCTAGCTGCTACTTCCCTACTGACCACTGGTATTCCTAGGGGTGGACTCAACTACCCACTTGGGCTTCAATGACCCTAGACATGACAACAACAACTTCCAAGTCTTCATCTGTGGCTCAACCATCTCTGATGAACTATAGGCTCATACAGCCAACTGCCTACTGGACATCTTGACTTAGGAATCTCTGGGGACTTGCAAAATCAACAGGTTCAAGAGAACGCCCTGCTCCTTTCTCTGTGAAATCTGCCCATCCACCACTCTTGTCACTTTCAGTTGTATAAATTTAACCCAGACTAAAATCCAACAATGGCTTCCTATTTACCCATACAATAAAGGCCAAAATTTTGAACAGAGCCCTGTCTCTCCACACACCAGCCATTTGGAAGAGTCTACCATCTTCTGGGAGTTCAGACTCCACACACCCTGCACAGTCTGCCTGAGATATCCTCCTCGTCCATGTCCCTGCATCTGGGTAACTCTGACCCACCCTTCACGTCTCGGCTTAACTAGTGTTGAAAGGAGGGAGGCAAACAAGGCATCCCCAAGAAACAAACAATTGAACCCCTCCTTATCGAACGCTCTTTCAGAAGCCCAAGTGACCCTTTTTGTAACACTCATCATACTTGGCATTACAGATGAAGACTGTTTATCTAGGAATCTAAGCAGAGGAAGCATACCCCACCCCCCAAATAAAAGTGAATTTAAAGATTTAAAAAATGAGGATCTATTTTTTTAAAACGACACCACTGAAGTAATGTGAAGAGCAATATGAGTGGCTACGTGTGAGACATGGTGGGGGTGGGATCTGCCAGGGTGCGAGTGCCTAGGCAGTGCGGGATGTCGAGCAGCCCAATCTGGGCAACAAGACAGATTACAATGGACTGGTCAAAGAGGCATTTGTCACGTACCACGCCCCAGGCTAAACACTTTATGTGAACTATTGCATTGAATTCTTACAACATCCCTATGGAAAAGGTTTTATATTATTCTCATTTTACAAATGGAATTAGCTGTTGAATAAGTTATGTCATTACATCTCCCACCTGCAGATTAACGGATTTTCTGGTCAATACAAATTTCTCATATACAGACACACATATACATATCTATAAGAATTTTCGTATTTTATAAAGGAGAAAAGTATGCACCGCAAATTCTGCTTTTCAAAGTGAAAACTTAAAAGCAGATGTATTTGTTGGGTTTGTTACTTAAAAATCAGGATTTAATGTAGTTTTGTTTGTCCTGTTTTCTGATAAGCCCGAATGCCTTCAATTGGTACTAAACTACTTAATGTATTCTTTAGTTGAGTGGACTGATATATTTACAGTAGATAAAAGGTTTTATTATGCATGCTTTTAAAAATCATTTAATTTCTTATATTTTACATCCTATATTACATATCACATCTTTTATGCTAAAACTTTCTTTGAAAAAACCATCATTAGGCTCTGGACATATTACCAGGACCTAGTAGGCAAGGGGTCATTCTCCCCAATAAATCTGATGACCTAGCTTCCTTGCTAGATGATAAGCTCAAGAGCAGGGCTGATATCTGGTTCACTGCTAAATCCCCAGCACCAGGCAGCATTTGGCACAGAGCAAGTGCTCAAGAGATACCACTGAATCATTCAGTTAAAAGCAAAAATTTGGCATTCTCAAGCACTTTTACGGCACACTTCATAGGGCTGCCAACAAAGCCATTATGTCTGGACAAACAGACTGTGCACTGCCTGACTCGGAGCTTGGGGGCAGGCCACCCTTCCACCTATTCCATGGCTTAGCAAACTTTTTCTGTAAAGGGCTGTCATAGTGGGAAAGCAGCCATAGACATTACATAAACAAGTGTGGCTTCATTCCAATGAAACTTTATTTACAAAAACAGATGACAGGCAGGATTTGGCTCTATAGGCCTTAGAGTCTGTCGATCTGTAATATAGATCATGTTGTGATTAGCACCCCCTGGAGTTGTGCTGTGAGTCTGGCTCTGGGTGACATTAATTTAAACCTTTTAAAGTGCTCCTGAGCCTGGACACAGACTTCACAAACCTTCCATAATAAATGAGTGACAACTATCTAGCCATAGACTAGAAAGGGAATTCTCTCTGAAGCCTGAGGCTAGATGCACAGTGCTTCTCAATGTGGGGGGGGTGTGTGTGTATTTTGGATTTGAAAGTTGAACATGACAAGAAAGTAAGTGATATCTTACCTGGAGACTGTGTGTGCATCATAGAGGGAGACTGATTGACTGTGCTATGATAAGATGTAGGGGGTGAAGTAAGAGGATAAGCACCTGATGTTCCTGGCTGCTTTGGAAATGGCTGAAAAGAAGAAAATTAAATGTTGGTAAAATGGCCAACTTCATGGAGCATAAGAGTGTGGCTTTCACTAATTATAGCAACAGTGTTAATATTTATACACTTTGTTGGTTACCAAATAGGAAACATGAGGTATAAAAGCGTGCAAAATAAATACACATCAACAACACAACCCTGACTTTCGAAATGTTTTAAAATAGCAACATCCTCTTTCCCGATCTTGCAATGCTTTCTATCCCTCAAGATGTTTTTTGCTCATTTTATATCTAGCATATAACTGATTTATCTCTATTATTTATCTACCATTTCATTGATTCTAAGATATTTTCCCCCCACACTTTAATATCTCTAAAATCAGGGTGTCTCTTTCCATTTATGGGATGTTAGTTTAACTGGCAGTGCTTTTTCTTTCTGAGCAGTAGATAAAAACTGATGCATCTTACATTTGGTGGCGTTTAGTATCAATGAAATATGGTAGCTCAGCCTGACCTTTACTCATCTTTATCACTTTCACAAGGTAGTTGTAACATTTTACATATTTTCTAGTGCCACACGAGAGTTTCAGTTGTTCCTAACATCAAATGTTGGAAATAATTATCAATTTGTTTCTTAAAGTCATTTTTGTGGGTGTGGAGTTGTTACCTCATTGTAGCTTTAATTTGTATTTCTGTGATGGCAAATAATGTTTGAATACCTTTTCTGTGCTTATTGGCCACTTGGACATCCTATTATGTGAAATGACTTGAATCTTTTACCTATTTTTAAAACCAGATTGTCTACTTTTTTTTTTTTTATTGATTCTTTCTAAGCTATCTTAAAGAAATTATAGAATTCAGGCTAACTCATAAGCTACAAAATCATGTATTTGCCCATACTGTTTTATCCAATAATGTAGAATGTACCTTTATGTTTGGAAATGTAAGCCATACTAACTTGTTAATTAAAACTATGATATTCATAAACTTTTATATTTTCTTCCTTTCCTTTCTCATGGACTAGCTTATACACTAAAACAGCATTTTACATAAAAGAAGAAAAGCTACCTGCTAACATCAAGTAAAATGTACATGAATCCCTTTATGAACATTTTTTTCTCACAACTGTCTTATCAGGGAGATGAACAGTTTACAAATAGAAGCATTGCACAGATATCCGATAAGCAGAAAAAACTGAAAACTGAAACTGCTCAATAAAAGGCTCAATCTTTAGGAGTACATAAAGCCAAAGCCACCGACTAAAGACATTTAACCATGGCAGATGAATATTCTTTTAAAAGGATTCTGACTTGGTATTAAGTGTCAAACTTTTTAACTTAAAAACAAAACAAACAAAAAGGCTCTACCTACAGGTTGAATACAGAGCAAGAAAAAGCAGAAAATTCCTCAAGTTTTCCCAAAGTGACAAATCATTCTAACTTTTCTAGAATATCCTAACCTTTGGCCAATCTACCCACATCTAATCCTTCTGCCTTAGCTTGCAACTATTTTCCTAGTTAGAAATCTCATGTTCAGTATGAAATGCTACTGGGTGTATAGAGCTCTTAGCCAAATCAGAGTATCTAATAAACTAGCGCTGCAGGCTCTCACTGTGTCAAATTATGATTTTTTTCAGTAACAACAGCACTTTGGGAGGCCAAGGCAGGCAGATCACCTGAGGTCGAGAGTTTGAGACCAGACTGACCAACATGGAGAAACCCCCTCTCTACTAAAAATACAATATCAGCCGGGTATGGTGGTGCGTGCCTGTAGTGCCAGCTACTCGGGAGGCTGAGGCAGGAGAATCACTTGAACCTGGGAGGCGGAGGTTGCGGTGAGCTGAGATCACACCACTGCACTCCAGCCTGGGCAACAAGAACAAAACTTCATCTCAAAAAAAAAAAAAAAAAAAAAAAATCATTATAGAGGGGCCAATGAACAACTTATCTTGGGAGACAGAGAGAATAATGGACCACATTCTCCCTCCATTCCCCCTATAACATTGGCCCTGCTACGGCCATGGTCATGAGATAGCCCATCTCAGTTACTTCTTTCCCCCAAAGGATGTGGCTCATTCCCTGCTCCATATCAGGTACAGGAAAAATAAAAAATGCAAGAAAGTGGCTTCCACAAGGAAAAAGCTGCTCTGATATCCGCTGGGCCAAGGTACTTCTCTCCCATGGTGGCCCAGCATCCTCAGAGGGCTAGTATCTCATCTGAGTCAATGTCTGTCACAAGAGTGCAGCACCTTGGCTACACAGAGACATTCGCATAGGCCTTTACTGAGCTTCCCTGTTCTACATGAAGGCCAAGAAGGGAAACAGCGAGAAGGCAAGTAACCCTAAATAGCTGCCAGGAACAATAGAGCTTCCAAAAAACCCTCCTTCTAGTAAGAATCTAGTATTTTTTCAAAGATTTAAGCACTGGAAAGTTGTAGTCACTAAGTAGCCAGACCAGAAGCTAAGCAATAAAATAAGCTAAGAGGATTCTCTGCACAATGCTGGTTTCAAGCAATGCTATTCATGAAAGCTTCTGGGTGAGAAGCAGTGAGCTATTTTGTAAACCAAAACTAAAGGATGTGCCAAAGAGCCTTGCCTAGAGGCTATGTGCTCATATACAACTAAAAATGGAGCCCCTGAAGACTCCAGCCCAGAGTCTACAGCCTCAATGAGGATTTTTCAGACTAGGGAGTCACACAGGACTGTTGAAGGGCTAAATGATCACTGTTCACCTTCTATTTCAGGAGGGTCTGTGAGAAAACAATGGCTGGCCTAGGGGCCTGTTCAACTCTCAGACATGTGAAGGTGACAGGACAGAACTGAAAGCTCTTATGGTTCTATGATGTGGCTTATCCAAATGGTCTGAGGACAGAACCCTGAAAATTTGTCCACCTATTCTCTGTAGCAGTCCCTACTGAACATCGCTAGACATTTAGTCCACTGTGCTCTACTTTAATAGCATCTGTCCTTCAAGACAAGGTGAGGAAACTCTCTCAAAGATCTCACATCCTGCGGATGATATTTCCATCCCTGGAATCATATAACATCATTTTAAGTGCATGAATGATCTGAGATTAATGCTGTTTCCAACACTATTCATTTCTTGTCACTGGAAGTCTCCTCCTCACCTCCTTCTGTAACTCATTATTTCATAAGTATTTCCTGGGCATCTTGGGCCCACCAAGGACCTCCTTGTCTTTGATGCCTATAGAACCTGTGAAGTTACAGAAATGTGATACCACTTGGAATTTTGGCTAGATATTACCTGTTGCTGGGGTGGTGGCTGGAGCTGCGATATTAAAGAATCCATCATATCTCCTCCTATAGGAGAAGGGGGATTATCGTCCTCATTTACAGACCTTCTTCGAGCATCCTGATTGCTGTCAACAAACATATTCAGGAACGTCTACGGATATAAACAGGTAAAAATTAGATTATTTTACCTAACATTATTAGCAAAACATTTTAAATTATTTAGAATATTTAAACAGAAACATAGTATGTTGATCCTTGAAGATCATTACTAGGACAACCTAGAAGAAATATTGTTAATTTTGAAGCTGGAAACTAAGGAAAACAGTTAACAAAAACAGCATCTAAAAAAAGGTCATATCAACTAAGAAATATTGTGTGAGCAAAAAGTTGAAGAAAGAAGTACATCCTGGCACCTCTTACCATCAGATCATAATATTTTCTTATTAACTTCTAATCCAGAAATGGGGGTAAAAAATGAAAAGCATATTGGCCATAACTTGGAAAATTCCCCAGCTAGTGAGCGCTCTCACTTTTTAAACTAGAAAATATGAAAGGAAAACTGAGTAAAAAACGATCCAATTTTTTCCTTTTTTATATTACATGATTTAATCTTGAACCATTAAGAGTGGGACAGCCTTGTTTTTATATATTGTCAAAACTGAGCAAGGCTATCAGAGTTTATGTTTCAAGCACAGATTCTCTTTAACACTCCTTACATCCCCAGTATTCTATCATAAGCTTATCAGAATCACTAGAGAGCTATTAAAAGTCCAAAGTGGGCTGAGCACAGTGGCTCATGCTTATAATCCTAGCACTTTGGGAGGCTGAGGTGGGAGGATCCCTTGCGAGACCAACCTGGGCAACAATGGCAAAACCTCATCTCTACAAAAAATACAAAAATCAGCCAGGCATGACAGTGCACACCTGTGGATCCAGCTACTAGGGAGGCTGAGATGGGAGGACTGCTTGAACCTGGGAAGTTGAGGCTGCAGTGAGCCGTGATCCCACCACTGTGCTCCAGCCTGGGCAACAGAGCGAGACCCTGTCTCAAAAAAAAAAAGTCGACAGTCTACTTTTAATTAAAGATGATGGGCTCACAACACACACTGCATTCTTTCCCCACTAAAACTACTGGAAAAAAAATTTTGAAGCAATAAGTAACAAAGACAAAAAGAATGGGAAAACAGAAAAAACAGCAATACATCCTGGAGGCTGCAAAGCAGATGGTTTAGTAGCAACTAGAACCATCCAATGTGAGAAAGCTGTATCCTAAGTAAGCTGTGGGGAAAGCCAAGAAGCAAACTATTTCCATCCAGATCCCCGAGACACTTTGGAACTGGCAGTATCAGGCACTGATATGGTTTGGCTCTGTGTCCCCACCCAAATCTCATCTTGAATTGTAATCGAATTATAATCCCCATGTGTTGAGAGAGGGACTCATTGATTGGATTATGGGGACAGTTCCCCCCAGGCTGTTGTGATAGTGAGTTCTCATGAGATCTAATGGTTTTATAAGTAGAAGTTTCCCCTGCTCTTGCGCTTCCCCTTTACCTTCCACTACAATTGTACATTTCCTGAGGCCTCCTAGCCATTCTTTCTGTTAAGCTTGTGGAACTGTGAGTCAATTAAACCTCTTTCCTTTATAAATTACCCAGTCTTGGGTAGTCTCTTTACGGCAGTGTGAAAACGGACTAATATGGGTACCTTTGGAAGTGGGGATAAAAGTGGGACTAATAACAGAAGGACTAAGTGAAAGTCTAAGAGACACTTAGACCCTCCCAGATCCTCTGCTATTCTCACTGAGCTGGGTTGATCTCTTCCACCCTGGAGGAGGATCTCTGACTTGAGGGACGCCAAGATCAATTGAGAGAAGGACTACCATATAAAAAATGGGGATCAAA